>NC_079318.1:21281491-21584824 GCF_029931775.1 Euleptes europaea | reverse complement strand
AACATTTGCAGCAGTGATTTCCATACAGTCATTATGTACTGTGTAAAGACAGCTCATATGGGAGTAAGCAGTCCTTCAGGTATGCTGGCCCCAAACCATATAGGGCTAAAGGTCATTAATAGCCTGTCGAATTGGGCCTGGAACAAATTGGGAGCCAGTGTTCATGAAACAAGGCCAGAGTGATATGGTCCCTACAATTCCCTCTAGTCAGCATTCTGGCAGCAGCATTTTGTACCAACTGTAGCTTCTGAACAGTTTTCAAGGGCAGCCCCCCACATAGCGCACTGTGGTGGTCTGCTGTTCATGATTCCAGGGCTTGCACCAGAGTGGTGAGATCTTTCCCACCCAAGAGGAAATGCAGCTGGCTGGCTGAAGCTGGCCACCACCACCACCTGTTTATCCAACAGGTGGCCCAGGTCCAGCAGCAATCCCAAGCTACAAAACTGCTCCTTTAGCGAGAATGCAACTCCGTGCAGAACAGAAAATACTCCTGTTGGTTGCACTTTCCCATACTTCAGCTTCTAAGCACAGGAAGTTAATCACAACAGGCACTGAATGACTAGGGTTGCCAGCTTTACATACTGACTCAACTGTTTCTAGATGGTCTCGGCTTATCTTAAATAAGATCAGATCACTCGGGATTGATCTTGATTCCTTGCCAATTCCAGTGAATTATATATTTTTAGGACAATCCAAAAAAAAGGATATGGGACAGTGATTCCCAAATAATAAAAGCCGGTGCTGAAGGTATCTGCTCCCCTCATTTTTTAGGCCTTTCTTATCAAATAAACTCTATGGCCCAGTATTTTTCCAACTTAACTATACCCTCTCACCGTAGAGCATTTTTGTTGGCCAGATTTAATATATTCCCTTCAGCTGTTGTTAGTGGTAGATACAAGGGAATACCACGCGAAGCAAGATGTTGTAGGTGTCAATGCAAAGAACCTGACACAATACATCATATTCTCTTGTACTGTCCACTTTTCAGCAGCTTCGATGCAGCTTAATTAGTTCTCTTCCACAATTTACTACTGCAATGACCACTGGAAACATAGGCCATTTATTGGATGACAAAAGCTTCGAAGTTACCACTCAGGTAGCCGAGTTCCTGGCCAAGGTCCTAAAGGAGGGAGAAAGAAGGAGGGGAACCCTCATTTAATTGTTTATTATAAAATTTACTGATGAACTGTGTATTCATTCATTTTTTAGATCCATATCTAGCTGCTTTACCTTGTTTGTTTTGTTACTGTAAATGCCAATAAAGGTTCTGTTTTCTGTTTTCTGTTCTGACTAGGGTTGCCAACCTCCAGGTACTAGCTGGAAATCTCCTGCTATTACAACTGATCTCCAGCAGATAGAGATCAGTCCCCCTGAGAAAATAGCCGCTCTGGCAATTGGACTCTATGGCATTGAAGTCCCTCCCCTCCCCAAACTCCGTCCTCCTCAGGCTCCTGCCCCAAAATCTCCAGGTAGTTCCCATCCCGGAGCTGGCAACCCTATGAATGACTGAAGGTTCTTGCAAAGGGATACTCAAACTATATTAACATATTTCTGTCTCTTTTGAGATGGACCTTATGCTGGGTATAAATTATTTCTTCTTGGCATATTGGCTTTTGTAATGCTGAGGATGCCGAGTAGAGGCTTTTGCCTCAGGGTCCATTAACATTTCATCTACTGTGAGATGACTATAAGGCACTAGTTTACCCCAGGCTTCTCCATGGGACCTGGGTTTGTGCATGGATTCACCAAATAACCAGCTGTCTTGCCACTTTACACCTCACGGACCTGACTCTTTGCCTCCCTGGGCATACGGCAGAGAGGTGCAAATTTAAAGATCTGATTTTGCATATTTTATTCAAATAGCGAAAAGGCAGGGGGAGGAATTAGCACCAAACTCCAGACGTGATGAGGTTAACAATAAGAAATATGCACATTTAGGATACTTGGAAATAATTAATCAATCCTGTGCTATTGATCACAGTGGCAATAGAATTATCTTTAATAATTTGGTTAATAATTTGCTAGGAAAAGTTGAAGGCAGCAAGAAAAGAGGAAGACCCAACAAGAGATGGATTGACTCTATAAAGGAAGCCACAGCCCTCAATTTGCAAGATCTGAGCAAGGCTGTTAAGGATAGGGCACTTTGGAGGACATTGATTCATAGGGTCGCCATGAGTCGGAAATGACTTGATGGCACTTAACACGCACACTATTTGGTTTCAGTTCCCAGAGCACTATCATGTTACTGTGAAGTCTGGATTGCTGGCCACATTTGGGATGTTGTCAGCCAGAAATGCAAGGTGGGAAATTTTCAAGTGCTTTATTTTTTCGGCAGAAAATTTTCCATTTCTAAAGATTTATAATGTCATAAAAGTAATAACACTACATGGATTCCATTGCCAGTGCAATACTAGGCAAGCTTGGCAGTATCAAAGTTGTAATTAATGTTTTTCAGGTGATTAGCCCTAGGAATTATGTGAGATAATACATATATATGATTTATTTATTTTTGAACAAGGAGTTGAAAACAAATCCATACAATAATCCAACTATAAAATCAAATTAAGGATTTAGCTGATCATCTATGCTGGTAACATCAACACCAAAGCTAAAACTCATATTTACATGTCTCTCCTTACATGGTAGGTGATACTATAACCTGATAGGGGATTAAGAAGTAATGTTACAGAGTTTGACAGTGAAACTGAAGTGCCAACTTACCTCCATGGAAGAGAGTTGAATTCTATTGAAATGGACAACCACATCAATGGTATGCCATGCTCTTTTCTTTTAATGTGATAAAAATAGGTGTATCGTTTTCAGCACCTTTGTGAGTCATTATGGTGTCATAGTCAGAGTGTCAGAATTCTCACACGCTGTCAACCTAACCTACTCCTCAGTGATGTGAAGATAAATGGAGGAGAGGAGAATGATGTAAGCCAATAAATACATTATTTAATTTAGAAGAAGAAGAGTTGGTTTTTATATGCCGATTTTCTCTACCTTTTAAGGATAATGAAACTGGCTTACAGTCTCCTTCCCTTCCTCTCGACACAACAGACACCTTGGTAATTTATGCATGGCTGACTTTGTGGCTAGCTCACAGCAGACTTTAATTATCTGAAACATATAACGCCTATTCATGGGTGCGGAGTAAAACGACAAAGTCTGGGGCTGAGTTTTTTCACTGACAGCCAGCCCGCAGAATTTCGCACCGATTGGGTTGGTCTCCTGCCATTGTAGCCCTCTCTCAGCCATTATGACATGGTGTCCTGCCCCTTTAAGTAAGTAAGTAAAGGTCCCCTGTGCAAGCACCAGGTCATTCCTGACCCATGGGGTGACATCACATTCTGACATTTCCAAGGCAGACTTTGTTTTGCAGGGTGGTTTGCCAGTGCCTTCCCCAGTCATCTTCCCTTTACCCCCAGCAAGGCTGGCTGCCCCTTTACCCGCCCAATTAACCACCTGCTTAGTGATCTAATAAGCTCCCAGGGAAAACCATTTACCTCTTTGGTGGAGGCTGTGGTCACCCAATAATGTTCAAAACGTGGGCACAATCTTTCCCCATCCATTAGCTCCTCACCCAATGTCCAAGTTTCTGCAAGTGAATATGTTGGGGGTTTTTTTTTTTGTTAATTTTGGTACAAAAATTGCAATATTTCGCTGTGTTTAAATCATTTACATTTCATGCTGGTGAGATTTAGTTAATGTTAAGAATGAGTATCGTTTGGTGTGTTTTTTCTATGTTGGGTTGAGAAGTAGCTGGGGAGAGGACCGATTAAAAGAGCACTGTCTTGCTCACCGCTTTTGCCTTGGATATTTTTTCCAATTTTTAATTTTTTTGTGATATAGTGCTGGTTTGATTACACGCAAGTGAGAAATCATTCATTTTTCTAATTCTTACACCCTCCTAAATTATCAGCCTGTATGGCTACTCCATTTTAAGATCAGCCTAACTACAGAATCAATTTTAAGATCAGCCCAGGTCACGGGCCACACACTGGTCATTAGGTCAAGGGGTGGCAACTTGTTCACTCCCAGCTTTTTGACCAATGCCTTTCTTTGTGGCGATTAGTCATCACGCCCCCTTTGCAGCTTTGCAAGCAGGTAAAAAAAACATAAACTGAATGGTCACACACAGGCAAGAAGTGAAAAAATTGGCTTAATATCTTCTGATTTATGTATTAATGCATCAATATATAGCTACATCAATATATCGACAAGAAAGAAAGAAAAAAATAAAAGGAAGCGTTCGATTGCGATCTGCTGTCAGGGAGATTAATCTCTATCCATTCACATGTGTATTTAAAAATGCCACGATTGAATGTTTCCTCAAGCTGAGCAGTACTTTGCGAATGAGAAGCTTGTTTTCGGCGACCGTAGCACCTACAGCCCTGAAACCGTCATACATACAAAGAAGGGGGGGGCTTTGCGGTGCGTGTACCTGGATGGGCAAATGGCTTCCATCAGTGGAAGGGTTGCTCATCAGCAAGGAGAGGGGGGGAGACAAGAGTGGGTGGGAGAAGGGGGGAATCACAGACCCCCACAGCTGTGATTCTTCACAATTTCATGGGTGGCTGATTCACGCCAGGGCCGGAACAAAATTAAAAGGTCGCGTTTAAAGGGCTCCCTGGAAATGCGAGGCAAGGACGCGCTGGCTTCGACATGACTTCTCAAGTAAAATTATGAAGAACTCCCAAAAAAATGCAGGCCACTTCAGCCTGGCAATCTGTTGGATCCCAGTTTCTCATTAGTAACACGCTTTTTGCAAGCACAGGTGTGTTAAGATGGCACACCAACTTACTTTTTCCCAAAATCAGTTTATACAAAACGAGGCTGAATTATTGCATTTTCTGGGTCTTTTACTACCAAATATCAGGCCAGGCCTCCTATTCTTCAGTTACCTGGGGGCGGGTGGGGTGGGGGAGAGATTAGAAGACAATGTTCAAGGAAGGTTCAGTTTCTGGTTTCCATTGTAGCTTCTTTGTGTCTGTTTTGGCTGCATCCTTTAATTACCTTATGAGCCATAATCCTCTGAAAGCAACTCTGAACCGTTCCAAATTATTAAACCGAAAGTGTCATAAAGAAAGACCGACATTTCTGTAGGCAAACCAACTGACTCCCTTTTTGCCCCCCCCCCAGGTAATGGAAATAATCACGGAGAGTAATAAGTGCCACTCTCTTTGATGAAACGACGCCCAGCTGTTGCCATCCCCATTATGTTTACCAGCCCTTGCCAGTTGCAGCTCCTAGGAACGTTTCTTTCAAAATGACCGGGAGCTTGATACTGAAATGTTGTCTGAACAGATGGCAAATACTTCACTGCAAAGTGTGTGATACAGAATAATAGTGGTGTGGTTCTCTTCTAAATGAAATCACTCCTCCTTTTAGTGATGGTGGTGTCTTACAACCGAACATGCTCAGCACCACAGGGAGGGCTAGGATGGGTCCTTGTAGCCAGGGCAAGCATATATATAGGGCAAGACTTCCAAACTGGAATCTATTTCGTTATCTAGGATAACTATATCCTGCCTTTCTCCTTAAAATAAATACACAAACATCTCTTTGATTACTATTATTTTTTTAAAAAAATCATGGAAATATTAAACTAGGAAAGGCTTTCTGGAATTAAAAGCTGGTGCCAGAAGTCCTCCAAAGAGAAAATCACTTGCAGCACAGCGGTGGTGGTGGCCGAGAATGCCCTTGTGAGTTCCCACTGATCCAGTTTCTCTCTCTGGAGGTTCGTGCAGGAGAGCTCTACTGGCCAACCTCACAACATGAGCTGATACATGCTAGTGGAGGCTTTCTGATAGATTCCCTGAAGCCAAGATGTTCAGGACCTTAAAGGGTGTCACTAGTACGGAGTGCTGGGTCCAGAAGCAAATTTGTAATTAGTGTAATTGGCACAGGACAGACCAGGAAAGGTATGCTCACAGAGGATTGCTCCTTGTGTTAACAATTTTAGGTGTGCACTGAAGATTTTTAGAGAGACAACTTATCATGCAACTTATCATGCACATGTTATGAATCACATTTATAACAGTTTTATAGCATCAGCTCAAAGCCGGCAAAACAATAAAACCAACAAATAAAACAATACAATCACAGTATTGAGGACAATCCATAAAATATCCATTAGCTGATTAAAATACACAATAAGCATTTAAAACGCAGGATTTATCGCTAAAGGAAGCAGAATTAACAATAGTTTACTGTTCCTACAATAATAAGGAGTGATCCCGGACAAACCAGTGAGCCATTTGTTGACCAAGCTTGCATGAGAGGATTTTGACTGTAGTGTGGCATGTTTATCACTATCTGTAAGTAATATCACCAATTTATTGTGCGCTGACCTCTCCCATAATCATATTATCATATGAAACCAGGGATGGACCAAGGGCTTTGAGTGCTCTAGGAAGCAGGGGTGTGCATTTAGAATCATAGAATCATAGAGTTGGAAGGGATCACCAGGATCATCTAGTCCAGCCCCCTGCACAATGCAGGAAATTAACAACTACGTCCCCCCACATCCCCAGTGACCCCAACCCTCCCCCCGCCATGCAGGATCCCACAATCAAAGCACTCCCGACAGATAGCCATCTAGCCTTTGCTTAAAGACCTCCAAAGACGGGGACTCCACCACCCTCCAAGGCAGCACATTCCACCATCGAACAGCCCTCACAGTCAGGAAGTTCTTCCTAATGTTTAGGTGGAATCACTTTTCTATTAGTTTGAATCCATTACTCCATGTCCTAGTCTCTGGAGCAACAGAGAACAAGCTAATTCCCTCATCAACATGACATTCCTTCAAATATTTAAATATGGCTATCATGTCTCTCCTCAACCTTCTCTTCTCCAAACTAAACAAACCCAACTCCCTAAGTCTCTCCGCATAGGGCATGGATTCCAGACCTCTGACCATTCTGGTCACCCTCCTCTGGACACGCTCCAACTTGTCAACATCCTTCTTAAATTGTGGAGCCCAAAACTGAACACAGTATTCCAAGTGAGGTCTGACCAATGCAGAACACAGTGGTAGTATTACTTCCCTTGATCTAGACACAATACTCCTACTGATGCAGCCCAGAATTGCATTGGCCTTCTTAGCCGCCATATCACACTGTTGACTCATGTTCAGTTTGTGGTCCACTAAGACTCCCAGTTCTCTTTCATATGTACTGTTGTCAAGCCAACTCTCTCCCATCCCGTACCTGTGCCTTATGTTGTTTCTGCCTAGGTGATGTACTTTACACTTCTCCCTATTGAAATCCCTTTTATTGCTTATGGCCCAGCTCTCCAGTCTATCGAGGTCATTCTGAACTCTGACCCTACCCTCCGGGATAATAACTACCCCTCCTAACTTGGTGTCATCTGCAGATTTGATTAGCATGCTCTCTATTCCATCATCCAAGTCATTTATACAAATATTAAATAGTACCGGTCCCAGGACAGACCCCTGTGGTACCCCACTGGTCACTCCTCTCCAGGATGAAGTTGTGCCATTAATGATTGAGCACCCTTTGGGTTCGGTTGGTCAACCAATTACCAATCCACCTAACAGTGTCCAGTAGTGTCCAGTAGTGTCTAGTAGCAGTGTCCAGCCCACATTTTACTAACTTTGTTTCAAGAAGATCATGGGGGACTTTATCAAAGGCTTTACTGAAATCAAGGTACACTACATCTACAGCATTTGGCTAAAACTGAACAGATATCACACACCCCTTCAAGAAATACCTTTTCAGTATTTTTCGGGGAGGGTTACTGGTAAAAAAAATGGAGACAATTAAAGGGAGCCAAAAAAGTGGATCCTGAATAATGCTTAATTTTTTTTTAGCATTATTCAGGATTGCTTTGGCCCTGCCACCATTTCGCCCCTCTCTTCCCCCTTCCTTCTCCCTCCCTCCTCCCTTACTTACCTGCAAGCTGAGTCCTCCTTGCCCCCAAAGTTCGAGGGTGGGGGCGGCAATCTAAATGCTGAGCCATCTCTGAAGTCCACGCGGACTTCGAAGGCCACAGGAAGTGCAGAACTGAGCATTCAGCTCTGCATCACATATTTTTCAGGTTTGGGTTTATTAAACCCAAAAAAATTCAATTATTTGGAACAGCCAAATCCTCTGTATTTGGTTTCTTTGGATTTTTGAAAAATTCCAGGTTTAATAAACTTAAACCTGAAAAATACCCCCAAATTATGGTGCACAGCCCTACTAGGAAGCCAATGACTGTCATGCCCCCATTGCCATGACCTAAATGCCCCCCTGCCACCTGGGGCTGGCAGTTATCCAGCCAAAGGTGGAATCTCTCCTAAGCCTCTTTTGTGCCCCCTGGGCTCCCTAGGCAATCGCCTAGGTCTGCCTAATGGGATGGGCCAGCTGATGGATATAGCCATCAAATCCCCAGGATTGGGTGCAGTAACCTTTTGACTGGACATCCAGTAGCAACCTTATTTGTTTATTGGTTTATTTACACACACTTATAGCCTGCCCTCATTCCTGGCAAGCTGGATTCAGAGTGGGTTACCTTGAATTTGTTGCTGTGAAAGGGGCCATAGCTTCAAGTAGCTTTTGCACAGACATCTGTGCTGAGGTTGCTCAGAGACTTGAGGGGTATATTCTAATGGTTAGCTATTTATCAATTACATTTTCATACATCTACCTATTATATTTTCATACCAAGGAGTTCAGGGCAGTATACATATGTCTCCCATCCACATTTTTATCCTCACAACAATGCTGAGAGGAAGGTTACACTACGAGAATGTGACTGGGACAAGATACTCCTGGCTGAAGGAGAATTTGAATCCAAGCTTAGTTTCCAAACTAAAATTAAGCTAATTATAGTGTGATCCTAAACATACCCATGGGTTTAGAAGGATGCAACTTTGCTTAGGATTGCACAGTTAATCACTCAATAAGCATCTTGGCTGAACAACAGTCCAAACCCAAATCTTTCAGTCCATTACCCCAACTTGCATAGCGGAGGGGCTCTCATTCGTTCTTATCTGAGCAGCAGCTTCTAACATGGGGAAACTAAAGTAGAAAACCAGCTGCAAATGAAGTCCTTAGGGAGCAATGCCAACTCACTGCAAAGCCCTTTAATTTATAAAGAATTCATGGAACAAGCCAATCCTCTGGCTAATTTAGCAAATTGGGAACACCCCCTGCCTGATTCACAAAAGCCTGCCATTTAAGTGATGTCTCTCCAATTCGTAAAGTCATGCCTAATTTTCTGAACAAGCAGAATCTTACATGAATTAAGCTGATGACTTTCATTACTAGAGGGAATAAGTGCCATGAACTGGGGAAAAGTGCAAGTGTTCCATTAACCAGGCAGAAATTCGGCTTAATTCAAGATTTCAGCATCTCCCCTATTTATATATTAGGTAAAGATGTTTTACCTAATAGCAAGGATCATCCTCATCAACAAAACATACATGGATGGCTTGCCAGAGCCAAACGAAAAGCAAGTCAGCTGAAAACTGACCCAATTGCAGTCCTGTTTCAGAAAAAGAAACCGCGCCATCTGCAATTGTGCCATGATAGGAAAAGCAAATCTCATAGGGTCCAGGGGCTCACTGATTCCAAGACGTCCTTTGAAAGCAAAGCAGAGCGGTCTTGTCAGAATAAGTAGTGTATCACCAGGGGTGCTGTCCACGGTTTGTTTTTCCTGCAGGGCAATCAGTGATCAATTTAAATCTTCAGATCCTGAACTTAAGGTCAACCCTTGATTCTTACTTGTTCATAGCATCTGCTGCCATGGTAACTGGCAAAAGTACCAATGGAGTCCGGATCATGTTGCACTCTGTCCTAACACTTAAAGGGGGGGAAGTTATGGAGCACGTACATTGATGAATTCGTATTGATTTCAATGAGTTGACAGTGGCCAGAGTAGTGCCATCCTGAGTTTTGTTGGGATACTGCTTTTAGAAACAATTAACACTTGCTGGGTAGTTGGTTTGCTTAGATGCTTTCCTTTTTCCTCTGACAAAACAGTTAGATCAACACACTGATCTTTTGGATACTTCAAACAAAGCCCCGCCTATGTTTCACAAATTTCATCTGATGATTTCACTTTATGGTACAATATACTAATCAATTTTATGGTGCTTTCAGCTTTTTGCTTTATGAAATTCGAGTCGCTGCCTTAATCATTAGCAACATAAAGAATAGCATGAGATTACATGATTAAACACACTGATTCACTGTTTTGAAATGAAGATCATCATTGTAATAAATAATTGATCCGTATCGTCTTAGAATAAAGACATAACGTTATATCAACCGGTGCATCAGGTTATCCACATGCCCAACTTTCACTTTTTAAAAAGCAAATTTCTATTGCCTTTTGTTTCAGAGAGGTGCCTTTCCCTTTATACCTCTGCAACAAAAGGGGGTAGAAACATACTTTTCTAAAAATGAAAGGGTGTTCAAAGAACGTGATATACAGATTGTTATAATGTTATAACTATTGTGGTGGAATAGCTAACCTGTCTAGGCATCATCAACCACCCGAGTCCCCATCTGGCAAAACCCAATCCTTGGAGGAGTTTTTGTTGTTGTTCTTTCAGCTGTTTTAGGAATTACCCACCAGGAGGGCCAGTGCTCCCAGCTTTCAATCCTGCACTGCCATTCTAAGGCTCCGCCTAGTGTCTCCATCTCCCACTACTCGGTGATTAGTTACTGTGGGAGACGTTTACTGCGCTTGCACACTTCCAGGGAAATAGTGATTTACTAATTGACCCCCTTCCTTCCCAAGCATCCGTTTTCGAATAGTGTGTTTGAACACGGGAGGTCTATGAATGGTATTCATGCATTTGAACTACAGGTTCCCTGCAACATATAAGTTATGGAACTTTTCTCACAAGAGAACAAATTTACTTATGGAGCCAGCATTCATACTTAGAGGAGTTGGCTGTTTTGTTAATGTTCTGGGTTTCTTTCTTCTTCTTTTTTAATGAAGAATTCATTATGGTTTCCATAACCTTCAGGCTTTTTTCATTAAAGCAGATGGAGTTTTCCAGGCAACTACATGTGGCTAATTAGTGTGGTATCTGAGAAATGGTTGTGTATTTATGAACCTAATAGAGTAAATCCCAAGCGGGCTATGATGTGATTGTAAACTGATAATAAAGGGCAGTGTTTTCGTCTGAAACATTTGTTGGACATCTGATGGATGACCTCATGGCTGGGATAAACAAAGCACAAGTGACCTCTTTTTTTCCAGCACAGTTCTTGCTGCACACCTTATACTCGTCAAACAATTGAGGAAAAATTCAAAGATATCAAAGCAGATTGTGAGAGATAACTGGTAAGTCAGCTAAAGGAAAAATAATACTTTGGCCAAGCAGCAAGGGACTCAGAGGCTGTCTTGTTTTCTTCTGAGCGGAAGAAGATCCACTACTCACAGACCATTCCTGAAACCTGCAGCAGCTGGGGTCGGCATGGCTGCGGCACTGCCACCACGCTTCCACAGGGGTTTCACGGCCACTGTAGGGGGGGAAAGGCATTTTTTCCCCAAAAAACTTTTTGAAGGGGTTGAAAGCCCCATAGAGAACAGCGATGCTGCTCTAACAAAAAGCTGGTGCAGCACCGCTGTTACAAAAGGGAGCATTCCCAGGCTGAAAGGGGTTAGGATTCGCTGCCTACCGGCAGCTCTGCTCCCCAGAATGCCCCAGGGAATGCCTCCCAGGCGCCGGCGTGAGGACTTGCGCTGGCAGGACACCTGCAGGAGGCTGAGCTGGAGTCCGAGGGCTGGACTGTGGCAGTCCAAGGGGGCCGGCGCAAGTTGCACTACACTGGCGCCCGTGCCAGTTTGCACAGCGCAAGTGGCACGGATGCCAGCATAGGGGTCACGGTGCCTCCTAAGACCATTCAGCCCCCAGGCTCAGGAATGGGCTGTGAGTTTCCTTGGGTACCACCAGGGGATAGCTAAAACCCCTGTGAATGTGATAAACGTTTTTCATGATACTCTATGAAGTTCAATAGCTTGCTTTTAAGGATAGCATTGATAAAGATATTCATTGATTACACAGCAGGCAAACTGAATGTTGACAGATGGAACCCAGGTAGCTGTCAACCACATACCTGTGAGTAATGCCATCAACATCTTCAAAAAAGGGCCCCTTGAGACTTGTAACAGACTGAAAAGAGAAGTAATACAGGCTGAGTACCCCTTAAGCGGACATCCAAAAACCAGAATGACCCGAAAACCAGTGCAATTGCTATGTTCTTAAGACCTTGGAACTGGGTCGTTTAGTATTTCTCTTCTCTGCTGAGAGAGCATAGGAAAGCACCAGCTATGCTGGTGTCGGGTTGGGCAGTAAGCCTCTTCTTCAGCAATTGATCCCAGACTAGGTAGGGCACCATCATCAGGTTCAGCATGATCAGTGGTGTTCTATATGAGGGTGCAGAGGTCAATGGAACAGACTTTTTAGTTTCAAAAAGATAATTGTCTTTCCTGCCTGACCCATCCCAAAGGTTCCCAGCAGTAACAATTTCAAACATAGATTATTCAGAGCGATTGCTAAAATCTTGCCTATTGGCCAAAATTTAGCCTCAGCAACACAACCAAACTCAAGACCAAACAGAGAAGTCAGTTACGCTTCTGAAAGAATGTGCAACTTGGGTAAGTCTTCACTGTGATGAACAGGGTTGCCAATTTCCAGGTATTAGCTGGAGATTTCCTGCTATTACAACTGATCTCCAGCAGATAGAGATCTGTTCACCTGGAGAAAATGGCCGCTTTGGCAATTGGACTCTATGGCATTGAAGTCCCTTCCCTCCCCAAACCCCGCCCTCCTCAGGCTCCACCCCAAAAACCTCCCACCGGTGACGAAGAGGGACCTGGTAACCCTAGGGATGAAAGTGCTATACTTGTTTTGAGAGCCATCAAGACTCTTTCTGTGCATTTTTCCCAACTGAGTGTGTAGATGGAGGAAGAGATTCTTTCTCTGGTAAGCTGGACCCATCCCATTAAAGACTTGAATATTCAATCCCAAATTGTGTCTGGAAGGCAACAATTCAATTCAATTCAAAAACCTTTATTGGCATAAATCGTACAAGGCATTCCAGAATTTGACAAATGATAAAAACATCAATATCGAAATCTGTAGCAATAGATATGAATAAAATGAGGTGTGCCGGAGTACAGTGAATATAAAGTATATATAGAAAACGAGTGTCTACAAGTAACCGGAATAGCAGCTATTATATTTTTTGTTTGGTTTTTATCATTAAAGCTTGCTTCAAAAACATGGCTACTATTTCTGTAGTTTCTGGATCATACCCGTTCAGTAAAAGTCTAAACAAAGAGTGGGGGGAAGAGTTCCTATCCAAAATTGATGGCATTAAAAATTTAGTACGTAGGTCCGCTAGCATTTCACATTCCAATAAAATATGATAAATGGAGATTCAAGGCACAGCCACAAATTCTCTTTTCCAAAGGGGTACAGGAAGGCAACAGAGAGGCAGCAGATAGCAGTGCTTCTTGCAACCAGCCCTGTCAGTAAGTGTGCCTAGAATTGGAAGCTACTCAGTGGGGAGAAAGGTGGTGGGGAGGGGGGGAGAAAACCCAGCCTAGTTATTGCTGGTCTGCTTTGCTTTCAAGCCAGGTGCCACAAGAACAAGGGTCAAAGCCAATTTTACCCCTTAGCCACTTTTTAGCTGTACATCTTAGGTAAACAGACAGATTTCGGACTAGACACCATCACTGAACCCACAAAAACCTACAGGAAACACCTCCCTGAGCCAGCGGGCTCTGCCTTCTAGCCCTACTGACAACACTGACAGTGCAGTCCTAAACAGAGTATGCCTTTCTAATCCTTTTGGCTTCAGTGCATTTAGGATTGTAATTGTGTCTATACAGTCTGGAGCTACTGAGGGCAATAGCAAAATACTTAAAGTACAGTACTGGCAGCTAGGGTTGCCAAGTGCCAGGTGGTGGTAGGCAAACCCCCGCCGATCCACCTGGCCACCCGCTGACCAGCTGAGGGTCGGCGGGCAATCCGTGCAGGCAAGGACTCACATCCAGAAGTGCTGCATTGCAAAGGGCCGGTTTCTACTCAAACTCCACTCAAACATGAGTGGTAAAGGCCCTTTGCGATGCGGCACTTCCGGGTGTAAAGCACATCACAAGGGGCCATTTGAGTGGAAAACGGCCCCTTGGGGTCCGTTTTACACCCGGAAGTGCCGCATCGCAACAGGCCTTTACCACTCATGTTTGAGTGGAGTTTGAGTGGAAACCGGCCCTTTGCAATGCAATACTTCTGGGAGCGCACGACCCCCCCCCCACCTCCACTCCAAAAACCTCCCGCTGATGAAGAAGAGGGACCTGGTAAGCCTACCGGCAGCTCTATGAAGAGCACACTACAGTAGCTCAGCTCCAGGCCTATGAAGAGATGCCACTTTTCAGGTCTTAATCCATTGTCTCACTAGACAGTAAAGTATTGTTGTAAAGCTCCAGGCTAGGGAGGTAATTAAGAGAATTCCCTATATACTGCTGATCCCTGCTTAAAAAACGGATTTAGATTAATTTAAGAATTAGTAAACACTCGGTAGCCCCTTAATACAACAACATTTTCAAAAGTATATTTTAGAATTATTTTCTGTTCCCTATTATTTCTAATAGCTGCAGTACTGCAGTCCAAGCTCTGCTTACGACCTGAGTTTGATCTCAACGGAAGTTGGTTTCAGGTAGCCGACTCAAGGTTGACTCAGCCTTCCATCCTTCCGAGGTCTGTCAAATGAGTACCCAGCTTGCTGGGGGTAAAGGGGAGATGACTGGGGAAGGCACTGGCAAACCACCCAGTAAACAAAGTCTGCCTAGGAAACGTCGGGATGTGACAACACCCCGTGGGTCAGGAATGACCCGGTGATTGCACAGGGGACCTTTACCTTTTTATTATTTCCATATGTTCTTTAAATGATGCTGCCACACCTCAGATTATGCCAGTGTAACTGGACTGAGGTTTGTAGGCAGGGCATGTCTATGGTTGTATCCACACAGCAACATATCCCTGTTGTGCATTAGGTGGAGGGCTTTTTGCTTTTGAAAGAAACTCAGTACTTGCTATAGCATTATAACAATACTGAATAATAATGACTTTTAAAGGCCTCCAATGGTGGTATAGACGTTTAGAAACGATTCTTTTTAAAAAGGTGTCAAAATCCCTCCAGTGGTGCTATATCACTACAACAACTACCAGTTCATTAAAAAGCTGGCAAAAAAGCCTCCGGCGGCATGGCAGAGAAAACAGTGGCCACAAGGGGATGATGGCAGTAAAATGGTTCCAGTGTGGGTGGGAGGTTCAAAAATGTGCACTTTCCCATCCAAACAGTGTGGCAAGATCGTGACAGATCACAGCAAAACAGGGTTGGTGAAGATCAGAGCAAAGCTGGAGGAAATCTGGAAAATGGATGACTGGCAGGAGGCGTCATGTGGATGCTGCCAAAAACACTACTCCAACTGGAAGCTTAAAAAGGTAAAGGTCCCCTGTGCAAGCACCAGGTCATTCCTGACCCATGGGGTGACGTCACATCCCGACATTTACTAGGCAGACTTTGTTTACGGGGTGGTTTTCCAGTGCCTTCCCCAGTCATCTTCCCTTTACCCCCAGCAAGCCGGGTAGTCATTTGACCAAGCTCGGAAGGATGGAAGGCTGAGTCAACTTTGAGCCGGCTACCTGAAACCAACTTCTGTCGGGATCGAACTCAGGTCATGAGCAGAGCTTGGACTGCAGTACTGCAGCTTACCACTCTGCGCCATGGGAAGCTTAGGTGGAGCAAAATAGCTGTGTGGGTCTAGTCTATCACTCTTCTGAATTGATGGCTCTTTCCCATCTCTCGGGAAAACTATACTTGCAGAGGATCTGATAATCCAATTGCTTCAGATGGATAAGGCGAATGGGGAAGGAGAGAAAATATGCCTACTCCCATCTAAGTAACTCTGCTTAGGATGGTACTGCAAATGTTGAATTATCGCTGTGAGAAGAGCACATTTCTGAGCTCAGCTGCAAAAAATATTTCTTAACCAAAGAAACTATAGGCAAGAGCACAGCAAAATTTAGAATGTGTAAAGAAAGACAAACATTATGACCCCTTTGATTTAGAACCCAGCACACGTGTGCTTTCCAGGACTGCATAGAAGATCACAGCACAGTGTTCGAAACTTGAGAACATGCTGTTTTCGCTGCTGCTGCTGATGATGATGAAGAAGAAGAAGAAGAAAAATCATAGAATCATAGAATAGAATCATAGAATTATAGAGTTGGAAGGGACCACCAGGGTCATCTAGTCTAGAAGAAGAGTTGGTTTTTGATATGCCAATTTTCTCTACCTTTAAGGAGAATCAAACTGACTGACAATCTCCTTCCCTTCCTCTCCCCACAACAGGCACCTTGTGAGGTAAGTGGGGCTGAGAGAGTTCGAAGAGAGCTGTGACTAGCCCAGCAGGCTTCATGTGTAGGAGTGGGGAACCAACCCGGTTCACCAGATTAGTGTCCGCCGCTCATGTGGAGGAGTGGGACTCAAACCCAGTTCTCTAGATTAGAGTCCACCATTCCTAACCACTACACCACGCTGGCTCTCCATAAAGCAAGAGCTGAAAATACACAACAATAAGAACATACACAAATTCCCTCACATTCTTCTTTTTACTTTGCTGGATTTTTATAACTATCTTTGTTTTTAACAAGTTGTTTGATTAATTGGATTTTAAATGTACACTTTTAGTTTTGAAATAGTTATTATTATTATTTTGTTATTGCTGACCCAGGGTTAATTAAAGGAACGTCGCTATTCAATAAATTCAAACATTTTTTAAAAGTTAACATTTTATTAAAACACAACTTTATTAAACAACAACATTATAAACATTTAATTGTAGGAATTAGATTGATTTTGGAATAAATTGGCCACAGCTTGGAATTGGCAAACAGCTGCGACCCTCGTGGCGCAGCATGCGTGATGTGTCAAGTGCACCAGGCACCACACCAAGGGCCATCTGAAAATGAAGTACATAATCTGGAAAAAAAAAATTAAACTTCAGGTTTAGTGCAAAATTTCAAGACAAATTTGAGATGCGATAAAATATTTGTGCAGAGATTAGAAATAAGACTTGTTTCAATCCAAATTCCTGACTAGATGTTGTCTCTTTTTCTTTAGAGATTCTCCAGATCAAATGCACAATAAATAATGCACTTAAAGTGCACACTAATGCACCATAAGCCACTGGAGCAAACAGGGCCTCTCTTGTCATGTTTTATGGCTCTGAACTTTGACCCCCCTCCCTACTCCAAAGTAATCTCCTCTGTCTTTTACAGCATCCCAGGTTTCAGCCTTGTTTTGACTGGATTTCTTGGAACATTCCCTAAGAAGCCATGCTGTCAATCCATCCCTCTGGCAGTATATAGCATTCAGGCAGTTCTACTCAGTTTTCATTTGATCTTTAGCAGAGTTGAAACAAATGAACTGAAATCTGACCATGAAAGTGACACAATGCAAACTCATTTAAAAAGTGGAAGGGTTTTGTATTTAGAGTATCAGATTTCCTGATTTTTGAGCGGTGTAGGCAATTTGAGCTCCTGGTATCCCCACTGTTCAATAGCATCGTTGCAATTTCAGAATTAGGTTAATTTAAAACAATTCGATTTGTAATGGGCAAATTCAAATGCATGAAAAATAGGTGCCATGTTTTTCTATTTTGTATACTATGAGTTTTGACTGCCCTGTGTTCGTCTGTTACTCCAACAAAGGGGGAAAAGGACAAAAAGGGATGGAAATCCAGTGTTTAAAAAAATGGAAAGCAAAGGCAGACATCGGTGAAGAATAAAAGCTATCATACTCAGGGCCTCCGTACCCAGCCTTTACAATTCAAGACCTACCAATGGTTAGGGTCAGACAAAAGCTAAAACAACAGGCGTCCACAAGCTGCCTGCTTCCGCCACTGTTTCTAGCCTTGGGTGATATGTGACTGTTTGATCAGCTGGTCATTGTGTTCCCCCTTGTCAGGGGACTTTGGACACCCGGGAGTCTCTTTATCTTCTCTGCTATTTGATTGACCCGTTGAACTGCAGCAGCCCTCAGGCAGAGCTGTTTACAAGGAACTTGAAAAGGAAGCTTTAGATGTTCCCGGAATTGGCCAAGAAGGTGGCAGAGGAGCAAACAAGACTGGTGCCTATAAAGTCATAAATCTTTGCCATGCTGAAGAATCACAGAACAGCCAACTGCATTCCAGTTTTCGACTGATTCACATATGCATGCATGACATATTGGAAATTGTCATGAAAGAAAATCTTGTATTGTTTGATGGTGAAAGTAGCTGATAAAGATGAGACGTACAGTCAATCTGGGGGTACTTTAAGAAATACTTTGCCCCTTTCCTACCCTGGATTTGTCCCAATAACTAAAGACAAATGCTGCCTTGAAACACTCTTGAGTGGAAAAAGAGAGATTATAATTTTTATACATACAATTAATAACTTCCAGTGATATTATAGTTCAACTATTTAACCTCATATATGCATGTGGGCAGACAAACACAAACCGAGTAAGGGCTTGTTCTGTCAGTGTGGTTTTCCACTGCATTTATTATGATGACACTTACACCCTGCTTTTCTTCTGTCATGGAACTCAGTGTGGCATACATAGGCCTTTTATGAAGGGACATTTCCCTGTGGTCACCCCTGCTGACTGCTTCAGGGCTTCCTTTTGATGCATGCCTTTTCCACCCATCAGAGGCCACCTCGCTCTCCCCCTGTGTTTTGCCCATGTTTTCCAGATTCTAGTTAAAACAGCATCCAGAAAACACGAGCCAAATGCGCGGGGAGAGCAAGGCAACCTCTGATGGGCGGAAAAGGCATGCATAATCAAAAGGAATCCCCGAAGCACTCAGCAGGGGTGACCACAGGGAAACGTCCCCGCATAAAAGGCCATAGAATTGCCAGGAGGTCTCTTATCCAAGCTCTGAACCCTATTTGCCTTTAAGGCCATATATCCCCTCTGACATAATGTTGCTTTACCACTGTGGTCTTAGTAATATCTGGTAGCTCACTAATGTTAGTCCTTAGCCTGCCTTAATTGTACGGTTGCCAGGTCCCTCTTTGCTACCTGTGGGAGGTTTTTGGGGCAGAGCCTGAAAAGGGGGGGGGTTGAGAAGGGGAGGGACTTCAGTGCCATAAAGTCATTGCCAAAGCGGACATTTTCTCCGGGTGAACTGGTCTCTATCAGCTGGAGATCAGTTGTAATAGGAGACCTCCAGCCGCCACCTGGAGGTTGGCAACCCTACTTAATTGTTAGCTGGTTCTGTTAGCAATTTCCAGTGTCTCTAACTTATTTATGGTCCCCTCCCTCCCTCCTGACAATGCCTTTTATCCACTTTGATGCTTTATGTGATCTTCCACATTGCATGCGTCTCTGGGCAGATGCTTTCATTCTTTGGTGTGTTGCTTCACCACTGCTTAAATTACCACGGTAGATTTCAGTGAATTCAGTGACAGAGGTAAGAGGCATCTACAAGCATGAGGTTACAACCTGAGCTAAAAAGAGCTAGGATCTGCAGGAATCCTGCCAGACATTGTCTCTTTTACATCTGTAGGAATGTTGTTACGATTCCACTTCGTTCATCAGTTAATTCACTCCCTGATGGATTGAAAGTGCTGTTGAAAACATACTCATTGTCTAAATGTTATCTCATTCAAGTACTTACTCAACACAATCAAGTACTTACTCAACACTGTTTTCAGGAAAGTTTATATAGGTCTGTACATGTTGTGATCAAACAACTTTCACTGAAATGTATGTGCTGCCAATAAAATACCTAGCAGAATCCTGTAAGGAAGAAAGGTGGGTTCTAGGTGCTTGGACACATTGATCTCCAGAGATTATAGCCAGCTCTGGTATGTGCACGCATGTGCCAAAATTTATTGAATTTAAGTAATGCCCTGAACATTTCGACCTTCTTTTTTTGCATTCAAACATACATGACTACCTTCCCCACTCTTCTCACTTGATCACCAGTGCTGCTGCTGTAATTCTCCTCTCAAATGGCATTATTTTTACTCCTGGGGTACAGGCAAATTTATGTACTGAACAAAATAAATGGTGAAAATAGAGAAATGGATGGACCATTACACTGTCCCCAATCCCCTCCCCCTCAAATCTAATCGATGTAAAAGACATTTCTATGTGCCAATCGCCTGCATTCTCTCAATAAGCTATCCATTTCTTGTTCACCCTTACTAACTTTTCCACTGACCTATGGCATGTGATTCAGGCATCCAACCAGAATGCCTCTGTTACTGGTGTATTTTAATTCTGTTGCCATTTAGAAGCATAGTTCTTCCATTTAACGCTTTAATTAAAGTTCTAGCACTTGTGTTGGCAATAGTTCCTTGTGCCTTATCACTCTACTCAGCCATCTTCAAGGCGTTCCTCTGGCTGAAGGATCCTTCTCCTAAGAAAGGCAGTGTTCATGCTTGCTGAGCAACAGAGGACAAAGGACAGGAGTTCACCTGCCACATATGAGATGGAGGCCCGTCTCAAAGAGTTAGCATTAGGAATGTTCAGACAAACCAGTGTACACGGCTCCTGTGAAGGTCTCTAGAACTCAATCCACTTGTGCTTAGTCACATGACATTTCCAAATGAAATTACAGAGCGACGTATTTCCTCTGCCTCCATCATTTTATTTGTATCATTACACTACAAGAACCAATTGACTCAGTAAGTATTGATTCCCAGAACTCATGCATATGGAGAAGCTTGATTGCTAATTGAAGAGAGATAAATTCACTCAGCTGTGTGAGATTTGCAGAGCTGGGGAAAAGCTCTCTAAAGGAAAAATGTCTAATTGACAAATCCCCTCCCTATATAAAGTTTTTTTGCCTTCTCCTCTGCCATGGGAACAGAGAACTGGTTGCATGAGAAACACTCTGATGTTATGTAAGTTTACTCAACAGTCTCTGACTTCGGCTGCCTTACTTCCAAATAAGTGCACGCATAGGGTTGCCAAGTGCCAGGTAGTGCAAAAATATAAACTGAGTTGCTTTACGGATAAGCTTATTTAGAAATAGCAACTACTATGGCTCAAAATAAGAAATAATACCTCTTGGTATGTACGTATATTTTGAACTCAGTACAATGGTACTTAATATTTAAAGCAAAATGAAATAAAACAAACTCTGACAATGAAATGTTTTCTTTGTATTATTTTCATACAAGTAGCTTTTCAAATAAGTGTTAAGAACATGGTCAATATAATAAGTCTTACATTGATTCAATGTAAGAATATTGACCATATTCTTATTATATTGACCATAAGACTTATTATATTGACCATATTCTTAACATTTATTCTTAACACGCACCACCCCCCCATGGGGATCTCTCTCACACACAAACAGACACTCTCTCTTTCTCTCCCCGGGCCGCGCAGCAGTTGCGCTTACGCACTCAACTGCAACTGATTGGACAGAAGAAGACCCAGCTTGGCCACCAATTGGCCACGGGAGAATCCTGCTAGTTGCTTACTAACTGACTGTTATGCTGCTGATTCGGAGCCCCTGAATTTGCTGAATTTATTCGGTGATTGCCCCAAACTCGCCGAATTCGGCTCGTCGTTTTCCCACCTTTTTTTTATTCAGTTCCATTTGAACTGAAAACCCCCGAATCAGGGAAAATTCAACTGTTTTTTCGGTTCAGAAGAACCGAATCGACAGCCCTAGGGGTGCACTACCTTTGCTGTTTGTTAATGACTTTGGCTATCAAGGGACCTTCTCTGATGTTGAATGATGGAAATAGAAAAAGGGGAATCTTTTTACATATTTTTTTAAGTCATCCTTCTGATGCACTCAGTAAAACATAATATTGTTTGTGTATAAGGTGCCGCCAAGTGGCAGCTGAATTATAGCAACCCCTGGTGGGGTTTTCAAGGCAAGTGATGAAACAGAGGTGGTTTGCCATTGCCTTCCTCTGCAGAGTCTTCCTTGGAGGTCTCCCTTCCATGCACCAACTCTGCTTAGCTTTAGAGATCTGAAGAGCTCAGGCTAAACCATGCTGCCTTCCCCCCCCCAAAAAAAAACATCATGTTACAGGAAGTGAAAAGTAGAGTGAGCTGTCTACATAAGAACATAAGAAAGGCCCTGCTGGATCAGACCAAGGCCCATCAAGTCCAGCAGTCTGTTCACACAGTGGCCAACCAGGTGCCTCTAGGAAGCCCACAAACAAGACGACTGCAGCAGCACTATCCTGCCTGTGTTCCACAGCACCTAATATAATAGGCATGCTCCTCTGATACTAGATAGCCAGCGTGGTGTAATGGTTAAGAGCGGCGGACTCTAATCTGGAGAACCGGGTTGGCTTCCCCACTCCTCCACATGAAGTCTGGGTGATCTTGGGCTAGTCACAGTTCTCTTTGAGCTCTCTCAGCCCTCCTACCTCACAGGGTGTCTGTTGTGGGGAGAGGAAGGGAAGGAGATTGTAAGCTGGTTTGATTCTCCTTAAAAGGTAGAGAAAATTGGCATATAAAAACCAAATCTTCTTCTTCTAAGTTGGTAAAAGGAAAGTGGCTTTAAGCCCACGTAGAACACAAACATAGATGCAGTCCAGAGAAGATAAAATGATTTTCTGTCTAAGACCAAGACAGAATGGAGGGAAAGAAGCAAATCTGAAAGAAAAACAGGCTATTGATAAACAGGCTACAGACCACAATCTCCCCTGGCAGTTTGAGAAGCCACATGATTCCGCTTGAAAGAATTAATGTGGCTCTCTGAATGCATGCCTTCTGGTCATCTCAACCCACGCATCTGCTCTGCATTGGAAGGCTCTTGTATAGCAGAAGAGAAATAGGAAATCACTTAGAAAGGATACAAGGCAGAACGGCCATTTAGTTGAGCTTTCGATGTCTTTGAGGGTTAAATGGTTGGGTCCCAGGCTTCTCATCATTTGACTTCTCTTTAATCTGGTTTTGTATTTCTTCCGTGCGATGCAATGAAATCTCATTTGACTTCTCCTATTAAGTTAACACTGGTTAGGTTGGGAAGAGGGACACGATCTGGATGCTTGTCCTAATTGTCCTTTGACTTCGGTGACCTATAACAGAAAGCTCTAGCTGCTCTACAAAGTGAACACCTATTTCACACAAAGCAGATCATGAATACTAGCCTCTTCAAACTATTTCTTGCATGATCAGCTAGGACAAACTGCGGTATAGGTACTACCCAAGGAATCGTGGTGGCTTGGTTGTAAAACTGTTTGGACGACGTTCCCCAGGCTCCATTATCACAGCCATCACACAATACATCAATACAGTTGACAGGCAAGGTGAAATTTATAGTCCCCAATCTCTTTCCATTAGCCTATTTCCTTTATATCTCTGAGAAGTCTCATACAATATGGGTTAGATTACCTGAGGGATTTCCCCCCCTTGGAAAGCACAGGGGGCACGGGGAGTTCAGTTGGATGTTTTATAGTCACGCATAAAAAGTCCTTCAAATCAAAGTACTTTTTACAGGTTCACTAACCATGATACAAGCTTCCTGTACAACAGTACTTTTTGTCATAGTGAAAATACTTAGGCAGTAAATCAGTATTAGCAGGATCTGAATTCTTGGTAGGCAATTATTTCTCCTGTGAAGCAGTACCAGTTTTGGGATGGCGAGATGTTAAGAAGTTCGGTTTTCGAGACCATAAATATAAGAGAACTTGTTAATATGTCGAGTAAATTAGTTTATTTCTGGTTTTTCATGTGTCAGTATACCCCCCTCCCCCCGTCCCAGGATGCCAGCAATTATTTAAAAATGTTCTACCTTGGCACTTTTCATATAAGAATTTCAAAGCAACTTATAAACACTAATGCACCAATAATTTTGGTATGTTCCTCAGTTCAACAAATGGTGGCAGGCAAAGATGTGGTTCCTCTCCTCACCTCATCCCATTTCAAGCCTGCCCAGACACCATCTACTTAGACACACTGGGATTATTACACCTGTACACTAACCAGAGTATGGAATTGCCAGTCTTCTTGGAATTGTGTGTACATATCAGCTGAATTTAATGGAATTTGTACATAAGAACATAAGAAAGGCCCTGCTGGATCAGACCAAGGCCCATCAAGTCCAGCAGTCTGTTCACACAGTGGCCAACCAGGTGCCTCCAGGAAGCCACAAACAAGACGAGTGCAGACGAGTACACTTCATTATAAATCTGTCCTAATTGGGATTTCAACTCAAGATTCTCTTATGTTTGTTTTTTTGCCGGCAAGTCACAGCTGACTTATGGCAACCCCTGGAGGAGGGAGGGCTTTCAAGCCCAGATATGATTTGCCATTGCCTGCCTCTGCGTCATGACCCTGCTATTCCTTTGAGGTCTCCATCCTAATACTTGCCAGGGTCGACCCTGCTTAGCTTATGAGATCTGACAAGATCAGGCTAGTCTGGGCTACCCAAGTCAGGGCATAATAGAATCTCATTAAATAGGTACTAACCCCTGGGAGGTCCAATGTTTATGTTTGGGCAAATATTTTGTGATGGCCCTCATCTGGAGTTTTGTCCTGCCCCTCTTCTTTGATTATGAGACTCCTTCTCTTTGCATTTCCTTTTTAAAAAGCTGAATACATATTTGCTCACTTTAAATATAATGATGCTTTAAATATAGTGCAGCTTTAAATATAATGATGACAAGTCACTGCATCAGTGATCTGTCCAAAATAAAGAGATGCCAGTTGTTCCTGGATAGGGGGCTTGCATATCTTTCAAGTTATATGGGTATGGAAAAAATTATATGAAAACAGTATTTTAGATGGGACAAAACTGTGGATGGACAGGAAGAGCAAGTCATTCCACTTCCTGTTTTGCTATTATTGTTTCATTATCCCTAATCCCAAATTTAGTGAAGGAAGCCTTTCAGCACACACTCAGCCAAAAAGCAAATACATTTATTTCTTCAATTTAAGAAAGGCAACCTTGCAAGTAAGGCCTGGATTAAATGTGATACTTTCATAGGGTTGCAAGCTCAGCACTGGCAACTGGCCTAAAGTATCACTCTATTCGAGAAGGAGGACAGGGTATTCCAAATCTCTCTCTCTGTTATGAGGCATATCACTTGAGACATTTAATCCCATGTTTATCCTTTTCCAAGAAAATAGGTTGGCTAGAGATAGAAAAATATACTTTCAAAGAGAGGGGGATTTCAGTTATTATATGATAATATCATGGGTAAAAAAAATTAAGGTTGAATCTGCTTACAACCCTTTATGGCTCTATTGGTATGGAGGAAATGGAAAAGGGTATTATGTCCAGGGATCTCTCCACTGACTCCTATTGGGTACCATCCAAAATTTGCTTCTGCCAAAAAAAAAACAATTGGTTTTAGGTGTAGAGATTCCTTTCTTAATCAAATAACATTAATGGATGCAAATACTATGCTTTTAAATAATAGTAGTCAACTTTGGACTGAAGGAAGGATTCCTGAAGGGTCTAAGTGATTGCTGAAACATCAGCTTTTACATTTTCTACAAAAGAAATAAATTAAAGATCAATTAAGTAGACTATTAACTGAATTCAAAGATTTTATTTGGAATATAGACAAGGAAAAGGGGAAATTAATCACTAAATATATATATTTTTAAATCATGGTCAAACTCCGGTACAGTCGATTAAAAAGAATCAGGAAACAGAACTAAATACTAAATTTAATAAGGATTGGAAGCAAATATTCCAGTGCTTCCCTTTCAAATCAGTCTCAAGAGGTTTACAAGAACATGCATTAAAGATGTCTCAAAGGTGGTATTTTACTCCAGGGGGTTACCGCACTTGTATTCCCAGCGATGTATTAAGAGTTTGAAAATGTTACAAAAAATACTGTTCGCACTTTCTATGTATTCCCAGCGATGTATTAAGAGTTTGAAAACATCATAAAAAATACTGTTCGCACTTTGTTTGGCCCCTTTAGATGTGAAGACATCCTCCAACCATTTATTAGCCGTTGTATCCAAAAACCCTTTTAAAGCGATGTTTTTTATAACATTTTCAAACTCTTAATACATCACTGGGAATACAAAATGTGGTAACCCCCCCAGTTAGGATAGCCCATGTAATGAAAATAGATGATAAAGATTGCTGGAGAGACTGTGGTAAATTGGGGACGTTTAGTCATATGTGGTAGTCATGCCCAGTTATAGCAAACTTTTGGAGATCAATATTTGCAGAGATTACTAAAATAACTTGGGAATCAATAAATCCTACTATTGAACTAGCTTTACTCAATTTATTTATTAATGAAAACACCCACTGTAAACAAAAAACACTTATTGACTTTTTATTTGTTGCAGCTAGAATGCTTATTGCCCAATGTTGGAAAAAATGCCAAAGGGATTTCCTTAGATAGGTGGCGGAATAGATTAAAGAATACAGTGGCACTTAAAAGTTTAACTCATAAGATTAGATTAATTCAGGGGAGAAAAAAGAGATGACTTTAAGATGATTTGGAATAGTTTTTTAATTTATTTAACGGAATTTTAAGAGCATAGCTTGTTAAAGGATATATTGGGGAGGAATATTTAAAGTCTCAGCCATTGTAGAGGGAAGCACACACCCCTTTTTTCCTCTCCTTTTTTTGTTGTGTGTTTTTTTATTTTGTTTTTTCTTTACCATAACTGGTATTATCTACTAAATTGGATATGTTAATATATGGTTCTTTGTTTTCTTGTTGTGCAGTTTTTTTACTATGTCTGTGTATATATTTAATAAAATTTTAAAAAATTAAAATATAAACTGTGCTACTGCACATACAGGAGCCCCGTGGTGTAGAGTGGTAAGCTGCAGTACTGCAGTCCAAGCTGTGTTCACGACCTGAGTTAGATTCCAATGGAAGTCGGTTTCAGGTAGCCGGCTCAAGGTTGACTTAGCCTTCCATCCTTCCGAGGTCGGTCAAATGAGTACTCAGCTTGCTGGGGGTAAAGGGAAGATGACTGGGGAAGGCACTGGCAAACCACCCCGCAAACAAAGTCTGCCTTGGAAACGTCGGGATGTGACGTCACTCCATGGGTCAGGAATGACCCGGTGCTAAGCTTCCGGTAACTGACCTGGTCCCAGCACATGTCCTTTGGGAGAGCTCCCAAGGGAATCCAAGAAACGTTTTGAATTGGAGTGTTTTTAGCACACCAACCCGGTTCTAAATAGTGGACCGAGATGCAGGAATTCCTCTGCAGCCCGAAGAAAGCGGTGTGATTCCCACACTCTCCGAGGGGGCTTTTTTAAGTCCCCCGGAGGTGTGGATGTTTGTCCCTGCTGGCATTGAGGGGAGAAAACATTGCCGCAAGCATTTCTTTGGCTTTAGGCTCAGACCTCCATTACCTATAACCAACTTATGAACTGTTTAAAGAAGAAAAACCTCACCCTTTGAAATCTAAGTGAGTAACAAGAATTCTTTTGATCTTACTGGGAAAGGAAAGCTGAACTGATTGACAGAATTAACTGGGAACTCTGCACCCCCCCCTATCGTACAAGAACTTTCTTATTTGGATAAGATATCAAATAAAACAGCAAGGACTTTATCAAGTAGATCTGTGGGTAGACTAAACAACCGAACTTTTTGAAGGACGGGACAATTACCAATCAGATTCCGTGACGTTTGAGGGGAAAGGAGAAATAAAACCCTCCTATCCCTTGGTCACGTTGCCTTTTCCGGGTTGGGAAGGTCCTCCAGCCACGTTTCAAGATTCATTTTGAAGTACCAGAAGATCTCTACCAGCACCATTGCATTGCAAGACATACCAGTGAGACGGAAGGGTTGAGGTCCGCAGGATCGGAAGTGATTCCCCTCGGTGTACCAACTAAAAGGTTCGACACTAAAAACTACTGAAAGGGGGAAATGGAAGGTCCGTGGCTCTATAGTTTTTGATTGATTACTTCCTACTTCCTGTCTGCTTGTCGACCTAGAGTGTCCAGAAAACTCGATGGTACTTCAAATTTTATAAGTCTTTTTTAAGCTGATTTGGAGGATTTGTGCTTAAATATCTAAGCGATTTTGCTTACCATAAGATTTTAAACTACCCACACTCTGGAAACAACATTTTTCAAGACCTGTCAAAATTGTTTAAATTTAAAGATTCTCGCAAGAAGTAAATATGGAAAAGAAAATCCAAGATATGTTTGCCATACAAAGTGAGACAACTGCAAAACAACATGAACAGCTGTCAAAACAACAAGAGCAGATGTCAAAACAGTTGGAACGAATGACTTCTTGCTGAACATCTTTACCCAGTCAATCATTCAAGAAATGAATGAGGCAATAGAAGACCTTAAAGATGTCCTTCTAGCTGACAAGAGAGATGAAGAACAGAAGAATTTTGCAGAGGAAATGGAGATCTACAACAAGCAAATTGCAATAACCCAGCTGGCAACAATGGATTTGAAAGTGAGTGACTTGGACCTCTGTCTCTTTATTCTGCCAGATGATCTTTTCAATACCTGCTTGGAGGACTTAATGAGTAGAGAAACTGGAGCTGTCAGGATCCTTTTCTTTGAATTCGGGATGGAAGATAATGCAACCTGGATATACTATGAAGATCATCTATCTGTGGAAGAGACTATACCAACAACCTCCAAGGACGTTCTTCGATGCTTACTATTAATGGGGAAAAGAAGGAAATGTTGGAAATTCCGAGCTAAGAGACTAATTTAAAAGAGTTTAGTTTCTCTTGTGGAAAGGATTAAAAGGAATTGGTTAAAAGGATTGGCTTTAATGGAAATAGAACCATATATGATATTAATTTACTACAACTATAATATGTCTTAAATGAGTTTAGGGAGAAATGGAGGATTTATAGAATAATTAATTTTTAATGGAAATGGAGGGAGGTGTAGGGGAAGTTAATATATCTTTGATTACATACAAATATCTTTAATAATGGTTCCTATCTGTTTTTATCTTTTACTGTTTATGCCAATTGTGAAACTATGTGTTTAATATTTTTGGAAAAATTTAATTCTAAATGGAACCATTTAAAGGATACTCTTTGATCTAATCCCTTATCTACACTTTTCATCAATTTTATATTAGGTATTGATCTAATAATGTTAGATAGGACAAGAATATATTAATTAAAATAGTATTGGGATAAGTTCCGTTAGCAAAAGTTTATACAATTTATTTTTAGATGGAAGAGGGAGAGGGGGAAGTCAATTTGTGGCTAATTTAGTAATATTATTTGACTCTTTATTATTATTATTATTTTTTAACATTGGATAATGTTTTATATGTTGATATTTTAAATCAAGAAAATAAGAAAAAGAAATGTTAAAAAAAGGAATGACTCGGTGCTTTCACAGGGGACCTTTACCTTTACCTTTTACTGCACATGCCAAGCAGTTATGCATGTTTAGATAGCATACCGGCGCAACACATGCTTGGGCTACAGAACTGAGCACATGAAGCTGCTTTGCACAAACGGTAGAACTATTTATACATGACATTGTGCAAGTGTGAAATCCAATAGGTGAGTTTTTTTGTCGTACCAGGACCACATTTAAAGCATGCCTGAGTCTGCAAAAGTGACTTGCTCACCTAGTCTCTCCCCAGGAGAAAAATGGGATGGAAACTTCATTGCTGATTTTTACCCCCACCCCCATTTGCTCCCTCTGCTCCACAAAGTAGAAGTGGGAGCACAAATGGGTACTTTTTTTTAGTAATGTTGTTTAAATCAAAACTAAATTATTTTCTTTGCTCCTATTTGTTTCCCTATTTGCCGCCATTAACTATGATGGAATAATGAGGAGAAAGATGTGTGGCAGAAGCCCAATTAAAATAATTTTCCATTTGGAATGAGCACTTAAAAAATAGGAAGCATTTTGGTGATTGAAGGCATGCTGTAAAAATGAATAGCAAATGAGTAATTTCATTCTGTTAAGTTTTTAGATCCTTCCCCGCTCACTATCTGTAATACCTTTAAAATCTAAATTACATATAATCAACAGCAGAGGCAACATGATTCTTCTTGTAGCTGACAAAATTCATAGGCTCACCTTACATACCTTCCCATGCACATAGGCTGCTTTGCCGAAAGAGTTTTACATCTAGTAATTATTACTCCTCCCAATTAACAGAGTCCTTAAAACTCATATAGACCCTGTATTTCCACAAAACGTAGCTAAATAAGTCTGCGACATAACTGATCGTTTCTTAGGTCAAACTCACTTGAAGTCAAGCTACAAGATGATTGAATTATATATTAGGCACTTTGGAACACAGGCAGGATAATGCTGCTGCAGTTGTCTTGTTTGTGGGCTTCCTAGAGACACCTGGTTGAACAGACTGCTCGACTTGATGGACCCTGGTCCGATCCAGCATGGCCTTTCTTATGTTCTTATGAATGGGTGAAGTCATCGCACTTTCTTCAGGTCACAACTGCATCATATTTCAATATCTAGGTAGGAGCATGCTCTTCTCTGAGATCATAAATGTAAAGAGTTCAGTCAGACCATGGGGCCAAAAAATTCAGCAGTGACATGAGACGGATCTGTAGGAGGCCAGAGGTAGGGTTGCCATGTCTCCCTTGGCCACTGGTGGGGGGTGATGGAGTAGGATTGACAGATCCAGGTTGGGAAACTCCTGGAGATTTAGCGATGGAGCCTGGGAAGGACAGGGACCTTAGTGGGGTACAATGCTATACAGCCTATCCCCCAAATAAAACTTCAGGTTTCAGATTCTACTTGTCAGTCACTAGCTCTCAATCAAAGATTCTGATGGGGAAAGGCAGAGCAAATCAATGGTAAGTAATCTATAATTTAAACCTTATTTTCCTGATGTAGCCATCCAAATACCAAGATTAAGAGATAAACACAACTGCAGAAGCCGCTCAAAGGGACATGTTCCTGCCGTTTCCAAGTCCCTATTAATTGTTGAAGATGAATAACAACAGCCAGGCACAAACACTGCATTGCTGCATCTGGCACAACAAATCCAGTCGTCAAAGCAATAATTAATACCTAGTATTTATCAGAGTCCTTTATATTCATAGTGCTGTGCAAACGCTAACGAGTTCTCACAACGCCCAGGCCAGGTGGCTAAATGCTATTGCCCTCATTTTACAGATAGAGGAACTCAGCCAAAGAGATGGAAACAATTTATCAAAGCGATGTGCTGGTGTGCTTGCAAGTAGATGTACTGTAATAAAAGATTACACCATGTTGTTAACTGCACAGAAGTGAGTTCTGCCAGAAATTAGTTTTAGTAAGGACTGCAGGAGAGGAGGGGAATTGAATGCAGGTTGAATGGAGGAACATTTTGTCCTATAACCCCCTTCCCAAAACAATTGTGTAGACCATCCAGATGGAGCTAGGTCATCCAGAGCCATCTAATATGACAAGAAAGGGCAGGGACATTTGATAACAATGATTCTGATACCAGCTTTAATCTGCTCTGCTGACAGCATGGTTCAGTGGGGGAAAGTCTTTTTGACTGAGCTGGTGACGGGAATACTAAACCAGGGGCAACAGGCCTTCCACATGGCAGGCTTCCCTGAATTTTTCTTGCCCTACTACTACAGCAGCAGCCATTCCCATGATTTCCCCCATCCCAATGTTTAAACTTAGCAATTTTATAAAAACAGAAAACAGAAAACAGAACCTTTATTGGCATTAACAATAACAAAACAAACATGTAAAGCAGCTAGATATGGATCTAAAAAAGAATAAATACACAGTTCATCGGTAAATATTATAATACAATTAAATGAGGGTTTCCCTCCTTCTTTCTCCCTCCTTTAGGACCTTGGCCAGGAACTTGGCTACTTGAGTGGTAACTTCAAAGCTTTTGTCATCCAATAAATGGGCTATGTTTCCAGTAGTCATTGCAATAGTAAATTGAGGAAGGGAGCTAATTAAGCTGCATCGAAGCTGTGTGAAAAGTGGACAGTACAAGAGAATATGTTGTATTGTGTCAGGTTCTTTGCATTGACACCTACAATATCTTGCTTCGCGTGGTATTCCCTTGTATCTACCACTAATAACAGCTGAAGGGAATATATTAAATCTGGCCAACAAAAATGCTCTACGGTGAGAGGGTATAGTTAAGTTAAAAAAATACTGGGCCATAGAGTTTGTTTGATAAGAAAGGCCTAAAAACGAGGGGAGCAGATACCTTCAGCACCGGCTTTTATTATTTGGGAATCACTGTCCCATATCCTTTTTTGGATTGACCTAAAAATATATAATTCACTGGAATTGGACAAGGAATCAAGATCAATCCCGAGTGATCTGATCCTATTTAAGATAAGCCGAGACCATCTAGAAACAGTTGAGTCAGTATGTAAAGCTGCCAATAAACTACTTGGGGGGGGGGTCGAAAATGAGAGCGTAACCAGTATTTGATAGTAGTGATCCAAGCACCAGATTCTATCATGTGCAGTCCCAGCTCAGCGCACAGAGAGAAATAACAAACAGAGTTTGTGACGCCAAGGATGCGTCTCAAAAAAACTGCCCTGAGACGCTCCACTTCTTTATTAAAACCCTGGATCCAAACTGGGATTCCATACAAAAGTTGCGGAATCACAGTGGCTTGAAAAATCTGTAAGGCGGCCGGAACAAAATGGTTACCCTTCTTATAGTAAAAACGAGTTATTGCAGCCATCTTATTTTTGGCCAAGGTTAGGGACTGATTACGGTGTGCAATCCATTTTAAATTATAATGAAAAGAGACCCCCAAATATTTGAACGTTTTCACTTGTTCGATTTCTCTTCCCTCAATTTTCCAAACTGATTGCTTCCAAGTCTTAGAAAAGATCAGGATCTTGGTCTTATCAAAATTAATAGATAGAGAATTCCGTTTACAGAATAGGATAAAAGAAGCTAATAAACGTTTAAGACCCATCTTTGAAAGGGATAGGACTGCTGCGTCATCCGCATATAACAGAATAGGGACTTTCTCAGAGCTTAGCTTAGGTGCATGACCATCAGTATTAGCTAAAAAAGCAGGGAGATCTGAAATAAATAAATTAAATAAGGATGGTGCCAGTACACAGCCTTGCTTTACGCCCTTTGTCACCGGGATTTTTTGGGTTAAAAGGCTCCCCTCATCGAATCTAACTTGACAGGTATTGGATGTATGGAGGTTACGTAATAAAAACAAAAGGCGTTGATCAAGGCCCATATGGCATAGTTTCTCCCATAAAATCTGTCTATCGACTGTGTCAAACGCTCTTTGAAGGTCGATAAAAGCAACATATAACTTTCCTCTAGGGAACTTAAGATATTTTCCTGCCAAAAATGCAAGAACTGTGCAATGATCTGTTGTAGAATGGTTAGGTAAAAATCCAATTTGCTCTTTCCCTGGGAGATTATGAAGGGCCATCCATTCAGATAATTTCTTGAGGAGATGCTTGGCATAGAGCTTTCCTATAATAGACAAAAAACTAATTGGTCTGTAATTTTCTGGTTTACTGGGATCACCTTTCTTAAACAATGGTATTATGATAGAATTCAGCCACGAATCTGGGAGGATACCAAATTTGTCTATAAATTTTATATAACAATATAACAACATCATAATGCTATAATCTTATGATGCTGTCAATGTATTCAACTGTTGATTAAAAACAAACAACCCGCCCCCCACAAAAAAAGTTGGATTGCAGGGAGGAAGTGGCTGCCACCAATGAATTGTAGAGAGGAAATGGCACTGATGTTGAGAGCTTTTGAGGGCAATATCATGATGTCACTTCTGGGTGCTTATCCAATCAAAAGGCCACGGTATCTAGAATATCAGCAATTTTGCATCGTCAAATAAAGCACGCTGGTGGGTAGGCCCATTTAGTGCGATGTTCCTAATGAAACTTCAAGGAATCTAGCTACCGACCAAGTCACATGAGTATTACAGTCATTCAGTAAGTAATGTACAAGCCTCACATCAGTTTGAGCTCGACTGTCTTTTAGGAGGGGTTTTATATATTCCTCTCTTGCTAAATAATGTAATTCACAATGCAGAAGGATGTGAGCTACCGATTTAGGTTGTTTTTTGGAACAGGAGCAGAGTCTCTCCTCATAAGGAGTATTGGTGTATCTGCCTCTTGTTACTGCCGACGGTAGGAGATTTAAACGCGCAAGCATGAACTGGCGTCTTTGAGTCAGAAGAATGAGGGAGGAGAAGTAGTTTAACAGTCTACCTCTTCCTGGGAGAATCCCAAAGAGCAGTGGAGAACATGTTCTCAGAGCCATAGATTGTAGCGTCTGTCCTTCGATGTCTAGGATCCTTTGTTCGAGCATTCTGTAAGCTTGCTGTTCACTTAGGAGAAGAAGGGATTCAAAAGGTACTCCGATGGACTTAATTTTGGTTAAGATCACTTCTCTCCAGGATGAATGGAAGCTATCGGAAAGGAGCCACCATGTCAGCCCTAGCTCTGAGGCCCGGAAATGAAGACGCAGCCAGAACTTGAATTATGCATATCCATGCTCTGGTTTCTAATAGATTTAGGCCCAGCTCTAAACAAAGGGCAGGATACATCACACAGTTGGGGATACCTAATATACGTGTTTATCATGAAGTGACATCACAGTGTTGCCACAGCAGTCTACCAATCAACCCAAACTCTGTCGTTTTACGTCAAAATTTGGGAAGATTGCTAGTGTTGCAGTGATGTGTGATATTTCTGGCTATATGACTATGTGATATCATTTCTACTCACAATTTATCGTGCTGCCGCACCAGGCAGCAGCTGCAGGTGACTGGAGGCAGGGTGTGGGAAGTCTCCTGCTATAGAAGAAGGGCTGGTCCCCCCTAGATATGGGTGGGATTAGGAAGATTTGGACTTTTCCTTCCATCTGGATTCTACTTTGGGTTTCCCAAAACGTCATTGCAATGCACGTTTGGGAAATACCACAGGAAAGAAGGGGGAAACCCAGGAGGTACACAGATGCATCATGATACTATGGAGAAGTGGCAGCTGAGCCTGGGCAGATAACACATGTGTAAGCTCCCTTTCTGCTCAATCAGTAATGAGCCTGACCTCACCAATGCATAGTTGTTCAGGTGATTTTTATAGGGGTCAAGAAGAACTGCGTGACTCTCAGTGACCTATGGCTGTTAAGGGGCCTCCTCATTGGTCTGGCTAGTTTTTTTTTTTGTAGTTCGCTCCTTTGATTTGAACACAGAAACTAAATCCCCACAGACGACATCTCAGCTCTAAAACCTCTGTCAAATCCTGACACTAGGGAACTTAAACATTGAAGACCAGTGATTTTCTGAGAATGGAGGTAAATTCTTTGACCATTTTGGTATTCAACATTTATTGGAATTATCTTCTAACCATTTCCCTCACTTGCCTGTAAAAATAAATTTATGGAACATGACATGAGGCCTGTTATTTGCCTTTAGTGATAGATCCATTCCAGTTTGCTTTTTCCACACCATTCATTAGCAGGACCCGAAGAGTCCCAGTGGTTTCCCTTATTTCCGATTGCAGCAGAAGTTCCTCATGCTTCTTGGAAATACTACAATGCTGGGATGTAGTATTTTCAGTAGCGTGGAGGCTCATGGTAAGAAGAAGGTTCCAGAAGCCCCAGAGTGTATGCAGAAGGGCCCCACACATAATATCCTTACACAACACTTTTCTTTACTGCATTTCCTTTTATTTCTTAATTTCATTTATACCCCACCTTTCTCCCCAATGGGGACCCAAAGCAGCTTAGAATCATAGAGTTGGAAGGGACCACCAGGGTCATCAAGTCCAACCCCCTGCAGGAAATTCACAACTACCTCCCCCGCCCCACATCCCCAGTGACCAGAAGATGGCCAAGATGCCCTCCCTCTCATCATCTGCCTAAGGTCACAGAATCAGCATTGCTGACAGATGGCCATCTACCCTCTTCTTAAAAATCTCCATGGAAGGAGAGCTTACCACCTCCTGAGGAAGCCTGTTCCACTGAGGAACTGCTCTAACTGTTACCTCCTTCTCTCCATTTTATCTTCACAATGCATGGCTGTTTCCTCGTGATCACCCCACCAACTACTTCAGGGCTTTGCTTTGATTATGCTTGTATTTTCCAGCCGTCAGAGGTCTCCTCACTCTCCCCACTTTCACCTCAGGTGAAGTTGGCTTTTGCCGGTAAAAGATACTGTTGTGTGACTAAGCCTAGTCTGTAGGGTGTCCATTGCATTTTGGGGGGGTATATATTCTACTTTGGCATTCGGTACATTTAAAATTACTTTACTCACAACGTGGGCAAAATACACCATGGATCAGATATACGTGTAGCTACATTTTAGCATAAAGAATGAAAGGTGCTATTAAGAGCAGAACAAGGAGTAATGTTGACTGCTTTCATCTGAAAATATGCTCTTTTCAAGAGAATAATATAATTGGTGTTTATGGCACACTTTCAATTAAATCTGTCATCAAGGGGAACCCCTAGCCATTTGCAAATTTGTGAAATAAAAGATGTGAGCAGCTTATGTTTTGATGATCTTGTCATGTTTCTGTCAGCTTTCTCATTTCAAATAGTTGTCTGGACATGTCTACCAAGGTTCTTCCTTAGAAGATTCTTCAGATTTGGGATATTTCCACCGTCTGATTAACATATTAACTGACTGACATAGCTAATCATTTACATTGGCTCTTCAGTGATGGTTTAGGAGCTTGTTATTAGTGTAAATTTTTGTGTGTGGAGAAGTTAGGTATTCCTGGTGACAGGAGCTGAAGAAATCTCTTGGTGGACTATCAACTCAAAGCTCTCTTTTTTTTTTTTTTTTTTTATAAATTTTTTTATTATTTTCATAATAAACACACAAAAATAAAAAAAAACAAAAAACAAAAAATAAAATAAAAATTACATGTACATAAAAAGAAAACAAAAGTTACATAATCAGGACACAATTTATCCATTATTACAATATTCAAATCATTTTATAAAACATGTGCCCCGAATACAAAACCCCTCCGCCCACCAGTGCCCTCCACCATTGGACTTCCGATGAAGTGTTATGGCATATAAAAAGAAAAAGCTATTATTATATCATATTGAAAATCATCTTATACTATAATTCGTTAACTATACTTTTAAAATCCGTTTTTGCCACTTTATCCCAATATGCGGTGGCCTTTGCCCACGTAGCTTTAAATTCCTCCATATCTTTATCATATAGAAATGCTGTAATTTTGGCCATCCGCATATACATCCATAATTTCTCTCGCCACTCTTTAATTGAAGGTTTATTTGACTGCTTCCATTTTTTAGCAATTATAATTCTTGCTGCAGCAAAACTATATTGGCATATGACTCTGTCACCTTTATCCAAATCTTTTTTTGGTATTCCCAATAAACAAAAAGCGGGGTCTTTCTTAACTTTTAATTTAATCAAATCATTCGTTTCGTTCAAAACTAATCTCCAAAACCTCCTTATTTTTTTGCAAAACCACCAAACATGCATAAATGTACCTATTTCTGAGAGAGGTGTGGAACTCAAAGCTCTCTAAGGCCTGATTTAGACATTATCTGATTGCCGTGGTTGCTCTTGTCCTCTGGTTATTCCCATATTGTTTCTATAATGCTTAAACTTCCACCTTGTGTTGCTAGTGCAAATTGTGGAGTTACTTTCCAGGAATTAGTCGGTGTCTGGCACATGGTATATAACTGTAAAGTCCACTGAAGAAACATTGGGCGAAAACGCATGGTCGCTTTAGCCTCCTTTATTCCCTTTTTCAGCCAGGATTCAACCAGGATCGAATGCATGCGTTTTCGCCGAACGAGCGTTCGATCCTGACTAAATCCTGGCTGAAACAAGGAATAAAGGAGGCTAAAGCGACCGTGCATTTTCACCCATCAATTGGGTAAAGAAGACTTCCTTTTTAAAGCAAAAGATTTACTCAAATAAGGAAACTAACAGAGGGCACAAACTCTGGCGAAACAAATATACATAAAAATACCCAACAAATATTTTCTATAAATACTATATGAGTAAGAGATCAGACAGGGAGGTAGCAGAACCTTTAGATGACAAAAAGAACAATCCTAATAAAATCACATTTTATTCTTTGGGGCTTACTTGTGGGAGAACAGCAGCCAAAATTGTGTACAGAGTTACGAAGGAGGATGGAGCACTTGCAGACAGGCTAAGTACATTTTTTGTATCAGCCTTCTCTATGGATCAACATTGGAGAGACACACATTTCTAAACTGTTATTTTTAGGAAGGGCATCTCAGCAGCTGTGTCAAAGGTTTTAAAAAAAGGAGGAAACTTTCGAGCTGACATATTATACTTGGGCTCAGATTGTAATAACCTGAGAGTTCTGCAAGATATGAAGGTGAAATTTCTGAACTTTTATTTAAAAATTGCAACTCATAATTAAAATCAGACTTCATCCCAGAGGTTTGGTTGACAGCCTATGTAACATTGTTTAAAAAAAGAAAAGAAAAAAGAAAATGGGATATAATGGAGGAAATTAGGAAGGGCCTGTATCTCAGTGGTAGAGCATCAGCTAGGAATGCAGAAGGTCCCAGGTTCAGTCCCCAGGACCTCCAGTTAAATGAACCTGGCAGTAGGAGATGTCAAAGACCTCAAACTGAGATCCTGGAAAGCTGCTGCCAGTCTGAGTAGACAATACTGACCTTGATGGACTGATGGTATGATTCAGTATAAGGCAGTTTAATGTGTACAAATCAATGTCAGCCTAACACATATACACTAACTGAGTTCTGACTACCTGGGAACGATATCTTGGAATCATGGAGACAACTCACAGAAAATATCAACTTATTTATATTGTGATCAAAGAAAAGGTAAAATCCATGGTAGGGCTTATTAGAAAAGGGGCTGAAAATAAAACTGCCAGTATAATATTAATAAGACAGAAGTGCTACGGGGTGAGTGGAAGGACCTGGAACTAAAGGTTTTGTCTGTTCTGGATGGCGTTGCACTCCCCTTGAAGGAACAGGTCCATATTTTGAGGGTGCTCTTGGATCATAGAATCATAGAGTTGGAAGGGACCAGCAGGGTCATCTGGTCCAGCCCCCTGTACAATGCAGGAAACTCACATCTACCTCCCCCCCCCCACACACACACAGTGACCAGAAGATGGCCAAGATGCCTTCCCTCTCATCATCTGCCTAAGGTCACAGAATCAGCATTGCTGACTGATGGCAATCTAACCTCCTCTTAAAAACCTCCAGGGAAAGAGAGCTCACCCCTTCCCGAGGAAGCCTGTTCCACTGAGGAACTGCTCTAACTGTTAGAAAATTCTTCCTAATGTCAAGGCGGAAACTCTTTTGATTTAATTTCAACCCGTTGGTTCTGGTCCGACCCTCTGGGGCAACCGAAAACAACTCGGCACCATCCTCTATATGACAGCCCTTCAAGTACTTGAAGATGGTAATCATATCCCCTCTCAGTCTTCTCCTCTCCAGGCTAAACATACCCAGCTCCTTCAACCTTTCCTCATAGGACTTGGTCTCCAGACCCCTCACCATCTTTGTTGCCCTCCTTTGGACCCGTTCCAGCTTGTCTACATCTTTCTTAAATTGCAGTGCCCAAAACTGAACACACTACTCTAGGTGAGGTCTAACCAGAGCAGAGTAAAGCGATCCCGGCCTACTGCTGGATAAGTATGTGACAGCTGTGGTCAAGAGTGCCTTTTACTAGATTCAACTGGTTAGCCAGCTGTGGCTTTTCCTGATCAGGAAACATCTGGCCACTATGGTGCATGCCCTGGTTATTTCAGATCAGATGCACTCTGCAGTGCACTCTACCTGGGGCTACCCTTAAAAAGGCAGCCAGGATTTGACTGGGATGAGCTGTAGGCATTATATCACTCCAATCTTGGCCTGTCTATGTTGGCTCCCATTGTGTTTCTGGGCACAATTCAAGGTGCTGGTGTTGACTTGTAAAGAGCCCTATATGGCTTGGGACCAATATTTCTGAAAGATTGTGTACTCCCTTGCAAAGCTACCTTACAAATTTACAAACCTTACAAATTAACCTGTTCCTTTGTGTTCACTACTGGCGATGGACGTTTCAGTTGCTAACAGCCTCAGCTGATGATTTCCTTTCATTCCTAATGTGTTAATCACATTTCAAAAACCTGTAGTCACAACGCTCATCCAAAGCCAGTTGAGACTCTCCTGAGTAATACTTGTTAGCTCATGCTCCTCCCCAAGACATCCTTCAGTTTTTTTTTAAAGAAGTGAATAATGAGGCTACAGCTGGTTTCTTTAATGAGGTAATTGACTTTGATTATTAAAAAAATCATAGCTGTGAACCAAAGTGAAAAGCCCTCTTATCCCCATGCCCCAGATCCCAGTTTTTTTTTTTCCTGTTTGGGTTTTTAAGTAAGCTTTTTACTACATTTCTTACCTACTCCCAATATAACTTAGATCCCTCCTATTTTATTTAAGAACTGATAACTCATCCTTGCCCTATCAAATCTATATGAAATGTCAGTATGTATCACTTGCTGCATTATGAAACATGGTTGTAAATGAGATGAATATTAAAATATGCATAAGAATCTGCATCCAACTATGATGTTGTCTACATCCACTGTGTAACCTTTGGTGAGATGTATATTTGAATGTTCAGCACCATCCACATTGTGAAAAAAACCATTCAGGACTTTTTAAAAATACAATGGCATCTGGATTGTGGTTAGGCTTGCCAATTATCCAGTGGGGGCGGGCAAATGTCCGCCAAGCCACAGGGCTGCCTGCCGACCCTCAGCTGGTCAGTGGGTGGAAGATGGCCAGTGGGAGTGGGTGCACTTGGTGGGCACAATCGGCGGGCGCATGACCCGTATGATGTGCCCATGTCACTTTTGGGTTTACCCAGAAGCGACCTGGACACTCTAGCAATTGCCTTCAAAATTCTATGGAAACCAGAGAGTTTCAGAGGCAATTGCTAGAGCATCCACATTGCTTCCGGGTTAACCCAGAAATGATGTCGGCATTTTTCACAGGTCGCATGCACCCCAATCGCCAGTGGCAAGGAGTGACCTGGTAACCCTAATAGGGGTAGATGTTTTGCATTATTTTCTGAAACTCCCTCATATTTTATTACTAGGTTCACAACTGAATCAGCAAGAATCAGCTGAACACCATGGAAAGTGGGGAGCCCAATGTCCTTCAAGGTCTTTGCCTTCCCAACCAGCATTAATTACCCTTTGTCTTATCGGGATTAATTTGTAATTCGTTCACTCTTCGCCATTTAACTATAGCAGTCAGGCAGCAATTCAGGACCTCTATCAGGACATTTGGGCAAGGAGATATAGAACTAGGTATTGTCAAAATGCCCTGACCTGGATGGCCCAGGCTAGCCTGATCTCGTCAGATCTCAGAAGCTAAGCAGGGTCAGCCCTGGTTAGTATTTGGATGGGATTCCACCAAGGAATACCAGGGTTGCTGTGCAGAGGAAGGCACTGGCAAACCACCTCTGTTAGTCTCTTGCCATGAAAACCCCAAAAGGGGTCGCCATAAGTTGGCTGCAACTTGACGGCACTTTACACACACACATTGTCAAAATAGTGATGACAGCCAACCCCAAAATTACAAATGATTTCATGTATCTTGAGCAGAGCATGTTCTCACCAGCTACCGCCCCCCCATTTAAACAAAGCTCAAATATGTGGTATGTTTATTGTATACATTACAATGGAACAATCTGCACCCTTCCCCCTTAATGTTTGTGGGTTTTGGTTCAGTTCCCGCTCCGTAGTTCTGTTTGTTAGTTAAAATTGCAGACTGCATGAGCTCCCTTGTCATGAAACCAGTTGCTCCCATCCCTATATCTTCTTGTTAAGAAATGGATGTCGTTTATGAACGCACCTGTCCCTGTGGTGTGAACCTAAGAGCACGAGCCTGAGTGAGCACCTTATTTGTGGCCTACAGGCAAAAGGAAATATCACAAAATCTGTGTTCATAAAATTAGACAGATATTTTAAAATATGTAAAATTGTTTCATAAAGCCACGAGGGAGGGATCCTCTAAAACAGGGGTGTCAAATATAAGGCCCGGGGGCTGGATCCACCACCTTGAGACCTCTTATCCGGCCGATGAGGCAGCCGAGGCAACCGCTTTCCCCCACTCTTGGTCTGGGCTGGCAGGGCATAGCCTGGCCCGACCTAGTGACATTTATGTCATATCCAGCCCTCGTGACAATTTAGTTCGACACCCCTGCTCTAAAATAATAAAGCCCTCCAAACATACTGCTCTGAATATATTCAGTGAAGTGGGCTAGAAACATGTCTATCTTAAACATAAAACTGAAGACAGTCAAGAATGCACATTTTGTACTAGAAACTAGATTCCACAGAAAGGCTCACATGCTTTGAACCACAGAGGACTAACAGCCCCTACTTATAACTAACTTCAGTACATTTACAATGGAGATCCATCTTTATTGTTAGGCACAGCAAGAGCGCTACACTTCTAAAATGTCCCATATGATGACAGTTCTGTATGTGGGTATTTCCCCCCCACAACCCTTTTCATTATAGAAACTTATGATATCCCCGCCTAGAGTGTTATATAAATCAACGCACAGAAGCTTCCTCTTGCCTGGTTTGTTCTCTCACAGACTGTGCACATTATCCAAATAATCAAGAAACCGATTAAAGCATGTCTGATCCTGGTGAGTGCGTCACTGGATCCCTTTAGAAAACTGGCATTGTTCGCCACAATCTCCACACCCCAGGTGCATCATCTGCTATTGGCTTAATAATAACTATCTTTATAGGCACTGCACTAACATGAATCATAGGCTCACTTCTTCAGTGTTAATGAGGATGCACTATGTAATTTCATAGGAATTCTACTACATGGGCCAAGCTTTCTGTGAAGTACATGGATTACGTGCAAAATTCTTGCTATGAATAAAGAGCTCTGCACAGAGCAGCTCTTGTTCCACAATTAAGCCATTCCCATAAGTGTCTGTGGTAGGGTTGCCAACCGCCAGGTACTAGCTAGAGATCGCCTGCTATTACAACTGATCTCCAGTTGACAGAGATCAGTTCACCTGGAGAAAATGGCCACTTTGGCAATTGGACCTTATGGCATTGAAGTCCCTCCCCAAACCCCACCCTCCACAGGCTCTGCCTCCACAGGCTCTGCCTCCTGCTGGTGGCGAAGAGGGACCAGGCAGCCCTAGTCTGCAACCACCATGATTCTGCATCTTTAATATGCATGCCAAGCTTTGAATCTTTACATGGGGCCGCACACCACACATGCAGAACATTCCCATTCTTTATTCTCTTCTATGAGCAGAAGAGCACTCTACGTAAGCAACAACAGTCTGTGTAAGCACAGAGATTTTGCCTTTTATAGCAGATATCAAGAAGCCCCTACTGCAGGGGTCCTGGATTACTTCCAGTTGTACCTAGTAAGAGAAGTACTGATGCTAATAATAAAGATAATAATAAATGTAGTTTTTGTTAACTTGGATGTGCAATCTAACCCACCAGGGATAAGATGAAATTCTGCATGATCCCATATAATAACTCCTCAAAAGATGTCGATGGACAATCAGGCACTGTCTAGCACCTTCCAGATGGGGAAAATAATAGTGGACAATTATATTCTATTGAGTCATCTGGAGGGTGTGAAGGAGGATGGTATTCCAGTTGTTTTCTGTCATTCTTGTCCAAGAGGACACAGAGACATTGGAGAGGCTGAGTCAGTTCCTTGTAGGTTCACACGTGAAGTCCTTTAAGGTTCTGTTTTTTCACCTATATTATTTACCATCTGTATCAACTATTTAACGAGAGCATCCATGGGTTGGGGGTCAGATTTCATAATTCTGCTGATGACACTCCACTCTATATTTCATTAACAAGTAAGCTCTCAGAAGCATCTGTCTTTTCCCTGAGTCTCTAACACTAGGATACATAGTTGCAGTCAAAAGATCTGCCCATTTCAGTAGTTTATAGAGCTCCTAAACTAGAAGCTTTATTGAAGAACCATAATGTCTGTCACAGGCAGGTGACCTAGACACACCATAATTGCCCCGACTGGTAAAGTCAATGGGTTTGCCCCACACATATCAGGAATCCCTGGATGGAGCTGACGGAGTCCAATTGCTCCAGTTACTGTCTTCCCTTTTAAATAGAAAATGAATGATTTGGGGGGATCTAATCACTTCTACCATAACGCTATCTCACAAGGTGAGACATGTATTAACTAGGGTTGTGCATATCGATAAACCCAAACCGAAAATAAACCCGAAATTCGCCGTTTTGGCAAAATTCAGGTTTTGGTTATACTGAATATCAAAACCTGGGAATAAAGCCAAAGCCATATAGCCGATTGCTGAATCAGCCAAGTAGGTATTCGGTTTTTTCTGGCTTCAGCATTCCTCAGGCTTTTCCCTATGTGAATTTTTTTAATGAGCTCTGGGGGAGGCATTTTTGGAGGTAGACTCCCCAAATTTTCAAGGAAGCTTCAAGGGACTCTCCTTGCATGAACCCCAAAGTTTGGTGAGTGGGTCAGGGGGTCCAATTTTGTGGGGTCCTGAAGGGGTCACCTCCCTCCACCATAGAGAAGCATGGTAAAGTTTACACTGCTTCGCTATAGAGAGGTCGACCCCTTCGGGACCGCATAAAATCGGACCCCCTGCCCCAAACTTTACCAAACTTTGGGGTTCATGCAAGGAGAGTCCCTTGCAGCTACGCTGTGAATTTGGTGACTCTACCTCGAAAAATGCCCCCCAGGAGAATTTTAAAAGTACTTACTTTTCTTAGTCTGTAATGGCTGCCAGCTTCCTCACCCAAGAATCATGGGAAAACTCAGTTTCTCATGAATGCTTTCACTTGTTTCAGACACTTTCAGTACCATCCTATGCAGAGTTACCCTAGTCTGAGTTCATTGAGCAGCAGGAAAAGAGGAAGGCCCAACACTAGATGGATTGACTTAATAAAGGAAGCCACGGCCCTCAGTTTGCAAGATCTGAGCAAGGCTGTTAATGGTAGGACATTTTGAAGGTCATTAATTCATAAGGTCACCATAAGTCAGAAGTGACTTGATGGCACAACACTGAGAAATTAAATGAACTCAGCAGGCTCAGTCTAACTAGCCACATGTTACATAGTCATGTGCTTATGGCCACTAATGTGGTTATGGCCACTAATGTGGAGATAGTGTAGAATGTTGTTACTTTAGCAGGGAGGGAGAAAAGCAATGTGATTCCACACACTTTGAAGGAAGGCCCCACTTACTTCCTAAAAACACTTGGCAGGAGCAAGATGTCAGCGGGTGCCATGGCACCCACAGGTACCATGTTGGGACCCCTACTGTGTTGAAAGCAGGTGACCGATCCTATAGGATCAGCAGTACTGGCCCACCTTTGCCAAGATGTAATCAGAGGTCATCACACAAGGCTACCAGGTCTCAGTGCCAAACCCTGGCCTGGAACTAGATTGGAATGGATCTAGGGCCAATGTTTCATCCAGGAAATCCTGAAGCTGCTCAGCCACGCACACATACATTGCAGCCTCAATCTGGAATCACTTGGGGCCTGTCAAAGAACAACCCAAAGATGTCATCCATAGTTTTACATTTAGTGACAGCATTTCTCTACTAGTCTGATGAAAATTCATTCTACATCTTTGTCCAAGTCATTGATAAAAGCATTGAAGAATACTGGGCTTAAAAAACACCCTGCAGTAGTACCCCACTCAAGATCTACTAGACCAATGAAGTACCACTGATGTTATGATCTTCCTGCCGCATGAAGCTGATGTTATGTGGCTTCCTGTCATTTATGCGGGATGAGGGCCACTAACTTAATATGTGCATATTTTGTTTGCTTTTGTATACATTTTCACTATAAAATTTGTCATGTTTGTTATATTTGTTCAGACATATCTATTTGTCCTTTCATGCGTTCATTTCAGTTATGGGATTCATTTGTGTTTCCGTTGGTTTCAGTGCAAACTGTATTGCAGTAACGGCCCTTGTGGCTCTACCATCTCCTCCTGATAGGAGCTGTCCGGGCTGCTGCTGCTGTGGTGGTGCACAGGTGCTTAATGGATAGCAGCACCCAGCACAGACTTGGGTACTCCTAGAGCCATTTGAGCAACCAAACGTCATGATGTCATCAGTCCTGAGAGTAGGAGGTGGCAGAGACACTGGGCCTCCTGTTACAGTGGCACTAGGGTTGCCAACCTCCAGGTAGTAGCTGGAGATCTCCTACTATTACAACTGATCTCCAGCCGATAGAGATCAGTTCACCTGGAGAAAATGGCCACTTTGGCAATTGGACTCTATGGCATTGAAGTCCCTCCCCTCACCAAACCATGCCCTCCTCAGGCTCCGCCCCAAAATCCTCCCACCGGTAGCAAAGAGGGACCTGACAACCCTAAGTGGCACGCAGCAGCTGACTGGCTGAACCAATTCCAGCTCAGCAACAATGAGGAAGGAGAAGGAGAGGTGGTTTTTATACCCTGATTTTCTCTACCTTTAAGGAGTATCAAAGCGGCTTACAAATGCCTTCCGTCCCCCACCCCAACAGACACGTGAGATAAATGGGGCTGAAAGAGGTTGGCGAAAACTGTGACTAGCCCAAGGTCACCCAGCAGGCTTCATGTGGAGGAGTGGGGAAACCAACCCGGTTCACCAGATTAGAGTCCACCGCTCTTAACCACTACACCATGCTGGATAAGTTCATGGAATGTGTTCGTTCATTGTTATCCCCCACAAGCCATTCCCATTCTGGTAATTGTATCTATAAAAGCAGAAGCAGGACATACATTAAAGGTGTGGGGAGATAAAGGTGTAGGCTTGATTGTAACCCAAGCAGTGCCATTTATATTGCCTCCAGTGCCAAAATATACTTTATATTTGTGTTAAACCACCTTGTGGCAATAAATGCTTGAATGGCAGGATCAAAATATTTTAATAAACAAATACATTATTTGGGTCAGTCCCGTCTGACACAGCAAATGTTATGTGGCACAGAACGCAACACCTGAAAGAAGTCAAGGGGGAAAGACATATATTGCTGATATTAACAGGCTTTGCTTTATTATTCCAAGGCAGAAACGTATCATAAATCAGGAATGATCATGCAAAGCAAAGCAACGGTAAGTGTAAGTTCAACCATCATAAAGCTTCTCTGCTGACAAATAGCAATTTCATACTCAGACAATTTACAATGAATTCATTATGACAACTAGAGAGATGCAGCTCAGTAGTAGAGGACATACTTTGAATGAATGAGATCCCAGATCGTTCCACTTAAAGGAACAAAGATACTGCAGGTGAAGAGAATTCTGCAAGCAAGAGACATTCCTCAAGAATTAGGGTTGCCAGGTGCCCTCTGGTGGCTGGCAAACCCCCAGTAATGTGCCCCTCTGCCCGCTGACCAGCTGAGGGCCAGAGGGCAATCATGCACGCGAGCGCCGACTCAGCACTTCCGGTTTACAACCGGTTTACAACCGGAAGTACTGCCTTGCAAGGAGCCTTAGACCACTCAAACTCATAGTTTGAGTGGTAAAGGGTTGCTGCTGTGCACACGCGCACATGCACGATCTGCACTGAAACCTCCCGCCAAAGGTGAGTAGGGACCTGGCAACCCTATCAAGAATGTTTCTAAGCCTACCCTTGCTAACCGAACCTAATATATATAAATGGCAAATTCAAGAGGCTTTAAAAGGATCTTCGAGATCATGGTGGAATATGACAGAGAAGGAGGTCTTTTAAAGATATGCTGGGCACAGCTAGCTGTTTCAGGGGAACCCAAAAGACAACAGGGAGCCAGTGTGGGCAAATTAACAAAACATACATTTTTGTAGTATTTGTAAATGAGTCTTATTGGACCAGTGGCTAGCAGGGTTTAAAACAACTCATTCCTTCCACTTTCTATCCAGAACTTGTACTGTTTATAAAGCCGCAGTCCAGCCTTTTCTGTCACTGTTAAGCTTTCTAGAACAAATGTTATATTCATAAAGTGAAACCATTATATGCACTAAGGCTAGGGCTGTAATCTTTCCATTAAAACCTCTGTGAGCGCTGCTTGAAAGAAACACAAAAGGGGGGATTAATCTGAAATCTTTTAAATATTTCTCTGTGTGGCTCCACCTTTATTACTGGAAACACAGATCCCTTTTTTACTAGCGAAGGGAGCTTTAGATGATAGGGCAGAACATTGTTAGTGGAAGCAGATATTTGTGATCTCATTAAATTTTAATTCATGCTATTAAAAATCCCTCTTTCAACCTATTATATAACTATTTAGGTAGGGTTGCCAACCTCCAGATGGTGGCTGGAGATCTCCTGCTATTACAACTGATCTCCAGGCGACAGAGAACAGTTACCCTGGAGAAAATTGCCACTGTGGCAATTTGCTATGGCATTGAAGTCCCTCTTCTCCCTAAAGCCCGCCCTCCTCAGGCTCCACTCCCAAAATCTCCAGTTATTTCCCAACCCGGAGCTGGCACCTTACATTTAGGGGACGTGTAATTTGTCTAGGGTACAAGACAACTTGGGATGTGGACAGGGCTGCCAAGAGGTCTGCAGGGGAAAAAATCCTGTTCCTTTAACAGAGGCTTGAGGAGTTAAAGCTTACCAGGTGATATTATTTATCTCCATGTAGTGAAAAGCTTCAACTGCTCAAAAATGTCCCATTCCTTTAATAGAGGTTTAATGGGTAGAAACCCATTAAACCTCTATTAAAGGAATGGGACATTTTTCTCCAGGCCTCCTGGCAACCGTGCTAGGACTCTGAGAGTAAACATATACCAAGTCAGACCTCTGGTATTGTCAGTATTGTCTGCTGTGACTGGATGCAGCTTTTCCCCCACTTAGGGTTCCCAACCTCCAGGTAATAGCTGGAGATCTCCTGCAATTACAACTGATCTCCAGCCAATAGAGATCAGTTCCCCTGGAGAAAATGACAGCTTTGGCAATTGGACTCTTTGGCATTGAAGTCCCTCCCCTTTGCAAAAAACCACCCCCATCACTGCAAATTTTGAAAATAGTTTGGATTTTTCAAAAATCTGCAACATGTGTATGCGGTTGCATCTGATTAATCAGACATCTAAGTGCTATGAGACACATGTCTTCATGCTGGGTGTCCAGTGTAGTAGTACCTTAATTATTTACTACTGCTATTTAAGTGGGTGGTGGTCTCTAATTCCTCTGAAAATGTCATCTGGCTCAGAGCAGCAGCTGAGGGCCTTAGAATTACTTCTCCGGGGCTTGACTTCCATGGTAATTGGCTGGGATCACTCCTAGTCTCTTGCAAAGATCCAGTTGGAAGAGAGAAATACTATTTTCTGGGAAATTAGAAGAATCAAAGAAAAACTAGATAAAAACCATATTAAACAAATAGTATGACAAAGGGTAGGAGCCCCATGGCGCAGAGTGGTAAGCTGCAGTACTGCAGTCCAAGCTCTGCTCACGACCCGAGTTCGATCCCAATGGAAGTCGGTTTCAGGTAGCTGGCTCAAGGTTGACTCAGCCTTCCATCTTTTCGAGGTTGGTAAAATGAATACCCAGCTTGCTGGGGGTAAAGGAAAGGTGACTGGGGAAGGCACTGGCAAACCACCCCGTAAACAAAGTCTGCCTATTAAATGTCGGGATGTGACATCACCCCATGGGTCAGGAATGACCTGGTGCTTGCACAGGGGACCTTTATATTTACCTTTGCCTTTAAGACAAAGGGTAAAGGACATCGAATGGCAGCATGACATAGTTAAGACACCTGGCATTTTATCATCTACAAAAAAACATATATTAGCGCCGCTGTCATATCTTACGCAGCTAAGTGTAACCAAATTACGTAGAATCTTTACATTAGCTAGATGTGATGTACTACCATCTGCTGTAAAGGAAGGTAGATATAATAAGATTCTGCTTGTGAGGAGGATCTGTCCATGTGAACTCGGCGAAGTCGAGACTAGGGAGCATATTTTCTTCAAATGCCCTATTTATAATCAGCTTCGATTCGCCATATTATCCCCACTATTGAAAAATCTATCTGGTTATTCTAACAAGTATAAACTTGGAAAACTACTGGTGGACGGAAACCCTTCAACCACAAGACAGGTTGCCAAATTTTGCCTTGCGGAGATTAAAATACGTAGTAAATTAAAAATCAAAGATGCAGATAAAGTTGAGCTTAAACTACTGGATTTCAAAAATGGAGAAACCTGATGGCTGTTTTGTTTATAGGAAAGAGATAATCGTTAAATTACTATGCGGCAATTTGATTTTAATTTTGATATGTTTTTATATCCTATTTTATTTGAAATGCTGTAAGATTGTTACATATGGTGTGCATTTATTGGGCTTTAACCGCAAATAAAATTCATTCATTTAGACACTTTTTGCTGCTGGTGATAGTAAGTACACAAACACAGAAACAAAATGTATTGCGGGGGTTACATAATACATAATTCCATATTTGTGTTTATCATTCTGGAAATCATGCTCATGACTCAAAACAGCAATTTTTATGTATATTTTCAGTACAGGAATTTTTGGATCCATATCCCTTACCTTTAGGCTTCTCACTTCAGTTAACAAATGCCCTCCGAAAAAGAACTGTTTTTGCACTGCCTAGGAAAAGGAAATGGCCCTATAAATTTTCCTCAGGAATCCTATTTGCAGTGGACTGTTGTAGAACAAGCCCTTCCTCTTGCCAAGGCAGTATGCATCCAATGGGCAGAAAAGAAATTGCTGGTTTGCCGGCTTATATAAATAAAATCATTTAATATGATTTTATTGTATTATGCATGGATTGTGGTAGGCCTCTATATAAAAGCAATTATGATTTATTACATCCCTGTCTCTACTACTGCCAGGTGATGCCTGGTTGGTTAACTGGTGCAAAATTTATTTTACTGCATGACATGGTCCAAGAGAACTTGTTTGTTTTATGGTAACCACAGGGCTGTCTCCCTTTGTTCGGTTTTTGCTATCAGTCATACTGCAGAACAATTTAGTCATGCCTTCTACACAGTCAATTATGTCCAACGTTGCCCTAAGAGCAGGCTTGTGCCTTCGTAGATGGGGCTCTATAAAGCATGTGTAGTGCCTAGGAACTAATGTTCTGCTGATCACAAACCTTCCCAGAACCAGAGCATTTACTGTGCTAATAAGGCCTTTCACAAAAAGAAGTGTTGATGAACCCATTGGGAGTGGTACCCCTCCAAACCGCTGGCTTAGAGTTGATTTAAGATCAGATGAAAAGAGAATTCCACCAGATTGGATAGTTTGTGCTGGTTCCACTCAACGTTTTCCCACAAAGGAAATAAGGGAATGGGCATGGAGGAAAATGTTTTGATGTTCACTGCCTTTGGGACCCTTTGAAAAGGCAGCATAGAACTGTTTTAAATAGAGAAATCAACTAAAATAAAATGTATTTTCTGTTCCAGAGTTTCAATAAATGAGAATAGTGCAAGACTTTCCTGCCACCTACTGGTGGCCAATGGTATTTTCATCATCTTCAAGTTTCACATTTTAATAATTATTCTAGGGCCATTTTTACCCACAATCTTTTCCTTAAATTTCCCACATGTATAACTTATTGTGCCAAAGCAGGACTACAGCTGAACATCGAGAAGACAAAAGTAAGTACTACAGGAGAATTACACAACTTTAAGACTGACAATGAGGAAATTGAAACTGTGGAAGACTTTCTATTCCTTGGCTCCAGCATCAACCAGAAGGGAGACTGCAGCCAAGAAATCAGAAGGAGACTGAGACTGGGAAGGGCAGCCATGAAGGAGCTAGAAAAGATTCTGAAATGTAAGGATGTGTCACTGGCCACCAAGATTAAGTTAATTCATGTCATTGTATTCCCTATTACTATGTATGGGTGTGAAAGCTGGACATTGAAGAAAGCTGATAGGAAGAAAGCAGATTCCTTTGAAATGTGTTATTGGAGGAGAGCGTTACGGATACTGTGGACTGCCAAAAAAACAAATCAGTGGGTTATAGATCAAATCAAGCCTGAAATGACCCTAGAAGCTAAAATGACTAAACTGAGGCTATCGTACTTTGGTCACATTGTGAGAAGACAAGAGCCACTGGAAAAGACCATCATGCTAGGAAAAGTTGAGGGCAGCAAGAAAAGAGGAAGAACCAACAAGAGATGGAATGACTCAATAAAGGAAGCCTCAGCCCCCAATTTGCAAGATCTGAGCAAGGCTATCAAAGATAGGACATTTTGGAGGACATTGATTCATAGGGTTGCCATGTGTCGGAAGTGATTTGACGGCACTTAACACACACACACACAACTTATTGTACAATGTATATTTGCTAGAATGTGCATTCAGTTTTAAAATGGACTTCCTCTGGTTTGTAGCCTGCATTCACAGCTCTCAGACTTAAAAGCATTCTTTTAAAAAACATTGTGAAGTCACCAGTTTTCTGCCTTATATAGTTGTCTCCATCTTTGGTTTATCCTCGAAAGTAATTTTGTATTTAAGAACGTGTAAGAGGCTGCATCCTGCATCCCAAGACAGCAACCCTGGCCCTCCATTTCTGCAGTTTCTCTTAGGAGAGACAAATCGCAGTGGGCCATAAAGGCTCTTTAGTGAAAATATTGCAAGATTGCGAGGAGAAGACACTCAGAAGTCTCCACTTCTGAATCACAAGGCAAACTTGTCAGGCAGATTTCAGATCAAGACTATTGGTGGATGGGCTGTGCTTGTGTAAAAGCTGCAGGGTGACTACAAAACTTTCCTATGGATGTTAATAGTCAACATATAGGGTTGTCAGGTCCCTCTTCACCACCAGCAGGAGGTTTTTGGGGCGGAGCCTGAGGAGGGCAGGGTTTGAGGAGGGGAGGGACTTCAATGCCATAGAGTCCAATTGCCAAAGCGGCCATTTTCTCCAGGTGAACTGATCTCTATCGGCTGGAGATCAGTTGTAATAGCAGATCTCCAGCTACTACCTGGAGGTTGGCAACCCTACTTAATTGTTAGCTGGTTTTGTTAGCAATTTCCAGTGTCTCTAACTTATTTATGGTCCCCATCCTCCCTCCTGGCAATGACTTTTATCCACTTTGATGCTTTATGTGATCTTCCACATTGCATGCGTCTCTGTGCAGATGCTTTCATTCTTTGGTGTGTTGATTCATCACTGCTTAAATTACCACGGTAGGTTTCAGTGAATTCAGTGACAGAGAGGCATCTACAAGCATGAGGTTACAACCTGAGCTAAAAAGAGCTAGGATCTGCAGGAATCCTGCCAGACATTGTCTCTTTTACATCTGTAGGAATGTTGTTACAATTCCACTTCGTTCATCAGTTAATTCACTCCCTGATGGACTGAAAGTGCTGTTGAAAACATACTCATTGTCTAAATGTACTCCTCAGTGTTAAAGATTCTGATAAGGGATAATGCATAGTGAAGTGTTTGTATAGTGAAGTTTAACTGTATTCAGAACTTATAATTTTGTTGTTGTACAAGTTGTCAAGACAAGTTAAAAGGTTAAAATTAATATATACTTGGAGAAAGAAACTTTGAAAGAAAGAAATATATTTAAAAAGAGAAGTTGTGGTAGTGTACTGAGATTATTTCCTTAGGGTTGCACAACTACCTGGAGGTTGGCAACCCTACCAACATATAGTTAAGACTTTCTTTAGGAAACAGTTATCAGGTGGTCTCCCCGGTTGGCAACCCTGCCAACATATAGTTAAGACTTTCTTTAGGAAACAGTTATCAGGTGGACTCCCCGATGTCACGGCTTTCTATGAAGATTTATAATAAATTTCACAAAGGGCATGATTTTATGTTTCCTGTTCTCTGTTCTTAAATGGCAAAGGAGTTTTGCAGTAATTTAACCTCTTATCACTGATGATCATGAAGAATGGCCCATTCATATGGCCAAAAAGGTTATAGGGGCTCTCTGTGAATCCTAACAAATGAATTTCTCGCAGAAAAGAGGACAGGCTATGATCAAACAGAGTGTCTCTCTAGTGCCCCGGGCTAGTAATTTAGAGAAAGCCTTTGTTGGAAGCACACTTTAAGCTTCAGCTCTAGATGCAGGAACAAGAAGGACAAAGAAGGCTGTGGTTACATTTAACTGGACCTGAAGAACCAATGATTACAATATTGATGGTTCCTCAGCTCCTGTCAGTCTATTTACCCAGGAAAAACCCTAGGAGAAGATGAGCCAGTGAAGCGATAAAGGGCACTATTTAGCCTCTGTACCAACAGGAGAAAATAACGTCCCCCTTGGTGCAGGGAGAATGTCTTCATTCACACAGCCTCACCCTCTTCAAAAAGAATAAAGCTGGCCTTTGAACCCAAACCTCATCTCAATCAGAGTAAATAGAAACTGATACTGAATCTTGTAACGGTCCTTTGGATTACATGCCCATTAACTGCAGGGTATTTTACTGGTTGTTTGGTTCCAGCTCTAGCGGTGGTCAAGCTTCAGTGCACGATGTACAACGTTCAAGCAAAGGCAAACGCCATGTATTTTATGAGATGTGGCGTTAAACGTGGCTGCTTCAGCTGCATTGCAAGTCAGCCCATTTATTACTCAGCACGATCTATTAAACGTCAATCAGCCCATTCAGTATCAGTACTTTATTGTGCTGCTGAGCATCTGATCCCCAAAATTAAACTATGCACAGGCATGATACTTGCTGAAACATTCTTGCAATGGGTAGCTTTTAGCCAGGTCTTCAAATTTTCCTCCAAAACTGCATTTTTACTAAATCTCAGGCTGAACTTTAGGTGTGGGTCTTGCCTAGATTTCTGCAAGTACAAAGGGGGGTCCCCAACTCCCTTATCCATGGGAGACCTCCAATTCCCCTCCCCTAAAAGCTATTCCTGGGACTCCCCTGTCCCCTAGGAGCAGCATTTGGCAGTGTGTTTTGGGCTGCCCTGGGAGAGAAGAATTGGCGAAAACCATCCAACCTCCCTCTTGTGCCCATGGAAATCTAGGCAGGATCCAAGCCTTAAAGTGATATTATATATCATATGTACACTTTTTAAGGAGTCGGCTACAAATATTGTAATATTGACATTTTCATCAAACTATCCACTACCACCCCAAGGTTCATTTCTTGGTCTATTGCTACCAGCTCAGATCCCATCAGTGTATATGTGAAATTGGGATTATTTGTCCCAATATGCATCACTTTACACTTGCTCACACTGAATCTCATTTGCCATTTTAATGCCCATACCCCTAGTTGGTCACTTTCCTACTCACTCCCAACTCCAGGTCATTTATGAACAAGTAGAAAATTTATTTACTTCATTTGCTAATCTAACTAAGATAGGCAGCAGCCTCTGTACTGGAGGACTGGAGAGTGGCCAGTGTAACTCCCATTTTAGGGGGGAAAAAAGATCCAGGGGAGATTCAGGAAATTACAGGCTGGTTAGCTTAATGTCTTTTATAGGTAAATTGATATAAAGCATTATTAAAGAAAAAATATCAAGTATATAGGAGGACAAACCCTGCTGAATAAAAACCAGCTTTCATCTATAATATCTTCTCCAACAGCAGAATTTTATTTTCCTCCATAGCAATGAATTTCAGAAATTCACTTAGTTGGGAGAAAGTGAAGGGGTACACTAGGGCTGTTGATTCGGTTCGGCCCGAACTGAAAATCAGCCGAATTTCCCTTGATTCGGTGGTTTTTAATTCAGGACGAACCGAACTCAAAACTGGCGGGCAACCGGGGGGGCCGAATTCAGCGAGTTCGGGAGTTCGCGAATAAATCCGGCAAATTCGGGGCCGTCAGTAAGCAGCATAACCGTCAGTAAGCAGCATTCTCCTCCCCCGGCCAATCGGTGGCCAAGCTGGGTCCTCTTCTGGCCAATCAGTCAGGATTGAGTACTGGAGGAATCAGCTGATGTGCGGCCCGGCCAGGGAGAGAGAGAGAGAGAGAGAGAGAGAAATCCTCGTGTGTGTGTGTGGGGTGCTTGTGCACATTTGCTCCTTTCTGTGGCTTCAGGGGGCGTATTTTTTGGGGTACAGACACAAAACTTTCAGTGGAGCTTCAGATGAAGCTTCTTAAGATACCCCCCCAAGTTTTGTAAACATTGGGTCAGGGGGTCCCGAGATATGGGCTCCCCCCTTTTTCTTTCCATGGCTGCAGGGGGCGCATTTTGGGGGGTACAGACCCCAAACTTTCAGTGGAGCTTCAGATGAAGCTTCTTAAGATACCTCCAAGTTTTGTAAACATTGGGCCAGGGGGTCTCGAGATATGGGCTCTCCCCCTTTTCCCTCCCCCCCTTTTCCATTTATGTGGCTGCAGGGGGCACTTTTTTGGGGATATAGCCCCCAAACTTTCAGCATAGCTTCAGACAATTATTCTTAAGATACCACCCAAGTTTTGTAAAGATGGGTTCAGTGGGGGCAGAAATATCGCCTCCCCCCTTTTCTCTTTCCATGGCTGCAGGGGGCGCATTTTTGGGGGTGCAGATCCCAAACTTTGAGCGGAGTTTCAGACCAGTGTTCTTAAGAGACCACCCAAGTTTTGTGAACATTGGGTCAGGGGGTCCCGCGATAAGGGCTTTCCCCTTTCCCCTTTCCCCTTTTCCCTTTTCCCTATTGGGATGAATGGATCAGCCGATCCTGTGTGCATCTTCTCCAGAGCAAAATGTCCCGTGCCTAATTGGAATCATCTTGGATTACAAGTTCTCCCCAGCCCCTCCTGATGGAACAGAAGACAGCCACAGTAAGACCCCTTTGGGGGCTTTAATCTATAATTTTTCTCCTGTGTATGTGTGTGTGTGTGTGTGGGGGGAAAGCAGAGTCTGTGTGGGGGGGGGAGGGAGCAGTTTCTGTGGGTGGGGGGGAAGCCAAAGGGGGCTTTCGTCGGTTCTGCCTGGGGTGTGTGTTCCCCCTCGAGTCTCTCCCCCCTGGTTTGAGGGGGAAGGTTTCAGTTGTGTGTCTTCTGGTTTTCCCTGTTGCAAAGGTGTTGTTTTACAAGGTTGTGTTGCTTTGCAAACTGTTGTCGGGGCTGGGAGCTTTGTGCGTGGGCGGCAAGCTCTGCTGAGAGATGCACATTAAGGGTGGGGGACCCCTTTCAGGGCCCATATCTCAGCCCCCCCTGACCCAATCTTTACAAAACTTGGGGAGTCTTTCAATAAACGTCCTTTGAAGCTCTGCTGAAAGTTTGGGACCTCTAACCCCAAAAATGCCCCCCCAGAGCCGCGGAAAGGCGCGATTGTGTTTTTAATGGCTTTATTCGGCCAAATTTTTTTTCCGAACTTTGAATTCCCGCCGAATTGAACGGATCCGAAGTGGGGGAGTTCGGACTTCAGCATATCCCGAATCTAAATGGGCCGAATTCGGCCGAATCCGAACTATACCGAATTTTTTTAAATTCAACAGCCCTAGGTTACACTGCAACTTGGGGAAAACCAAAAACGTGGGGCTAAACCCATTCACGGGTGACCCAGAATCTTTAAGGAACGTGTCAGCTTCCGACTGGACTGTAAACAGTCCTATTTTATCTTCTGTTTCAAGATGAAATTTTGGGACAGAATGTGGGGAAATTGAGTATTGATCTTTATTTCGTGTAACAAATATGAATTCTCATATTTATTATTGGGGTGATAAAGTCAGCGGGACATAAACATTTCTTTCAACAGAATGATTACATTGTTTTATAACTTCATAGTGATTTTTCCCCTTTGTTTTTTTTTTCCTGGTAGTAGCTTTAATACAAACAAAAAGAAATAGGACTAAAACATAGCTTCAATTTTTGATGTCCCTGCTGATCATGAGAAATTTCCGACCTCCTTATTGGAGGTATGTTCAGAAAAAAAGAAATTTACCTCATGAATATAGTGACTAACAGTCTTCATGGGGTGATGTTACACCTTCACTTTACTTATTGGGAGGATGTCAAGAAGCTCAACTTATTTTTGTTTCTTGACTCTGAGATGTTTGCTGTGACAAACTTTGATACCATCAGGGAAAATTGCAGCCTTTAAGGGGGGAAAAACACTGATGATAAGTCACTCAGATTTGATCCTCCTATGTGCAGGCCACAATGAGTGAGAACTAGCAAGACAACTGGGAAAGCACTCATCACAATTCCACTAGTTAGATTGTATAACAGGTATGAGAGAAATTTAACCCTGTTGGAATGATCTGGCCCTTGCTAAAATCCCATCACCTTTCAACCTTCTTTTCTTATAATTTGTTCACCACCCGGAGCCCTTTACTTTATTTCTGTGATTGTGTCTTCCATCATATCTATTTCAGTATGAAGTAAAAGGAAAAGGGCAAAAATTTGTGAATCCATTTGTGCTATTTTATCCTTTGGATGAAAAATATATATGTGAATGTGACTAACAGCCCATTCCTATATATATATAATTTTTATAACATAAGACAAAACAAACATATACAATAATAATAATATTTTAAAAAGTTAAAAAAGAAAATACAAAAGAGTATCTATATCTACTGATTAATACATTCATGGTTACAAAATTATAAGGTTCAAAAAGATACCCCTTCGACCCTCCACCCACCTTAAAAAAGTGACCCATCACCCAACTTCCGAAGAAGTGTCTAAACAGTTTTAAAAATATCTATTAACAATAAAATATAAAAATATTAAAACTAGTTTCTATAACTCACTAATTATAGTAGTAAAATCCATTTTTGCCAGTTTATCCCAATATGTGACGGCCTTTGCCCACGTTTTTTTAAATTCTTCCATATCTTTCCCATGTAGGAATTCCGTTAATTTGGCCATCCTCGTATACATCCATAATTTCTCTCTCCAGTCACTAACAGCCCATTCCTGAGGGGGGGGGAGCGAAACCTCTTAGGAGGAGGCATGACCCCGCCGCTTGCGTAAGTGCATGTAATTGCGCGATTACATGCACTTACGCTGTCGGGGAGGCCAGTCCCACCGGCGGCCGAGCGCAGGGGGGCATTCCGGGGGCAGGCCGGGGGGAGGAGCCACTGGTTAGGTGGCTTCCTATCCTGTTTTGGCCCTGGCCACCACGGGAATGGCGTTGCTGTGCCTGCTTTTGAGCAGGCGCAGCCTCGCTGTTCCAATGCGGCTTTTAGCCCCATTGAAAACAAAAATAGTCTCGAAAAGGCTTTTTTCTTTCCTGCAGCTTGCATGTATCGGCTTAGGAAGAGGCGCTGCTGCGCCTATTCCCCACAGACTCCGCATGCTGTCAGCTCAGGAATGGGCTGTAATTCTTGACTCAATTTAAAAAAATTAAAAGCCAAATTAAAACAATTGTTGCAGACTGTAGCGTTAACATATTTATTAAGGCAGGAGTCCCTAAAGCAGAGCCCATGGTTGCCATGTAGGGCTGCCAGGTGGCTTGGAATGGTGGGCAATTGCCCGCCAATCCATTGGCCAGATCACAGCAAGGATCGTGTGCATGACCATGAGCAACGCGATCCCATCTTTTCTGGTTTACTTCTGGAAGCACCGCAGCGTGACAGGATGATTAACCACTCAAATGGGGGGGTTGAGTGGTAAATCATCCTATTGTGCTGTGGTGCTTCCGGAAGTAAACTGGAAGTGATGGGATCGTGTCACTTGCGGCCCAGCATGAGAAATCCCCACCCCAAAAATCTTTCACTGGAGGGGAGGGGGGATGTGGCAACCCTAGTACCATGGCACTCTCCAACACCTTTCCTGGCACCCAGCAAGTGTTTACAGAAAAGGGGTGGAGCCAGGTGGGGCTTTAAAAAGTTGCTACAGGAGCAGCTGCCACCACAGGACAAAGGTCTTCACTGGGTGACTGAAGTTAAGTTGTATGTATGCAAGAAAATATTTTAAACAATATGTTCATTGTTAAGAGCTTCTGCCTCAAATGTTGAAGAGTTACTTATAGAGTTATGCATAACCTCATTTCCTGACATTTTGTGGTTGGCGCTGCCTCCTACAGCAGCCATGTAATTGGGCCTACCATCTTGCATCAGGATTTCAAAGGTGCCTGCAGGCTCAAAAAGGTTGCCGTCCCATTGATTAAGATCACCTTTCAGAATATAATTGCCATAGATATATAGGATTTCTTTGTATAAATTATACACTTAGGCCTCAGGAGCATGCAGGTCTGCCAGGTATCTTGTGTGTGTAAAGTGCCTTCAAGTCGCAGCTGACTGATGGCGACCCGTTTTGGGCTAGTCACACACTCTCACCTAACCTACCTCACAATGGAGGAGAGAATGATGTAAGTAGGGGTGCGCAGCTTACTGGGGGGGGGGAGTATTTTTCAGGTTACAATAGATTCGGCTTTTCGAGAAAATTGAAAATTTTCGGCTTTATAAAACCCAAACCTGAAAAATACGTGCTCAGAGCCGAACGCTGGGCTCCCGAGAGGTGTTGGGGTTCACATGAGCGCTGCTTGCTGGCTTCTGCCTCCTTGGATGGACACTGCACGCTGGCTCCTGGCTCTTGGAGAAGGCTGGAGCTGGCAAGCAGTGCTCATCTGAACCCTGAGGGGGTTCAGATCGGTGGGGAGGGAGTGAAGATCGGGCTGCCTCCTGGCTGGGAGTTTCCCTCCCCAGCCTAGTCAAGCTCCACAGGGGGTTTGGCTGGGGCGAAGAGGGAGTGATGATCAGGCTGCCTCCCAGCCAGGAGACAGCTGCAATCTTCACTTTAGCCTCACTGCAGGTTCCAGAAGTCCTGGACTTCGGAGCAGGCAGCAACTCTAAACCAAAAATGGCACAGTTTAGCATCACTGCCCACTTTGAAGTCCAAGACTCCCAGAACCTGTAGTGAGGCCAGCACATCCAGCCAGCTTCAGGTGACGAAGGAAGGGGAGAGGGAGGGCGGTTTACAAAATGGTGGCGGAGCCAAAGTGGCCTGAATAATGCCAAATAAATTCAGCGTTATTTGGGGATCTGCTTTTCGACTCCCATTTATTGGCACCGTTTTTTTACCAGCAACCCCTCCCCCAAAAAATACTGAAAAGTTTTTTTTTCCAGTTCGGCCTGTTGATATGCACACCCCTAGATGTAAGCTGCCCTGACCTGGATGGCCCAGGCTAGCCTGATCTCGTCAGATCTCAGAAGCTCAGCAGGGTCAGCCCTGGTTAGTATTTGGATGGGAGACCACCAAGGAAGACCAGGGTTGCTGTGCAGAGGAAGGCACTGGCAAACCACCTCTGTTAGTCTCTTGCCATGAAAACCCCAAAAGGGGTTGCCATAAGTCAGCTGCGACTTGAAGGCACTTTACACGCACACACACAGATGTAAGCCACTATGTGTCCCCATTCGGGAGAAAGATAGGGTATAATTAAATAAATACAAGTGTGGGGTATGAGTTGGGAAGTTCCCATATATTACCTCAGTCATCAACTCGTAAACAGTGAAATCCTAAACAGAGTTAGAGGGCTATTGTCTTCAGCGGACATAAAAGGGTGTAAGTCTGCTTAGGATAGCATTGTCAGCCTCATCATGCACATGATCTGCAATATGATTAGCACAACATATGTATTACTGTTAATATACTTACATCTCCCTTATCTAATGGACAATAAAAACATACATATTATGAGGGATAAAATACCCCTGTCAAGACAATTTACAGCATTTTTGTCATATTCTGTTTCCTAAGGAACTTGTCTAATGAAACCAGACTCAAAGTCCTATTAAGACCTCACTATGTGCAGTGGAATGCTATTGTCGCATTTTTTATTTGAAGAAACATGTTTCTTTAAAAGCAAAGCTAAAAAATGGTCACTTGGTGGCAGTATTGTTCTGCGGGGAAAACAATTGACCAGTCCCCAGTTGAAGCTGCAACTGGAAGGGCTCATTCAGTTCAATTCTTTAATTTGATTCTTTTGAACCCATTCGCTGTAGTTTCTCGGTTAATTTTGCTGTATTGTTTCATCACTGACAAGGTAATGTGTTAACAAGCAATTTGCAAAATCAGGACTTTGTAATACATTAAACCAGATTAATAATGCCCCACAGTGTATGTTATGTTGTCAATCAGGGGAAAAAACCCCCACAAAGAAGTCCTCTCTTGTGGCATTTTATACTGTGATTTTTCTTTGTGCTTCTGAAATCTAATCAGTATGAATTTAATATAATCAAAAAACCATAAAAACCAACTCTTCTTCTTCTTCTTCTTCTTCTGTTATATGCATGCCTATGGTTCCAACAAGACCTGCACCCTTAGTGCTGCAGTGAAACTAAGGCAGATGAGATGGGTACAGATCCAAGGTTCTAGGTAGGATTGCCAACCTCCAGGTGGCATCTGGAGATCTCCTGCTATTACAATTGATCTCCAGACAATCAAGATCAGTTCCCCTGGACAAAATGACTGCTTTGGAGGGTGGACTCTATGGCATTATACCCTGCTGAGGTCCCTTCCCTCCCCAGGCCCCACCCTCCCCAGGTTCCACACACCCCCCCCAAAAAAATATCTCCAGACATTTCCCAACCCGGAGCTGGCAAAACTAGTCAAGAAGGTGGTTGGAAAAGCTCCCCAGTTGGCAGCACAGATTCTACTCTGGAGCATTCCAAGTTGAAAACATAATCCAATTCTTTCTTACTGTTCAAGGTTAAATAAAAACACAGGAAGGAAAGATTCTGAGATACTGGGCTGGAAATGAGTTCTTCCCTTTCATTCCAACCCGAAACTGAGAAGAAACACTTCCTCCACTACCATAGCCTGAGGAATTGGGCTGCTGTTATCACCTAATTGGCTCCGTCTTATGGTGCCACCTGGGAGACAGTCAGCCAGCAGAGTTGCCCAAGGTTTACATAAGATAACTCAAAAGAACTGGGTTGAAGAACAAAAGAGCTGCTTTTTCCCCCTTCAAGGCTAGCATCCTAATTTTGGCCCCACAACAATTTACAGTTGTGGCTTTGCAGACACGTTGACTTACATAGAGCAGAGCGGGCTACAGAATCCACCCTGGAGATGCCCCAACCTTGCTGTGGTATCCCAGCTCTGCAGTTCAGGCATTCCAAAGCAAAGCACCATCCTCTGCTGAATCCTCCTTATCTCCATCCCACAAAGGAAAAGGTTGCTAACTCATAGGCAAAATGAGCAGTGACCAGATCCCCAACTTCCTGATAGCCCCCGCCCAAAAAGAACCCCCTAATTCCAGCTACATAAAACATTGAAGACTTTGATTCTCCTGTTAAACCCTGAAAAATACGTACAATCTCTTTCTTGTTCTGCTGCATAAATCAGCTCTAATCTTAATAGATTTACAGCTAACTTGATATAAATCTTATCTCTGATATGAGTTCTGGTTTGATAAAGAAGGAATGCTCTTATCTTAATTAACAGAAGTAAAAAAAAAATTGGGCCAGGAGACTTCAGTGAAGAAATAAATTCACTTTAGCACTTGGGTGGGGGGAGAAATTTAAATGAGGTTTAAAAGCAATAGAAGAGATAGATAAGCTCAAAAATAAACCGAGGCTGTAGAGAGATGTATGGCTTTCTTATACAAACTTAATGCCACCTCTTTATTACCTACTAAGGGTGGTCCATGTGTGTGTAAAGTGCTGTCAAGTCGCAGCCGACTTATGGCGACCCCTTTCGGGGTTTTCATGGCAAGAGACCAACAGAGGTGGTTTGCCAGTGCCTTCCTCTGCACAGCAGCCCTGGTATTCCTTGGCGGTCTCCCATCCAAATCCTAACCAGGGCCAACCCTGCTTAGCTTCTGAGATCTGACAAGATCGGGCTAGCCTGAGCCATCCAGGTCAGGGTGGTCCGTACCTTTTCTCTAACTTTCAATTCCTCTTTTTTTTATTCCCACACAAAGGCATGTTATTTTTGATACTCCCCGTTTCCCCAATCTCTTTAGCAGCTAAGTGTTAGAAGTCCAACAAATGGGACAAATTCAAGGGGGGAGTGGGGTAACCATGTTAGTTTACTGCAGTCAAAACAACAAAGAATCTTGTGCCACTGTAAAGATGTGGACGTCACATCTTGTTTCAGAACAGGAAGTGACATCATGATGCTCTAGGAGTTTCAAAATCTCTATGGTAAATCCATAGGGTTTAAAAAAAAATTCCTAGAGTGTCTCCAACCCCAAGAATTGCCAGCCAAGGTTTGGCATCCCTATGCTTATAAATCTTCCCTTACTGATTTCTTCGCTTTATGCAGCTTTTAAAAACCAAGAAAATAGCAATATTGGTTGGAATGTTTTGCTATGCAAATATTGTGTGTGTTTTCTTTCTGTGAATTAATATGGGGTTTTGAAGGTATGTTTGCTATAGTTTAAGATACAGGCTTCTAAGGTAAGAAAGAGGGGGCCCCGGTGGGTGGGCGAGTGAGTGAAGAATTATATGACTGGATGGGAGCATTACCCTAGGGGAGAGGGTGTGTCCTTGCTGGCTATGTGTGCCCAAGGAGAGACGGTGAGGTATGGGAGAGTGAAGGGAAGTCTGCATTTTTCTTCATGTGGAAGTTATTACCCTAAGGGGCAAGTGAGGAAATTAAGCCTCACTTGCCATTTAGGGGAGGGGGAGAAAGGGAGTAAAGAAGACATGCCTCTATCTGGCAACCAAGAAGCTAGGAAACCATTTTGCCTTTGGGCTACACTGAAATCATTAAGCTTTATACTTCTCAATAAACTATACTTCTATTTAAGTAAAAACAGCCATTTTATTTAGAATAAAGGATCCCATTTTACCTCCCAGCCACACCCATGCCTTATGTAAATTCGTATTTTAATAAGATGTATATTGGTAGTATGTAAGCTATTTTACTTATGGATTAATTGTGTTCTTATTTATATTCTGGTCTATGACGGTTTTATATAAACTTGACTTGACCCAATAGGGTGGCCAGGTCCCTCTTGGCCACTGGCGGGAGGTTTTTGGGGCTTAGGCTGAGGAGGGCGGGGTTTGGGGAGGGGAGGGACTTCACTGCCATAGAGTCCAATTGCCAAAGCAGCCATTTTCTCCAGGTGAACTGATCTCTATCGGCTGGAGATCAGTTGTAATAGCGGGAGATCTCCAGCTAGTACCTGGAGGTTGGCAACCCTAACACCCAAGCAGTGACCTTTTTGTCATTCTGCCAGACATAACTAAGCCAACCTGTTCTTCTGGTTAAACTAAGAGGTCTTAGGCAGCAAAAATCATTAGGGGATACTAAGGAAGTCAGGGAGGCAGCATAATACAGGTCATTTCAGAGCGTTACAAAAGGTACCATTACATTACATACCAGGGGTTATGATACAGGGGGTACAACATTACAATTTTTTTCCTAGTGACTATAAACCCTAAAAGCGCTAACAGGCTTATACTGGCAACGTCTGTGACGCCTTGGCAACATACACAGTGATGGTTTTCGCTCCACAGCATTAGCAAGAGGGGACATGGGGGCTAAGCCGTCTGCAACAGCGTGACATCACTTCCAGGTAAATCCCAGAAGTGATGTTATACATCTCTAGGAATCACCAGAAATTTTATGGTTTACAATAGAGTTTCAGGCAATGCCTAAAGAGGCACAACATCATTTCTGGGTTTTCCTGGAAGAGATGTCACGCCAGTGGGCCAATGGCCATTTTAAAAATTTGTCTTGGAGTGATGACGGGAAATGGGACCTGGGGATGGGGAATCCCTCCCTCCCCCCCCCAGTGGGGGACTGGAAATCCTGCATTGCACTGAAGTGCCTGTTGTAAAGTAAGCCAAGGGTTCATGTGGCTTAGCTAGGATTCTGCTGAGCTTGGCTGACTGATACAACTTGGTTTTTGTGTGTGTGTGAACTAGTAGGATGCCTGTTCTGTTCTTTATCCCTCGTTTAAGTCTTTATCACTAAGATGAGCAAGAAGTTAAACAAAATGATCTCCCGCTCTTCTCTATATTCTCTCTGACCATTCCTGCTCTCTTTCACGAGGAACACATGCCCCCTTTGATCTGGAAGAATATTCTTGCAACTCTTATCTCAAAACAAATGAGATCCATTGATAAACTATTTCCTTCTTTACTCGCTGTAAATGTAAGTTTACAGTCTGCCTTGGGTATATGTTGCTTAACAGCATATAAAATAATTTACAGCCCTATTAGTCAGACATAGGGTGATCACAGGAAAAGGTGTCATTTATTTGTCTTGTTCTCTTTTCATCTTGGGATCCAAAATATATGCGCATGCTACGAAACAGGTTTAGGAAGTTGGAGTACTATATTCAGTTTAAATTGTGATGATCAAAACAAGAATTGCTTTGAGACACTAGGGCAAAATTGGTGTAAAGATAGCCTCTGGGAATGTTTATTTATTTACTCCTTTGTCCCCCATGGGGACCCAAAGCAGATTACATTGTTTTCTTCTCCTGTGTTTTATTCTCACAACAACCTTTTGAGGAAGGCTGAGAGTATGTTGACTGGCCCAAGGTGACCCGACAAGCTTCCATGACAAAGTGGACTTAATAGCAAAGTTTAATTAGTTAGACGTTACCTGGATTTATGCACAAACTAAGGGTCTCAGATTATGAGGGGCCTCTAAATATAAAAAGGTTTCTAAAATACTAAATGGCCATTTTTGGAAATGTTGTAGGGCATTTTAGATTTAACATTGCTAAGGACGTTAGCATTCCTTAATCTCTCCCTGCTTGGACTTTTCCACTTGCCTTTTTTTCATCGGTTCTGGGTCCATACTGTTTTGGTGTATTCCCCTGAATTCTTCATGCATTTTTGTGCCTTTAGTTTTCACTTTGTTTTTGTTTCTCCCCCGCCCCCCAGTTTTTTCCCCAGTTCGTTTGAGACCACTTTTACACTGATGTTATTCTGGATGCCAATTTTGAGTCTGCTTTTTTTTCGTGCATAATGTTTCTATCGGTTTTCTTTGTCCTACCCATCTCCAGCTGACTTTTCAATTATTGGACTGTCATCATCATTTCCCCTTATAAGGCTTATCTCCAAAAGGGTGGAGCTAGAGACTTACTTTTTTTTTTTAATTAAAGCTGAGAATTCAGGGAACTTGCTTAAACTATCATTACAACACTACAGCATTATATTGATATTTTAGCGCCTTTTTTAAAAGTGGGGGGTTGTGACACCACTGATAACAACAACCTCCCTTGAAAATCCACATTATTTAAGCCACATGCAGAAGAAATAAAACTGATTCCATAAATTTAAAAATGCACAGAAAGGGCAAACAAGCAGAAGAACCCTGCTAGGGTTGCTAGGTCCTTCTTCGCCACTGGTGGGAGATTTTGGGGGTGGAGCCTGAGGAGGGTGGGGTTTGGGGAGGGGAGGGAGTTCAATGCCATAGAGTCCAATTTCTAAAGCGGCCATTTTCTCCAGGGGAACTGATCTCTATCGACTGGAGATCAGTTTCAATAGCAGGAGATCTCCAGCTAGTAGCTGGAGGGTTGGCAACCCTAAACCCTGCCCATAATTATTCCCATGTTCGCAATGAACTATTAAGACTCCTGTTGATTGATAGACAGAATATCCCAGATTCCTTTAATGTCACCTATTTATTGAACAACCGTTCACCTCAAATATTGGAGACGGTGGCACAGTTTTTAAAGTTTATTTTAAAAGCCCGCCAAACAGTTAATTAGATGGTAGTATCAACAAACAGTGTTATTCGATGTAACTACTAACTATTTTTTAAAGGGCACCTTTTAATATTTCCATTCCTTTCGTATTCTTTTGTATTGTGCCTTTTTATGCCAATAAAGGAATGATCGATTGACTGATTCCAATGCTTGTGGATCAACTCCCAAGAAAATCAGGCATAACTTGAACGTGTGGAAAAATTCCTCAGCTTCAATATGTAAGGTAGTGGAATTCCTCCTGCTCCACTCTATTTAGTAGAGTTTTTTTGGCTGGGGCAAATACTGGTACTGATGCCAGAAAGATGCATCTTGGGTAGCTTCATTAATCCTGTTGCATACCTGTAACATTTAAAACTCTAGAGGTTACTTAACAACATCTCCTTGTGACTCAGAATGCTCTACTTACTGTCCCAGACTGAAAATAAAGCCAGCAAAACTAGTATTTTTATTTGCATGAGGTCCTAAATGTAAACTTTTAATTTGTATTCTGATTGCATACTTCATCATATATAATAGCAGACTTGAAGGAGGGGTGTTTTTTTGTGTTTTTGCTTTGCTTGCGAGTTCTAATCTTAAGCAACATGTGGATGGCCTCGAGCAAAGCTTAGGCTGGAGACAAACAACAGGTCCCCCCACCCCCCAGAAGTGAACATAGTTTGAAAGTGGAGTCATTGCTCCCGGTATATAGACTCATCCCACTTTCACCTCTGGTAAACTGGCTTTACAGGTTTTTGTGTTAGTTCAAAAATCTATTTGACCAGAGGCAACAGGGAGAGAACAGAAGTGGATGCAAACAACTATGGTATGTGCTGCCTCCTTCGAACCACTTTCTAAAATAACCACTGGCAATGGGAGGGTGATTGGTTTAAGTTAAATCAAGAATGTTCTGAATGTTCATATATAAACAGGAGACTTCAGACTCCTTCAAGACTAACCACATTTTTATTCCAACATAAACTTTCATACACTGTCACCTGCCCCCCCCCCAGGTACTATGAGTGGATCCTCATTATGTGGTCATTTTATGCAGCTTTTGAGGGGGGAGGGAAGGTCAGGATCTAGGGGCTTTGAAATATAGGAGGTACAAATTGGAACATAACTACGGAAAATGCAAATCTACACAGATCATCCACTATTTACGCTAAGCTAGATAGATAGTTTATTTACGGCCATTAGCCAGATAAAACAAGAAACATAGACTAATATATTCTTACAAACAAAGAATTACAGTCCGAGTCTTATAACACTTAAAAAGAGAAATAACAGCCGAGATACATCTGCCAATTGGGCTAAGAGGCTGTTCTATGGCGACGAATTTTCATTGCTGCTATGCAAAATTTCACAACCTGTAAAGTGACTGAAGGATTATCTCCTTGTAGGAGCATCTCAATCTTTTCTCCTGCCCTGTCAGGTCCCATTCTCAATAAGAGGGGCTCAATAAACTTAGAACGGGGTAATGTGTAAAAATTACAATTCAGGAGGGCATGCTTAATAGTTTCTAAGTCCCCTGATTTACAGGGGCAGAATCTCTCCTCCCAGGGTATCTTCTTTAATTTCCCCTCTAGCATAGCAGAGGGTAAGGCTGCACACTTGGCCAGGGTAAAGGCCCTTCTATAATTATTTATCTCTAAATAGTGGAGATAGGCTGCTGGTGCAAGGATGAATTTAGAATGGAAGGGTGCCATGAATTGAGGCGCCCTTGCTAAATCTGCTTGTCGCTCAACGTCTTTGATTCTTTGGGTTATAATTAACTGATGCTAAGCTAGTGTAATGTGTGAGGAGTCAAACATTTTGTAAGATTGTCCTAATTAATGGTTCTGAAATTGTTAAATAATGGTCTGGCATGAATAGCTGAAATAGAGATTTGGAATATGAAATACCAAATATGATTTGGGAGTATTTTTGCATGCAAGCAGATAGTGATCATATCACCTTGTGCCAAGTATGCTGAAAGAAATTTAAAATTATCATTTTAAATTAGAGGCTTAAACAGTTATACAGGGGAGGGGCTGTGGCTCAGTGACAGAACATCTGCTTGGCATGCAGAAGATCACATGTTCAATCCCCAGCATCTCTAGTTAAGGACCAGGCAGTAGGTGATGTGAAAGACCTCCACTTGAGACCCGGGAAAGCCACTATCAGTCTGAGTAGGCAATACTGACCTTGAAGGACCAAGGTCTAATTCAGTATAAGGCAGCTTCATGTGTACTCATGTATGTACGGGCTGGAAAGAGCAGATAGTTGGGGATGAAGGATTTCTGCACATTTGATGGACATGCCTACTAATTAAGATCTTTTCAACACATATCCTTGAAAAGATTATCATGTGACATGGGTGTAGGTACCATTGGGTCCAGGGATAATTTTAATGGATTATGTAGAAAACCTGAGTAATAATCAAAAACTCGAACAGCACAAAAAGTAAGCCTAAATCTCATCCATCAATGAGAGAATTATTATGTAGAACCAGAATGATATGAAGAATAGTTTAGTAGAAAGGTGTAAATGAAGTTTACACAGGAATTTAGTTTATTTGCCTGGTTTAGGGCTGGGGCTCAAAGTAATGGGAATGAGAATGATCAAATGGCAGATTCATGTTCTCTTACTTGTATGTATTGCTATATTGTACATGTTGACAAATGATTGTGTGTGTTCATACATGCCTTTAAAAATTATTTCTGTCCCCAGGCTAGTTGCTTGCTTACCTTGCACTAACTAGCAGATTACCAGATCGTTGATGTTGTTCTGGCTTGATGTTGATAAAATCAGACTATGAGGAGGAAGATACCGTTTTAGGATGGCAGGAATGTAAATCAGTTCTGATGTAGAAATTTACCTTCTGAAAGGGCTTAGCAGGTCTGACTTGGGTTACCTCAGCAAAGATGCCAAAAAGGGATGCTGATAGGAGTTATTCCACAAGGAAGGTTTCTCGGGTTTCAGCCTTCAAACCACAATGAGCTAGTTGCTGATCCTCATGACAGATGCTGCCCAGCCGAACACAGAGAAAGCTACCACCGTGTTAGGGAGAGCAGCTATGATAGAAGCCATCTTCCTGGTTTCTGTGTGCAAGATACAGTTTTGAACAAAGAATTCAAGCACTGCTGCTGGAATTCAAGAGCCTCCCACCCCTGCCACTTGAAAGAGTACTGCCCAGACACAGATTTACCACATCAGTGAGGGCTATGTCTTGGTTTCCAAGAGTTTCCATTTCCGTAGTAATATTCCTCTAGTCTGGTTTTCCCAAAGGCAAGTAGTCTATCCCACCAAATTAGTTTCTGCTTGTGGTAGCTTAGGACACAATGCCAATGTTTTTTCTTCTCATTCCTGAGGGGATTTAGGATAGGAAATATACCATCTGCCTCAGCCAAGAGTTGATTGAAAGGAAGAGGCTTGGACACACCTGAAGAAGATATTGGTGTTAAAAGACAATTTAAAGGGGGATTAGTTTCAGGGCCTGGGAGAGGGGAGGCCCACCTCCAAATACCATGTAGCAAAACAACGTGGGAAAGAAAACGGTTTGACTCTCATTCACACAGTCCTACAGAAAAAGCTGCGGCACACGTCTAGTTTTGGCTTATTTCCAAGTCTCTGAAGTAAGATTGTTGGGTTGGTTTTCTATTAGACAAAGGACAACATTCTTTCAGATTTATTGCCATCAATTGTAAGAACATTAATAAACTCCAGGTATTCTTGTTCCAATAACCATCTTTCAGCACTTCAAGCATTTTAGATTTTACACTTCTGAGAACATGAAAATCATTTATTGAAAAAGCATTGTGAAATATTCCTTTCCTTTAAAGCACTGGTTCCCAACCTGGGGTCCGTGGACCCCCAGGGGTCCACGAGAACTAAATTAAGGTCTGCGAAACAAAGTTATAAACTCATAATAAATTAATATTTTCAATTAAAAGTTCTCTATTATAAAAATATATATTCAGATATTATTCTAAGTTTAATGTTTAACTAACAGTTATGATTAAAGTTTATTTTCAAATTCTTGGAATTTTTATTTTGAACCTTGGGGTCCCTGCACTGAACAAAAAAGTCCTAGTGGTCCCTGGTCAAAAAAGGTTGGGAGCCACTGCTTTAAAGCAATGGCAAAATGTTCAGATCTATGAACCTCACAGAGCTGGAAGAGATGGCATTTCTAATGCTGTTAGAATGTGAGAGAACTAAACTAACATGGACATGTGCAAACACAGGAAGCTGTCTTCATGGGCATCAGACTACTGGCCCTTCAAGGTCAGTATTGTCTAATCAGACAGGTAGTGGCTCTCCAGGGTCTCAGGCAAAAGTCTTTCACATCACCTACCACCTGATACTTTTAACTGGAGATGCCGGGGATTTAACCTGAGACCTTCTGCATGCCAAGGTGATTCTCCCTCACTATGCCATGGCTGCTTCCCAGATGTTTGTCCATGCATTTACTGAATATACATAGAAGAGAGGGAGGTCACGCCAACTGCCCATAACAGCTGTGTTCAGCAGCAAACCCAAACAGATATATCAGTGAATATAATACCACCAGCATGGCAAGATCTCATCTGTCATTCACCGAAAAACTATCATCTCTATATAGCTGATCACTCGTTTCATATTTCATGGAAGCCTTGTGTCACTAGGGAGGTATCAGTACTGAACACGGCAAAGCTGAATTAAAGGGTTTTCTCTTGGGCTTTGTTACTGTTGATGCTGTTTATGGGAAGCAATTAGACAGGAAGCCTTGGAGGGTTCTTGCGTCTGTGGAATGCTACGTTTTTACCTACTGATTCAAAGCCAGAGGAGGATGTCTTTAAGATGATGGATATCTTCTGAATGCTGGGGCTGACTTGTAGACACACTCACCAAGGGTCAGCCTGCAGGCATTTGGTTACCAGAGCTGATTTCAGGCTGCTCATTAACAGAAGGTCATGTGAGATGAAAAACCAGAGTGCCTCTTTTTGAACATGTTTCATGCTTGTCAGCCCAAGCAGCAGCAACTTGCAGCTCTCCTGGCTTTTGCAGATGATAAAAATGCTGACCCAGCATCAGCAGAACTGTGTACCATTGCCATGTAGCAGAAGGAAGACAACCTCCTCCAAAGGGATGCTTGTTTACTGCTTTTAAGGCAATCGGAGAAAAGGCAGAACGGCGAAAGCTAAACTGCACATTAATGGGGCATGGCTGTGAAAGGCAGGGTTTCACTCACTGGGAGATCGTGGCCCACTTCTGCTAAACCTAATCTGCTTCACAGGGTTGGTGGAAGGGTAATTAATATAACAAAAGGGAGAACCATGCATGCCTCCCTCCCTGAGCACTTCAGAGGAAGGGTAGGATAACCATGGGTAGATAAATTATGTCATATCCTGATAATCTGGAGGATATCTACTTCACCACAGAGAGATGTTCTTGGGGTAGAAACGTGTCCTAAACCCACAACAAAATGTTCCATTTTTAATTAAAACACAGTGTTTTTACACCATTAAGTTTCTATGACATGCATTCTATGACAAGTACCCGTGAGTTTCCCCCCAGAAAACACTGCTCTTGGGAAGTATTTTAAATGTTCCAGAGAGATATGGCCCCTCCTGATAATCTGGAGGATATCTATTTCATCACAGAGAGAAATGAGCTTGGGGTAGAAAAATGTCCCAGACCAACAACAAAATGTTCCATTTTTAATGTTAAAATTAATGCAATTATTTTGCATCTCGTGTGAAAGTGTTGTTTTGGGCTTTGGGTGTTGCAAAACATAATGTCTTATGCCACCATAAACATTTTTTATTTATCATGGGACATTTTCTAACTCAAGATACCCTGGAATTTGACTTAGGGTAGAAATATATCCCAGAATACAATTATTATGTTTTTTTTAGAGTGCTACCTTAAAAAGCAGGTGTTTTCCTTGGATGTCCCAGTCTTGCTGGGGGGAGATCTGTGTGATTTGTCTCTCTGCTGTTCTAACCTTGCACATCTTGCCTGCCTCATCCTAAAGACAAACATGTTCATTTTACTCAAATGTTCTAACCTGGATCACAAATGCTTGGCACATGCGCACAACACCACTTCGGAACTATAGAGTTCAGTCCAGTAGCATATCAATCTGATGAATGCTATCAATGTGCAGGTGCACAATCAGTGCATATACTCAAACTGTGTGTATGTGTGTAAAGTGCCATCAAATCACAGCCAACTTATGGTGACCACAGCAAGGGGCTTTCAAGGCAAGCGAGAAGCAATTTGCCTCAATGATCTCCCTTTCAAGTACTGACCCTGCTTAGCTTCCAAGATCTGATGAGAATGGGCTATATTCCATGCCGCCTTCCTTCCCATACTCAAACTGTAGCTGATTTTAAATAAACCATGACCTGCCCATGATAACTCTGGGAAATATGCAATCTCTGCAGGTCAGACAATGCAGAGGATGCATTAACAGTGGCAGTTATCCAGCCAGCTGCAAAGCCGAATGCCCCCAACTGTGCAGAAGCAAAATTGCTTGAAACCTTGCTCATTTTAACTTCAGGAAGAAAATGTAAAAATGTAAAAAATTCTTGGTTTACAATCACCAAATAATTCATGCATTAAGAAAGGACTATTTACAAGGATCCAAACAAAGAAAATTGACTGAATTTGAAACTTTGATTACGAAAAATCAGGACCACCTTTTGTCAAATATATATAAAATATTGTTGGCTATAGACACCACATCAGAACAAGTAAAGACATGTATGGTGAAGTGGATGCAAACCTTTGGGGAGATGATTCCAATGCAAATTTGGGGAAAACTGTGGAAAACAGATATTAAATTCTCAAGATCACAAGCAGTAAGAGAATTGGTATAAAATGTTTTTTAGATGTCATTATGCTCCGAAAGACCTGCAGAAGATGTACAAAGCAAACCAGGCTAACTGTTGGAAGTGTTCAGAAACAGAAGGAACATATTTCCATCAATGGTGGATATGTAAAAAAATTCAAGCTTTTTGAAAAGTCATACATAAAGAAATACAAGAGATGTTGAAAACGAGCTTTCAATTGGAAGCTAAATATTTTTTAATTGGGAATAACTCCAACTCAAATACCTGTAAAGTATAAAGAACTTTATCAATATGCAATGACAGCTGCGAGACTGTTAATAGCACAGAAATGGAAGGACAAGGAGACACCTGACTTAAAGATGTGGATTACAAAAATGCATGAATACGCAATGATGGCAAGACTTTTGGCCATATTGCATTATGAGATGACCAAAGAACACACACAAAGATGGCGGCCTTTTTATGAAAGATACTGATGTTCTGATGTTCAGAAATATGTTTATTAGACAGAGTTATTAAGAACAAGAATTGATGTAGTATAAGAAAATTGTATTAGATTTAGGAAATAAGGCCATTAATAGATTAGAGAGACATTCTATGTAGATGATGAAACAGTCCGTGTGCCGGTGAAAAACAGTGAATGTAATTCTATTTTCCTTTCCCTAATTTCCCCTTTTTTCTTTGTATTTTGAAAACTATAATTAAAAAAATTTTTTTTAAAGAAACCTTGCTTATTTTAAAATAAAAAAAAATACAAAGAAAGAATGCACAGGTTGGGGGTAACTACAGGGAAAACCTGGCAATTTGAGCAGGGTAAATTCAATTTCCAAACATATTGTTTGCTAAGGTTACAACTATGTATGGGTGTGAAAGCTGGACAGTGAAGAAAGCTGATAGGAAGAAAATAGATTCCTTTGAAATGTGTTGTTGGAGGAGAGTGTTACGGATTCCGTGGACTGCTAAAAAAACAAATCAGTGGGTTATAGATCAAATCAAGCCTGAACTGACCCTGGAAGCGAAAATGACTAAATTGAGGCTATCGTATTTTGGTCACGTCATGAGACGACAAGAGTCACTGGAAAAGACAGTCATGCTAGGAAAAGTTGAGGGCAGCAGGAAAACAGGGAGACCCGACAAAAGATGGATGGACTCAATAAAGGAAGCCACAGCCTTCAATTTGCGAGATCTGAGCAAGGCTGTCAAAGATAGAACATTTTGGAGGACTTTCATTCATAGGGTCACCATGAGTCGGAAGTGACTTGACGGCACTTAACACACACACACACACACGCAGAGGTTACAACGTCATGAATCAGGACCAATGCAAAATTAACCACCTCCTTTTTCTCTGCCTTTATCTACATTTGAGCAATTATTATCCTATCCATCATGTCCAATTCCACCTCTGTCTTCATATGCTTTCAGACCACATTCTGACAATTGTCCTTCCCTTCCCATGCATTGAATGCCCTTTCTGTGGAGGCTCCAGACCCCAAACCATTTGTGGTTTAGAAATTACAGCCTCCCTTTTCTATATTTACTGGTATGGTCAGGAAAGTTTAGCCAGCCTAAGGTTTCCGCTTTCATTTCATCCTGACACCAGTATTTAGAGACTGAGTTAGCCCTTAAACATGATTTTGCCTCCATCTTTGAAAAAAATTCTCTGACGTTTACATGTCATCTAGCCCCAGACTTCAACCACACCCTGTGGTAGCAGTCAATACATCAAATTACATGCAAAGTAGAAGTTATATCCTCTCACAGTTTTTGAATTAGTGGCCTCTAATGTCACCGCATGTCCCTGACCTTGTTTGTGACTGTTCAGTCTCTTGCTCCATCTTCTTCATTCATCCACAAATGTAGTGTGGAAAAAAATCTATTGATGCATTCAAGACTCTATGGAGTCCCTTGTTCATACCAGAGATGTCCTTCCCCATACCTAGGACTGCCAACCTCCAGGTGGTACCAGGAGATCTCTGCATTACAACTGATCTCCAGGCGACAGAGATCAGTTCACCAGGAGAAAATGCCACTTAGGAAGGAGAACTCAATGGCATTATACCCCATTGAAGTCCCTCCCTTCCCCAAACTCCACCCTGCTCAGGCTCCACCCCCAAAATCTCCAGGTATTTCCCAACCTGGAGCTGGCAACTCTACCCATACCCCAATGAAGTTCAGACTTCCCCTCTAGTTGGTTCACATCTCCTTGAAAAGGGATCCCACCCCATTGTCTGGGAACCTAGGAATGAAGGCGCAAAAGGAGTATGTTGTAGCATGTAGTCAGCAAAGAACAATATGCTAGGGTTCAAAATATGTAGGATTTGAAGGGAGGTGCTCCAGTGACCAAATCCCATTAATTTCAAGATGCCAGTATGCAGTGTTCTATGCTTTCAAAGTCTCTGATAGCTTGGCAGTTATTAATTTCACTCTCTTAATCAACAAGTTGGCCATGTCTCCCATGGCGGAGCAGACCCAAAAAAGATTTCTCAAGATTTTAAAGCTCTTCATTAGCTGCCTGCTACCATTTTTCAAAACCAGCTTGCCATCAAGATGACAATTGGATATGCCATCTGTTCTGCTGCCTCGCCTGTTGGCGAATATGCTTCCGATGAATGAGGGCCTTGTGTTCCATTCTTATTTAAGGGTCTCAGCTGCCAATACAGAAAGAAAAGGTGGGTGAAAGAGACTTCAGAATTTACTTTAGGAAGTCCTTCGATGCTTTGCTCATCCTCCATGTGAAACGTTCCACAAATGCACTTCCAGCAACAATGTCCCCAAAGCCTTAACTGAAATTATCTTTGACGTCACATGCTAACCAAATTCTGTGTTTCTTCCCCCCCCCACCCCGCCTACCAGTAATAAAACTTAGTATTGAAATATCACTGCTCTCTAGGGACAGGGCTAGAAAGAATGAAACCCTCTGCTCTCCCCTCCCCCGCCCAACTGGAGAGTTTGGCACATTTGAAGAGGCACCATTATGCCCTGGGTGTTGTTTGGGAGAAAGTAGGCTTGTTTTGGTCTCATCAAGTATGCACGAAGTTTCTCATGGCCCGCTCCTGGCCAGCTCCTAACAGCACGCTCTGGGCATTAGCAGCTGATGCTGGAATGTGGCATTCCCTTGGCAACTATTAACCCCAAACGGAGGGCAGCCCACCTCTTTCCATTGTGTGGGCCTTGAGTGAAAGATGCTTTGTGGGATGATGTAATGCCATGTATGCAAACTAAGCGAGGGGCTCCAATGGCACGATAATGCAGCCTAGCGGGGCAAGGCTGTCCCGACAAAAGCATGGAGGGGGTTGAGCTTGTTTGCTTGTTGTTGTTTTTCCCTCCTGGAAGTCTTCCATCATCGCAGAGCTGCAGGTGGCAAAAAGGATAGCAGCTTCAACACGGAGTAAGCAAAACGGAACCTCTTGGCTGCCCTGGGGCTACTAAGCAAGGCAAGGAAATGCAGGCTCAATAAAGACCCCGGTTTGCAGGTGCAGACTGCCTTGAGGGCGGTGGAGAGAATCAGGGGTGAAGAGTGAAAAAGGTCTTTGTAGGAAGAAAGGAGTGCTGGATGTGGGTGGCTATTTGAGAGGCAAGGAGGAGGCAGCTGAGACAGAGATTTGGGGGGGGGGCTGTTGGGGAGAAGCCAGAGCACGGGAGCATTAGTGAGGAAGAAGAGAGATTATTCAGAAACGGAGCTATCATGTTGAAATACCTGCTGCTTTTAGAGAGAGTCTACACATTCAAAATAATCACAAGAGACAGCCTTGTTGGGCTGTATTGTTTCAGGCAGAGGGTTAACGTTTCAGTTGTCCTCTGGTCATAGAAAGCCAGCACATCAGGGGAAATGGTTCCAGGCTAGCCCTGATGTTCTGGTTATCCACATGTGTGTGTAAAGTGCCGACAAGTCGCAGCCGACTTATGGCGACCCCTTTTGGGGTTTTCATGGCAAGAGACTAACAAAAGTGGTTTGCCAGTGCCTTCCTCTACACAGCAACCTTGGTATTCCCTGGAGGTCTCCCACCCAAATACTAACCAGGGCTGACCCTGCTTAGCTTCTGAGATCTGACGAGAACAGGCTAGCCTGGGCCATCCAGGTCAGGGGGTTGTCCACATACAGGAAGTTCATTTTTGTAGCATGGGGGAGCTTTCAAATATGCATTTCTCAACCTGCAATCTAAAGGCAATCTAAAGGCCCAATGTACAGCGCCATTATTCTGAATGTACTGGAAGTTTCTGGCTGCCTCTGGAATACACTATTCAGTTGTTCCCCTCTCATGCAATCTCAGGGCAGCTTCTGGTTTTAATATTTTGTGAGCATGGATGTTGCTTAGAATGAGCATGTATCTTTAAATGTAGCATCAATATGCTGATGACACCAAGCTCTATATTTGTTTATCCAGATTGGATGAGGTAGAGGTCTTGAGTCCCTGCCTTACTGCTTTTGTTAAATGGCTAAGACTGAACAAGTTGAAACTAAATCCTGACAAGACAGAGGTAATGCTAGTTGGGAAGGCTTAGGTCTTGAAGGACACTGGGCTTCCCACATTTGATGGGGCTCAGTTGACCCTTCTCAGTTAAGAGCTTATGGGAAGTAGGAGAATCCCCATTATTGCCGGAGAAGCAAGTTAATGCAGCTACACAAAATGGTTTCTTTCATTTGCCTTTAGCCCAGACAATGGTACCCTACTTTGACTTGTGCCAAATGGTGAATTTGAGACTAGGTTGTTGTAATATACTCTACATGCGCCTGCCCTTGAAGTCAACTCAGAATAGGGTTGCCAGGTCCCTCTTCACCACCAACAGGAGGTTTTTGGGGCGGAGCCTGAGGAGGGTGGGGTTTGGGGAGGGGAGGTACTTAATACCTGGAGGTTGGCAATCCTAACTCAGAAGCTCCAGATGACACACAATGTCACAGCTTAGTTACTACATACACACGCCTTTATTGGCATATAGAAAGAAAAACATACATCAGGATAGATCCAAGTACAAATAAATAAAATTGGTTAAAACAATCCCAAATCAGCTCAGTTACTATTAGGGAGCTAGGCAGACTACACGTATTACACCCTTTCTGCAGGTGCTTCATTGGCTCCCTATCAGTTACCAGGTTAAATTCAAGGCACTTGTTATCACAAACAATACCCTCCATGGCCTTGAACCCTTATATCTAGAGGACCACCTCTCCTCCTATGCTTTGCCACACTGAGCATCTGAGCAAAGCCTTCTGCACCTGCAAATGGGTAAGAAACGTGTCCCAAATGGCACAACAGCCATGTCAGTTTCGCACCAAAGACTTCTGTTCAGCAAAGCCAGGAAGCTGGGCTGCTGAGTAAATCACAGGAATTAAACTGGTATGTGTTTTGCTACCCCAAAGCAGCATTAGCAGGGACCTAAATATAAGGATTAACAAAATGACAGAAAGACAGATAGAGGGTAGCTGAGGGATAGTGGCAGGCAGGGAATAGTGGCAGTTGCCCGCCAATCCACCAGGCTTCTCTGGAGCAGGGATCACACATATGTGTGGCCACACGCAACACAATCATGTCACTTCTGGGTTTACCCCCGGAAGCGCCACATTGCCACTGCCCCTTTAGCACTCAAACAGGCAGCAGCGATGCAGCGCTTCCGGGGTGACATGGTCAAGTTGTGTGCAGCCGCACATGCAATTGCCCCAGCCCCGCCCAAAAAAACCTGCTGCTGATGGAGAGGGGGGACCTGGCAACCCTACCTTCAAGGAATACCAGGGGCACAATGCAGAGGCAGGCAATGGCAAACTACCTCTAAACATCTCTTGCCTTGAAATCCCCACCAGGGGTCACCATATGTCAGCTATGACTTGATGGCAAAAAAAAAAAAAAAGGTACATGATTTTGTGATTTTAGGTAATTCCAATGGAAGTAAAAACAATGAGTCTAGTACTTCAGTCTCTGTGAACCGGGAGATAAGGAGTGGTGTGCACTCACCCAGACACCAATGGAAATTAATGAAGCATAAAGTCAATTTGCTGCATTCGCATCCCTTAGAATTCATAAATATAGTAAACATTCCAAATCTGAATAGAGTTATTTCTGAAATTCAGGAATGGTCAGAAGCCTTCCCATCAAAGAATTTACTTTTCGAGGAGAAATGTCATCTGCTTAATCTCTGCATGCTAGGCTGCAGTTTAGGTTAAAGGGGCCCTAAAAAAAATCTAGCAGCCCGGTGCATGACAAATTTAAGCCAATACAGCTGCTTCCTGCTGTTTATTTTGCATTAGTGAAAGAGTGTAAATATGTCCTCCATTCCAGCTCTGTGATACTTTTTTTTCCCATTAATATGGAAGCATGAAAAAGCAGTAGGCAAAGATTCTGCAATTGCTCACGAAAATCTTTGTGTGTGTGTGGGGTGGGGAATACTTCAGATGACCCTAACTGAGCTAGGCCGGTTATATCAGTTTGATATATGACAGGGTGACAAGAGGGTTAACCTTACATTCTCTTCGAAGTTGATGGGATTACCGATGTCGTGGCCGAGACAGTCTGAAACATACAGCGACGGCAGATTGCTTAAGCATGCAGGTTAACACTTTAGCACACAAAGCTTTCCTGTGCCCTGCCTGGTTTTCTTCAGGGGCCTCAGGAGACTGTGGGCTTTATCCCATTTGGGACATGAAAAGCTACAAATTGACCCTCTGTGAGGGATTAGATTGTGGAGTCACATTCCTCGTTTGCAAAGGTATTGGTGGTCCAGGACGGTTGTATTTAAAAATGACAACTATTTCCCCACTGCCACCACCTTTTTACAAGCGGACATAAAAATTGTTAACTTACAAGGTGAACTAATCCTTTGAACCCCTTTTTTAAGGGGAAAAACAGCAATCGCTGACATGTCCACATGTTCAAACAGTTGAGTCTCAGGCTGGGAAAAGTGTGACCCTTTGCCTTGGCAAATCAGCTCTAATTAAAATGACTGGGGATAGATTCTTGCTCCTCTATGCATTGATTTGTGCAGTGGAGAAATCCACTGGGAACTTGGGCTTGTGGGACAGTCATTTAGACATTCATCCCCCAAGGCTGGTTCACACTTTACACTCCAGAATCTGCCTCAGTTGTTGCAGCGTTCAACACTGGAAAGTCTATGTGGGAGATTCAAACAGTAGGAGACACATGGCAGAAACACACCAGATGACACAGATTGGCTCATCTGCCCCTCCATGCCTGAAGTTCAGTCCTGTTTATTATTATTTACAATACTATGTATTTATTTACTACATATGTATGGGGCCACTGGGGAAGGCACTGGCAAACCACTGGTAAACATAGCCTGCCTAGTAAACGTTGGGATGTGACGTCACCCCATGGGTCAGTAATGACCCGGTGCTTGCACAGGAGACTATCTTTACCTTTAAGTGACTCTTCAAAGTCAATTTTTAAAGTTGGTTGCAACTTTGTTTATTTTATTTATTTTAAACATTTTTATGCCGCCTTTCTACTCGATCAGGGTCCACAATGCGGCAAACACAAAAAAAGCATTAAAACATGTGAGCAATTACAAATTATTTTAAAGTAATAATTCAATTAAAACACGTGAACAAACAACACAAGAAGTAGAGCCAGTAACTGTTATTGGGGGTATGCCAGATGAAAGACCAACGTCTTCAGCTTCTGGCAAAAGACATCAATAGACATCAATCTCTTCCTGTTGGCCAGAACACAATAGGCCCTTGACACTGTGTGGATGCAATAGTGCCGGGAAAACACTGCTTCTTTGCTGCCATCACTGCTGTGGAGTAGCTTTCAAATGAGCCCTACCCCATTAGTTCATGCTAACATCAAAGTCAATAAAACAAACATCAGAACTAAAAGTATTGGGGGTTCATATGAGAGAAGCTGTGTGTGTGTGATAAGTGCCTTCAAGTCGTTTCCTACTCATGGCGACCCTATGAATGAGAGTCCTCCAAAATGTCCTATGTTTGACAGCCTTGCTCAGATCTTGCAAATAGAAGGCTGTGGCTTCCTTTATTGAGTCAATCCATCTCTTGTTGATGAGAGAAGCTAGTCCCTGGAATACTTTGAGCCTAAACCACCTTATGTTTCAAAGATCAAGACCAGCACCTTGAATGGAGTACATATTGGCAGCTGCTGGAGTTGGAGTGTGTGTGTGTAAAGTGCTGTCAAGTTGCAGCTGACTTATGTCAAGCTCATAGGGTTTTTCAAGACAAGAGATGAACAGAGGCAATGTGCCATTGCCTGCCTCTGTATAACAATCCTGGATTTCCTTGGTAGTCTCCCATCCAAGGCCCAACCCTGCTTAACTTTTGAGATCTGACAAGATCACGCTAGCCTGGGCCATCCAGGTCAGGTAAGATAGGTGTAATCAGCCAAAACCTGGCCAGCAGCATTTTCAACTAATTGATGTTTCTAGTCAGCGTTCAAGGGGAACCACGTGAACAATGCAATGGTCCAACCTGAAAGTTACCAATGTCAAGTTTTTATGGGAACAACCCTAAACAGGTCTACTCAGGTGTAGTCCTACGTTATTCAGTGAGACTTACTCCCAGAAAAGTGTCTTTAGAACTGCAGCCTATGTGCCAATAGTAAATGAAGTTGGGTAACCATTCTGGGACACAGCAACTGTCTGGAAAATAAAGCAGAATCCTAGTGGCACCTTAAATACTAACCAAGTTTATTCTAGCATAAGCTTTTATGAGTGAGAGCTCACTTCATCAGATCCATAATACATTAATTGGAAGTATTTACAATCAAAGCTGCAGATGAGGCAGGGTGGCGGAAAGAGTTGTTACAGATAGACCAGCTTAAAACAATAACCAATCAAAGGAATAATAATCGATCCACTCAGAGGGCATGAGTGCTATTCCCAACTGTTGATAGACAGGCAAAGTAAGATTATCATAAAATAAGAGGAGTGCAGAGTGGACCATGATGTGTAAATGCATGATAAGCAGTTCCAGTTAGAAAAAGATAGAGCTGTAGTTAAACATCTGTAAGAGGTGAGATCTGCTAAGATAATTAGCACCTACAGTTAATAATGACAGGTCTTAGTTAAGACCTGTTTTCTTGATGAATGCTAATTCAGCAATTTCCTGTTGCATTCTCCCTTTGAAGTTTTTCTCTAGGAGAAAAAGGTTTTTAGATCAATCAGCCCAGGAAGATTAAAATGTTCACCCACTGGTTTCTGAATATTGTACTTTTTAATGTCATAGGGGTGTCAGTTTATTCTTTTGCACAAGGAATGACCTGTTTGGCCAATGTAGGAAGCAGAGGGACAATGTTGATACACAACATATATTAAGTTGGAGTATGAACAAGTGAATGAGCCCAAGGTGTTAAAGCTGATGTCATTGGGTCTTGTGATTGTACTACATTAGAGCAACGATGACAGTTCACCTGGAGAAAATGATCGCTTTGGCAATTGGACTCTATGGCACTGAAGTCCCTCCCCAAACCCCACCCTCCTCAGGCCCCACCCCAAAACCCTCCCGCCGGTGGCAAAGAGAGACCTGGCAACCCTAAAGCTCAGTGATTCCCCCCATCAGTCTCCCCTCCCCCAGGCAAGGTGGTAGACAGCAACAAATAAGGTGGTGCCAAGTCCCTAATATAGTGCTATGCTCTGCGTGATTTTTGTTTGCTCAAAGCACCAATTATTCATTTATTTATTAACTATACTCCACCTTTCTCACTTAGACTCAAGATAGATTACAAAAATTTTTAAATTTAAATTTAAAAAAATGGGGAAATCATAAAGTAACGAAAACACAAGCATGGCATCCGTTTTGAGAGTCACCATTTGTGTAGCATAGGGTTGTCAACCTCCAAGTGGTGGTTGGAGATCTGCTATGACAGCTGATCTCCAGTTGACATAAATCAGTTCCCCTGGAGAAAATGGCCACTTTGGCAATTGGGTCTCTATGATATTGAAGTCCCTCCCCTCTCCAAAGTCCCTCTCCTCTCCCCTCCCACCCTCCTCAGGCTCCATCCCACATATTGCAATCTTGTGGCTCTTTAAAGACAAACAAATTCATCGTGGCATAAGTGCAAACTTGGCCTCAATACAAGGTTGGGCGTGGGAATAGCTAGCTGCTTTACTACAGATTGCAATTGTCCCTCCTTGCAGGTTTATGCACACTATTCACCTTTCTTTGCCAATTAATCAATAGTTCAGAAGGGTCCACATATACTCTTTTGACAGGATCTTTTTTTTTTTATTTCTGTGTTGCAATGTGAGGAACACACATGCATATGCTGGGCCTTCTGGCCATGCTTTATGATAATATTCCCTACTAGGGTTGCCAGGTCCCCCCTCTCCATTGGAGGGAGGTTCGTTACTTTAAGGAAGGGGCTGTGGCTCAGTGGTAGAGCATCTGCTTAGCAAGCAGAAGGTCCCAGGTTCAATCCCTGGCCTCTCCAGTTAAAGGGACTAGGCAAGTAAGTGATGTGCTTGAGACCCTGGAGAGCCACTGCCAGTCTGAGTAGACAATACTGACTTTGATGGACCAAGGCCCTGATTCAGTATAAGGCAGCTTCATGTGTTCAGGATTTCCCCATTTTTTAAAACCTCTCCAGTTAAAGGGACTAGGCAAGTAGGTGATGCGAAAGACCTCTACCTTGAGACTTGGAGAGCCACTGCCGGTCTGAGTAGACAGTACTGACTTTGATGGACCAAGGGTCTGATTCATTACAAGGCACCTTCATGTGTTCATTACATTTACCCAAAAAAGCAGGTTCAAGCTCATGAAAGTTTCTGCTTCCCTTGGCCAGATAGCAGTATCTTCTCCACAACAGAATAAAAGAACAAAATCCATCCTTATAATTGGAGACACCCCAAATTTTGGGGGTCTGAGTTCTATAGCAGCTGTGGCAATGCAACGGAAGTGACATAATCATGTTGCGTGCAGGAGTGCTAGCGATCCCTGCTCCGGAGCAGCCAGGTGGATTGGCAGGCAATTGCCCGCCAAAACCACCCACCTGGCAACTCTATCCCCTACCATTGTCTTTGTTTGCATGGTGTATTATTACTGACTGTAATATTATTGGGGAGGGGCTATGGCTCAGTGGTAGAGTATGTGCTTGGCATGCAGAAGGTCCCAGGTTCAATCCCTGGCATCTCCAGTTAAAGGGGCTAGGCAAGTAGGTGATGTGAAAGCCCTGTGCAGGAGATCCTGGAGAGCTGCTGCCGGTCTGAGTAGACAATTCTGACTTGGATGGACCAAGGACCTGATTCAGTATAAGGCAGCTTTATATGTTCATGAGTTTATGGCATTCACCCAAAAAAGCAGATTCAAGCTCATGAAAGTTTCTGCTTTTGCCATTTGCCTTGGCCAGACAGCAGTATCTTCTCCACAATGGAATAAAAGAACAAAATCTATCCTTAAAATTGGAGACACTTAGAGAAACCAGTGGGGGATGATTTTGACTTCCCCGGACGTTCAGTAACAGTGGCTAGCTTACTACACAAAGTAATTGTCCCTCTTTTACAAGTTCATCCAAATGAGCTCCTCAGGCTCCACCCCCAATGAGCTCCTCAGGCTCCACCCCCAATATGCAAATGAGCTCCTCAGGCTCCACCCCCAAACTCCCAGGTATTTCTCAACCCAGAGCGGGCAACCCTAAACAGGTACCACTGATATTCAAGCAACTACAATCCAGACTGCATCTTGCAATGGCCCTATTATATGACTCCAAAATTCAAGATCCAGTCTTGGGCAGCAGCTTTTAATACAGGACTTCAGTACTGAGCACCCAGGTTCAAATCCTTGCAGCCAAAAAAATTGCTGTGTAGCTTTGGGCAAATCACAGTCTCTCTCAGAATTACCCCACAGAGTTGTTGTGAGCACTACTTTGATCTCCTGGAAAGATGCATAAAATACAATAACGAGTAAATAAATGTTAACACAATTTAAATGAAAGGGAAATGGATATCCCCAGAACAGAGGTATTTGAAGGAAGACACTTGGATCTTGTACATGACTTTTCATTTATTGCACTATATAGACTGATTATCTGGAGAGGTCTTTTTGAAATGAGCTTGAGAAATTCCTCCTAGTCTATACAGAGCCAAACTGTTTCACTCTCATTTTTCTTATCTTTTCTTTCCTATTGATGGTCTCATAGAATCATAGAGTTAGAAGGGACAACCAGGTCATCTAGTCCAACCCCATGCACAATGCAGGAAATTTACAACTACCTCCCCCCCCTACACCCCCACTGTGTGTGTGTGTGTGTTGTGCCGTCCAGTCGCTTCCGACTCATGGCAACCCATGACTCACACCCCCACTACATGCTCAGAAGATGACGCGTTCCCTCTCATCATCTGCTTAAGGTTATAGAATCAGCATTGCTGACAGATGGCCATCTAAGCTCTTCTTAAAAACCTCCAGGGAAGAAGAGCTCACCGCCTCCAGAGGAAGCCTGTTCCACTGAGGAACCGCTCTGTTAGAAAATTCTTCCTAATTTCTAGAAATTCTTCCTAATGTCTCTGTGGGTAATGAAGCTTGCAGAATCAGGCCATCAGAATTTTTGTAACATCCTTAACTGGGCTGGATGAGTTTTGCACAAGGAACAAAATCCATCCTATTCGAAGGGGAGAATTTATGTAAATGCAACTGCATTTTTATTCCTTGGGCAAGGCTATTTTTGGATAAGAGTCTTTCTCTGCTTTGTGCAGTATCTTCCCCTTGCTTCTCAGGAGACAAGCTTTCGTGCTATTTGCCTCTAGGGCCATGTCTTTCAAAGGCTGGGGCCTGAAGAACTCATCTTGTCTCACTTTGGCTTGCAGAGAAAACAGAGAAATGAACAGGAATTCGTAAACAGTTTCAGTTGAGACAATTGCTTCCAGTCAATTGCTTTTGTTTCAGGGCTTTGGCAAGTGAGGGAGCTGCCTCTAGTCACGTCTTCCTCCTGATGTGCCCTCTCAAGCCCTCCACACACAACATCAGTGCGATGTTTTCATTTTTAAATGGGCAAGGAGATGGTAGCCAGGTAACATCCCAAGATGTGATCTTCCAGACCCCCCATTTCCCATTTTGATCCCGGGTTTTGATATGTAAAATGCATGTTTACAGAAAATCAGGAACACAGGGGCAGATGTTTGGGCATTTTTTAAAAAGCCAGTTACATTTAAAAAATCATACCGTTCCTGTGTGTGTGTAAAGTGCCATCAAGTTGCAGCCGACTTATGGCAACCCCTTTTGGGGTTTTCATGGTAAGAGACTAACAGAGGTGGTTTGCCAGTGCCTTCCTCTGCACAGCAACCCTGGTATTCCTTGATGGTCTCCCATCTAAATACTAACCAGGGCTGACCCTGCTTAGCTTCTGAGATCTGATGAGATCAGGCTAAATTCTTGCACCTTATGGAATGCCACTTATTTGGAACATGCTTAAAAATTAACAGAGAGGTGGAAAACCAAAGCCTTAACGTCATACCCAGGTGAAACTCCAGAAATTCCACTTTCAGGACAATGACATCAAAACAGCTCAATCTTCTACATCTTCCAATAGCATGAAGGGCCTGTCATTTTTTAAAAACAACAGAAGTTAATAATGTTTATATGTGTATCAATTCTTTATGTATCAGTACTTTTTTTAGAAGCTAAAATGACTACACTGAGGCGACCGTACTTTAGTAACACTATGAGAAGAAGAAAAGTTGGTTTTTATATGCCGACTTTCTCTACCACTTAAGGGAGACTCAAACCAGCTTACAATCACCTTTCCTTTCCCTCCCTACAACAGACACCCTGAGGTAGGTGCGGCTGAGAGTATGTGACTAGCGCAAGGTCACCCAGCTGGCTTCACGTGTAGGAGTGGGGAAGACAAGAGTCACTGGAAAAGACAATCATGCTAGGAAAAGTTGAAGGCAGCAGGAAAAGAGGAAGACCCAACAAGAGATGGATTGACTCAATAAAGGAAGCCACAGCCCTCAATTTGCAAGACCTGAGCAAGGATGTCAAAGATAGGACGTTTTGGAGGACATTGATTCATAGGGTCGCCATGAGTCGGAAGCGACTTGAGGGCACTTTGCACCCACACACTTTAAACTATTTTCTTAAAGATCTTTTGGGGGGGAAAGAAAGTGCTGGAGGAAAAATATGGAAAGAAGAGAGGAAAGAATAAGTATCTTAATAAAAGGTATGGGATGCCCATCAGGATGCTCAGGCCACAACAATACAGTGAATCTCACACAGCCTTCAGGACTCAGTGGCTTTGCTCCAAAATTCAAGCTGCACTCCCAAGATGCACAGACCTAGCTACTGAAAGAGCAGGTTTTGTCTCTCATTTAAATGGAGATTCATCCATTTAAATGAGTGCCAACATAGCCACAGAATGAATAAGAAGGCAATCCAAAAAGAGAGTGAGGTTTGCAAAGAGAGAACTTCAGGTACAGTTCTAATAATTATTTTGAGTGCATAATATACAGTTACTGCTCTTACATTGTAGACATTTGTTAAGACTCTTTTCTGGTTTTGAGCCTCATCACTCATATGATGTTAACAGAAGCACATAACCAGTGAACAAAAATTATCTGGGTAAAAAAAAAACGATTCTCAGCTCACTACAGCAACTGACGAAATAGCATTCTACCCCGTGCCCTCTTTTCAATTGCTATCAAAAAGATTAGACCTTTCTTGAATGAATGACCTATTATTCCCTTTGAATTGTGTCCCCTATTGATTCTCTCCACATACCTCCCATTGGTCTGCTGTTTACTAAATGTGTGGAATAAGGATGCCCCAGATTTCTGACTTCTGAGTCATCCTTTCCTGGGTGGAACAGACCCCAGCTTTCAAAAACCTTTACAACTACCATTGTTTTTAGTGAATAAGTGTTAGTGTTAGCAGTTGACCAAAGATTATAGATTTAACACTATGGAGTTAACATGGACTACATCACTACCAAACAAGAATCTCTCATCCTCAGCCATAGTTCTGTATTACAAAGTAAATATATGCATCTTCAAGATACTAAAGTCTAGAGATAAAGGGAGGGGGAGAAGTTGTATGCATTGTACAAAGATGAAGGGATTATTTTTCCCAATTATATGCATACGGATTGCTTTTTGACAGTCGGATACCCCTGCAGATCTAGTGCAGACATAGTACTGGCTCCTTAAGCACCCCTAATACATCGGGGTTCAGCTTCAGAAATGTGGACTCACTCCACGTAGTCCTTGCTATCCTGCAGCAACTTCAGCACTCTAATCTCTAAGCTACATCCAAGCACTTCCTTGCCACCAACATTAAACATGGTTAAAGCCAACCAGGGCTTCCCTTAAATCAAAATCTGAAACTGCCCACTTTAAAATCATGGTTAACAGGAAGCCAATCTTGTGTCTGAACCAGCCGCTGAATGCATACACAGAAATATATATGCAACCAACAGTGGCTCTTTGAGGCTGAGAGGGATAGTGCTGTGAACAAGCTAGGATCTCAGAATTGGGATGTAATGAGAAGCCAGTTAATAATGACTCCTGCATTTAGCAAACAGAATATATAGTATGGATTAAAAATCTCTTTTAGCACCTATTAACCATAGTTTGTTGAGCAGCCTGACTGGGCAAACTAATCAAACTGTCATTCATCATGATGTCTGTATGGAGCCATGGATGTTCACGATCAACAGGCTATGGATTCCCAGCAAAATAAAACAACTTTTGTTTACCAGATGTAGTTTCAGGTCAACACATCACTTAAGCAACAGCCATGTTAAAACCTTGGAGGACTCAATACTCAGGCAGCCAAAAAAATCCTGTCCCTTTTATAGAGACTCAATGGGATATTATTGACCAGGCGACGTCATTTATCTCAATGCCATCAAACTCTTCAACTGCCCTTTTCTACACGTGAGGAGAGCAATCCTGAAGAGGGGGGGGGGTAGATTTGCAGCGGCCGGGAGCAGCAGAGCCACACCGCCTCTTCAGAGGCTTCCCGGCTACCGCAGAAACAAAAAAAAGCCTTTTAAAAAAGAAAAAGAAAACCGGGGGAAATGCCTCATTGAAAACAGTGAGGCTGCACCACAAAAAAGGTGGCGCATCCACGCCGCCGCTCAAGGGGGCATTCCCGGGGCGAAAGGGCTGTGGCTCCATCCCAGGGAATGCCCCCCCCCATGCCAGTGCGGGCTTCTGGGAAAGCCCTGTTGGTGTGGCTGTGCTGGCACCGGGGCCCTGCCCTGCATAGATGCCACCTTATTCTGTACAGGAACGGGCTGCCCGCCTCTGTTAAAGGTACTTTTGGCAACACTATCCAATAGCAATGCTAATATTCAAGATCACTTATGTAATTTGGCTATGTATACAAGGCTTGAAGGGAAGGTGGCATGGTACAGCCCAATCTCAGCAGATCTCGCAAGGTAAGAAGGGTTGGTACTTGGAAGGGAGACCACCAAGGAAGACGGCAGCAAATCACCTCTGCTTCTCCCTTGCCTTGAAAGCCCCCTTGCTGGGGTTGCCATAAGTCGTTGTGACTTGACGGCACTTTACATATGTACAAGGCTTAATTGGAATCATCGATCGTATGATGATTTCTTGTGTGTTTTAATGTTTATTTTAATTAAGATAATACAACTGGATTTCCTAAAAAGAGATGATGGCATTTCCACAATGGCCAGCACTTTAAATGAACCCTCACACCATAACACGTAGTAACACGTAGTAACACGTAATCCTTCACACCATAACACATAACACATAATCCACCAGTCCTCAGAGGTGTTGCCTCTTCTGCTTTTCAGCTGAAAAAATGTAGAAACAGAAAAGGGGAGGGCTGCCAAGGAAGAACGAACTGGGGGTACAACATTTCACAAGCCTGGAGCTACAAAACGCCAGGCAGCCCACCTGCCTTATTTTGCTCTCCTTCTCCCTCCCAGCATGATGCCTGTAACTTAGGGACTTCAGGACAGCCAGAAGCTCTTCTAGGAATTCATAATCTCTTATTTAAATATTTTAGTAAAATCATAGAATCATGGAGTTGGAAGGAACCTCCAGGGTCATCTAGTCCAACCCCCTGCACAATGCAGGAAATTCACAACTACCTCCCCCCACTCACACCCAGTGACCCCTGCTCCATGCCCAGAAGATGGCAAAAACCCATGCCCAGAGGATTCCTGGCCAACTTTGCTCGATTTGAAATCAATTTTTGCTTGATTTGAAATCATAATAAGAGTCCTCCTGCAGCAACAAAGCACTTGCTATTTTCCATTTAAGTGAAGGGTTAAACCGAACAACTGTGTCTTTTAAAGGGAGTGGGGAGCAGAGGAGGAGGCTGAAGGTGGGCAGGGGGAACATTTTTCTTGGGGCCATGTGGTAGCTCTCAGCAACTCCGGTGAAAGTTCACAGAAGTCTCCAACAAACACTATATGGGCCACAGAAAGCCTGTTTCTCAAAAGGTGGTAGAATTAACACATTACTTGAGAAATTCTTGATTGCCACAGCTAGATTTGGGTCTAGTAGCCCCTTAGTGACCAACCAGATTTCCCGGGTATAAGCTTTCAAGATCGAAACTCAACTTATACCTTGAAAATCTTGTTGGTCTCTAAAGTGCCACTAAACTTGAACCTAGCTGTTCTACTGCAGACCAACACAGCTACCCTCTGAAACTACTGTAGATAGTAGATAGGGAAGCCACAGTTCATTATATAAATTATATGCTCTGATTGTTAATCACAGAAGATCTGTGTAGAAAAAGCAAATGACTTAGGGACAATACATGTTACTATCTGAATAGATATATATTACAAGCACACATCGTTTGTCTAATGAATAGGCTTGCCAACCTCCAGGTACTAGCTGGAGATCTCCTGCTATTACAACTGATCTCCAGCCGATAGAGATCAGTTCACCTGGAGGAAATGGCTGCCTTGGCGATTGGACTCTATGGCATTGAAGTCCCTCCCCTCTCCAAACCTCACCCTCCTCAGGCTCCACCCCAAAAATCCCACCGGTGGTGAAGAGGGACCTGGCAACCCTACTAATAAAACCATGGTTGAAGCTCAGACAGGTCTTTCATTCATTTTTTTTCCTGCTGTCAAGTCACAGCTTAATATAATCATATGCCAGAGAGCTCATGGTACAGCCCAGAATTTTTCTGTGGTGCACCTCAACAACGGTTAGTCCAGGCACTGAGTACATGTGCTTCCTTCCATAGAGTTCACCCTGACACCCTCTAAAGCAGCCATTTTTCTAGGGGAACTGATGTTTGTCATCTGGAGATCAGCTGTAATTCTGGGTGATCTTCAGCCCTCACCTGGAGGTTGGCAACCCTAGGACCCCTGGAAGAAATGGCTGCTTTGGAGGGTGGTAGGCTTGCCAACTGCCAGGTACTAGCTGGAGATCTCAGGCTATTACAACTGATCTCCAGCCAATAGAGATCAGTTCACCTGGAGAAAAATGGCCGCTTTGGCAATTGGACTCTATGGCATTGAAGTCCCTCCCCTCCCCAAACCCCGCCCTCCTCAGGCTCCACCCCAAAAACCTCCCGCTGGTGGCAAAGAGGGACCTGGCATCCCTAGAGGGTGGAGTTTATGGCATTATACCCTTCTGAGGTTCCTCCCATCCTCAAATCCCACCCTCCCTAGGCTCCTCCCCTCAAATCTCCAGGAATTTCCCAATGTGGAGTTGGCAACCCTATCTCCTTCCCACCCAACAACCAAGCAATGTTTATCTGTCCCTCTCTTAGGTTTTCCGTCCCCCCTCTCCACCACAGACTCTGTCTTGGAAAACTACTGCTCAACCATACTGGCTTTCACAGGGTGGCTGCTGTTGAACAGTAGCCAGTAGCCAGCAAGCAGATTAGGCCTAGTTGAGTAATGTAAGTTGTATGGTTGCTGCCAAGTCTAGGGTTACCAACAACCCCATGGTTCCAGTTTTACAGGCTCTCCAGGTTCTACCTGGAGATCTCCAAGAATTACAACTGAACTCCACACAACAGAGATTTGTCCGATTGGAGAAAATAGCTGCTTTGAAGGATGGGCTCTATGGCCCTCTTCAGACTTTACCAAAAATCTGTGGAGGGAGCTGAAGGTTAGAGTAGCTACACATCAGCCTCGAAATCTTACTGACTTGGAGAGGATCTGCAAAGAGGAGTGGGACAAAATACCTCCTGAGATGTGTGCAAACCTGGTGGCCACCTACAAGAAAAGTCTGACCTCTGTAATTGCCAACAAGGGTTTTGCCACCAAGTACTAAGTCATCTTTTGCAAAGGGTTCAAATACTTATTTCACTCATTATAATGCTCATCAATCTCTGACTTTTGTCTTCTGGGTTTCTGGGGGTTTTTCTGTTGTTATTCTGTCTCTCACTGCTACAATAAACCTACCATTAAAATTATGGACTGGTCATTTCTTCGTCAGAGGGCAAACGAGCAAATTTAGCAGGGGATCAAATACTTTTTCTCCTCACTGTAGGTTAGGCTAGGTGTGTGTTATTGGCCCAAGGTTAGTTCCATATTCCAGCTCTTCCATATTCTAGACAGTTCAAATCTAGGTTTAATAGGAAATATTTCTGCACTGTTAGTTTATACATATTTGTTGGGAGACTATTCAAATAAGGATGAGCTATCAGCACAGCTATGAAGCTCTAAACACTGGGGAATGTGTCTCCAACTTATCTTTATCTTTAATTAGAGGTGTGTCCTTTTCTATAATTTTGTTTTAATCCCACCGTTACACCAAGGAATTCAGGGAGACATACAAAGTCCCTCCTCCGCAATCCCAATTTTATCCTCACATTAACCCGACCCAGGGAAGTTGACAGGTGAATGAGAATTCAGGTCTTACATCTGACCACTACACCTTTTACAATTCGCAGTTAATCAGCACTGGAAAGGAACAATGTACATACTTAGGGTTGCCAACCTCCAGGCAGTGGCTGGAAATCACCTGCTATTGCAACTGATCTCTAGGTGACAGAGGTCAGTTCCCCTGGAGAAAACGGCTGCTTTGGCAATCGGACTCTATGGCATTGAAGTACCTCCCCAAACCCCGCCCTCCTCAGGCTCCGCCCCAAAAACCTCCCGCTGGTGGTGAAGAGGGACCTGGCAACCCTATAAGAACATAAGAAAGGCCCTGCTGGATCAGACCAAGGCCCATCGAGTCCAGCAGTCTGCTCACACAGTGGCCAACCAGGTGCCTCCAGGAAGCCACAAACAAGACGACTGCAGCAGCACTACCCTGCCTGTGTTCCACAGCACCCAAAATAATAGGCCTGCTCCTCTGAAACGAGAGAAGAGGTATGCAGCATGACCAGCATCCATTCCAACTAATAGCCATTAATACCCCTTTCCTCCATGAACATGTCCACTCCCCTCTTAAAGCCCTCCAAGCTGGCAGCCATCACCACATCCTGGGGCAGGGAGTTCCACAATTTAACTATGCGTTGTGTGAAAAAATACTTCCTTTTATCTGTTTTGAATCTCTCACCCTCCAGCTTCAGCCGATGACCCCCGTTCTAGTATTATGGGAGCGGGAGAAAAACCTCTCCCTGTCCACTCTCTCCAAACCATGCATAATTTTATAGACCTCTATCGTGTCTCCCCTTAGCCGCCTTCTTTCCAAGCTAAACAGCCCTAAGCGTCCTAACTGCCCCCCATAGGACAGTGGCTCTAGTCCCCTAATCATTTTGGTTGCTCTTTTCTGCACCTTCTCAAGCTCTGCAATATCCTTTTTTAGATGTGGTGACCAGAACTGCACACAGTATTCCAAGCGTGGTCTCACCATAGATTTGTACAAGGGCAGTATGATACCAGCACTTTTATTCTCTATTCCTCGTCTAATTATGGCCAGCATGGAATTTGCCTTTCGGCCAGCATGGAATTCGCCTTTTTTTACAGCAGCCGCACACTGGGTTGACATCTTCACTGAACTATCCACCACCACCCCAAGATCCCTTTCTTGGTCTGTCGCTGCCAGCACAGATCCCATCAGCGTAGATGGGAAGTTGGGATTTCTTTGCCCCAACATGCACCATTGTCCACCCTAGACATACTATACGGGGCGGATTCAGCAACCAGTGAAACGGATCGACCTAGCCTGCCCAAGTTTGCAAATCGTTTGGCGGCGAGTGGGAGCGAGAGGCTGTTCCATTTCCCCCCGGTGGGGGGATGACTCCTTCCCGGCACCGCCTCTCCACGTGGGCTCCACCGAGAAGGCAACAAAGCTGGTTGCCCTCCTGTTTGCAAGCGGTCGGTTTGGGACACTCCAAAAAAACAGGCAGATCTATGCATGCAGACGCATATATTTTGCACGCTGCAGGACATTTCTTGTAAGTACTGCCGGTCGCTGGAGCGCCTCTCTGGAGCTCTTGCAACCATCGCAAGCGTTCCTGGCTTCTGATGGCAACAGGCTCGGGGTTGTGCTGTGGAACAGCTAGGGTTTGCAGACGGGGGATTAATCTGTTTAAACTGGAGGGGGGGGGGGTCAGCTGCAGCTTTTGCACGTCGCCTTAGCCATTTATTCATGGAAGGCTTTGCATTGGATTTGCCACTCTCTAGATGCACCTTTTCCCCCATCTGAATTCTCAAAACTCTGCCCGGCGGCTTATTGTTGAGTTTTGAGAATATGGGTGGGGGGAAAGGGCATCTAAAGAGTGGCCAATCCAACGCAAAACCTTCTGGTTTTCAGGCTCGTGCAGTGAGTTGCAGGTTGCACTCCCTGAATTGTTGCATGCTGAACGCTTTGACTACCCCTTGTTTGAGCAACGCAGCATCACAGCGCATTCCTTAAGGAGAGTTCCTCCAGTCTCAGCCCGTTGGAATGAATGGGCTTAGACTGGAGGAGCTCTCCTTAGGAATGCACTGTTAGTGATCTTTGCGGATCTGAAGCTTTCCTAACCAGATTCCCCCCTGGAAAGAACTGCATGCTGCTTAATGATCAGCTGGACAGCTGATCATTGGGAGAGCAATTTATTAATGGGAGAGCAACTTATTAATGGGAGAGCAATTTATTAATGATCAGCTGGACAGCTCATCATTAAGCAGCATGCAGTTCTTTCCGGGGGGGGGGGGAATCTGGACAGCTGATCATTGGGAGAGCAATTTTTGACTGAAAATGTTGTAAGGTCGAACGGATCTCGCCAAATGTTCTGTTCTCATTAATCTAGTGGTACACTTTTTATCACAAAGGCAGGAATGAGTTTTAAACCTTTACTTAATAGTGCCCCCGACTTTTCTTTCTGATGTTGTAGTTGAATCTACATTATGTGAGGGAGACATAGTAAGCTGTTCTTTTCCGTATGATTTTAGTCTCAGTGTAAAGACTAGATTGCATCTAGGGCCAGTTGTGCAAGGGAGGTTTTGCCTTGGATTTGCCACTCTTTAGATGCACGTTTTTCCCGTCTGAATTCTCAGAACTCAACACTAAGCCCCCATGCAGAGTTCTGCGCATTCGGATGGGGGAAATGGGCATCCAGAGAGTGGCAAATCCAAGCCAAAACCTCCTGTGCGCAAATGGCCTAAGTGATTCATTCTTTGCTGTGAATAGATATGCAAGATAACTTTAATTTTTAAAAAAGAAAGAAAAGCTTCTCTCGAATTTCAGATGTGCCAGGACAATACGGTTTTTAAGGAAGTTCATTTGGCAAAAGATACCTGCTGTTTGCTGTAGCCCTGAAATGGGAGCTGCATGTCTGAGGGTGCCTTCACACATATTTTTCCTACATGGCTGTGCAGATAAATTCTGTCATATGTGAAGGGTCCATTTTGTCATGGGTGTACACTTTTATGGAAGTAGGTATGTGTCCTGTCTCCCAAACCTATACGGATGATAAAGTAGACAGCGGCATCATTTTCACATGTGATAGTCGATGTCTCCCCACCACCACCCTTTTAGGGAAAATATCTCATGTGAGGCTGAGGCAGATCTGAAAGAAGTGTTATTCTACATGTTATGCAGAACGAGGAGGTAGATGTGGGCAACCAAATGAAGGGTTGGGGTCACTGGGGATGTGGGGGTAGTTGTTAATTTCCTGCATTGTGCAGGGGGTTGGACTAGATGACCTTGGTGGTCCCTTCCGACTATGATTCTATGATACTTTGAGTTGCAATGCGACATGTAATTCTCGGACAACTGGCTTACAGCCGCATTAAACCCTTTATGAAGAGTTTATTTTGTTATGAAGTGGAGCTTATTTTAATTGGCGGGGGAAGAAGGGTGTGGAGAATTAACAAAAAGAGGAACCAACCCCCCCCGCCTGCACTTTGAACTGGTACAGTTCAGGATCCCATCTTATGAAGATTGTGAGTTTTCTGGCTGAGAAGGAAGGGAGGCATTCTGCTTTTCTAGGAATGGTAGGGAGCTTCCTTTGTTAATCCCCCCCAATAGCTAGCTGCTCTGCAGCTACACAAAAAGATTATCTTCTTATCTGATTAAAACAAAACTCCAGCTCCAATGAAGATGTGGAGTGTGTCCCTGGGGAACTGGCAGTAAACACCTGTCTCCTGTTGAAAGAGCCGGCAAACCTCTGGCTGAAATTACTGGAACTGCAAAAGCTGACAGACGGCATTTGGTATTTAGTCTCTTCCTCGGCATTAGCTCTTATCTGTCTGGTGATCAGTCTCGAATAATAGGGTTTTTTGCACCCCGCCCCCAGTGCACATCAGTTTAACGTTAAAATTCATCCTGTTAATTCTCAGTGATTCTCATTTTGTCTACGAGACTAAAATTAACCAGTAGCCCTGCAATGAAGGTACAATAACTTGTAAGGTAGGTCAGGATTCTTAGGTGCTCCCCACTTCTCTGATCAGTGCAGATTTCTGAGACAGAATTTACTAGGTTTGGCTCTGGAGTTGTATGGCATATTTGTAATATTTATTTTAGATAGTGGAAGCAAACAGGAACTCTCGCAGGCTATAGATCCTTTACCTCACAGCAAATGCCCTGGAAGAGAGATCCTGCTGCACCCCCTGAGTCAGGATGGTGTTTGTCCTCTCTTCTCCCACTCAAACTGCTGTATCTTCACACACACACCTGCTCCCTCCCACGGCTGGGTGAGGCTCCCTTCTCCAAGCTCTGATGAGTACTTGGAAAGAGCCATTGGAGAACCATCTCTGATAATCATCCTGCTTCAAGAAGGATTCGTAAGCATTAAGAAATGTTAATGTTATTTTGTTACAGAATACAGTTCCTGTAGACGGAATCTATTCACATGGATCAGACACGAGTTTGACAATAGTGTTGTTACCGACACCATATAAAAGAGATTTGGGGAGGGAGAATGACCCAGACAGCTTGTTCGCCCTGGGAGTTGGTTAACATATGTGGGAGAAAGAGGTGACAGAATGGGTTGCAGCACTTCACGCATTATTTATTCCAGTTTTGTACCCTGCCATTCCCTGTAGTGTAAAGCATGCAAAGTACAATAAAACCCCACTTCTGTTAAAAATTCTAAAGGTAAAGGTAGTCCCCTGTGCAAACACCGGCTCATTCCTGACCCATGGGGTGACATCACATCCCGACGTTTACTAGGCAGACTTTGTTTACGGGGTGGTTTGCCAGTGCCTTCCCCAGTCACCTACACTTTACCCCCAGCAAGCTGGGTACTCATTTTACTGACCTTGGAAGGATAGAAGGCTGAGTCAACCTTGAGCCGGCTACCTGAAACTGCCTTCCATCGGGATCGATCTGAGGTTGTGAGCAGAGCTTTTTAATGCAGCTTACCACTCTGCTGCAGGCCCTGAAAAGCCCTAGTAACTAAAATGGCCTTGCAGTGCCTCCTCTAGATATAACATACCCACCTACACCCCTCACATCTTCAGGGAGCCCATTCCATAGGACAGAAGCTGTGGTAGAAGAAGCTGTGAATGTTCCTTTGCATGGAAAAACTCCATGTGAATAGAAAACTAGCACTTTGTGAATGGGACCCACAGTCCAGTTGAAACCTCAAGCAATGTTAAAATAAGTTTAAGGAAGCAACCTTCCATCTCCAACTCATACCTGAAGCCTAAGGAGCTACTGGCTTAAGTTCCACACCTAGGGTTGCCAACCTCCAGGTGGGGCCTAGAGATCTCCCAGAATTACAACTGATCTCCAGATGATAGATATCAATTTCCCTGAAGGAAATGGCCACTTTGGAAGAGGGACTCTTTCACATTATACTCCACTGAGGTCCATCCCTTCCCCAAACCCTGCCCTTCCAGGCTCCACCCCCATAATCTCCACGATTTTCCCAACCTCCATTTGGCAATCTTGTCTACACCTGGCTTTAAACCCTGGATGCATGCACTACTAATAAACCCTGGGGCTAAGTGATACAGTATTAGAAGGTACAATGAGATGGGATGAAAATCCAAACCAAAATTTACTATGAGGAATAATGCAAACTATCTGGCCAAGACGTTTTAGCAAGTTTCAAGCAATCACAATAATACCAAGCATTCAATGTTCTGACCTAATAATGTGTGTAAAGTGCCGTCAAGTGACAGCCGACTTATGGCGACCTCTTTTGGGGTTTTCATGGCAAGAGACTAACAGAGGTGGTTTGCCAGTGCCTTCCTCTGCACAGCAACCCTGGTATTCCCTTGGTGGTCTCCCATCCAAATACTAACCAGGGCTGACCCCTGCTTACCTTCTGAGATCTGACGAGATCAGGCTAGCCTGGGCCATCCAGGTCAGGGGGTACCTAATAGTAGAAGCCACTAAAGAGCCAAATACGTAAGGCACCCAAAAGATATGAAAGATGCTCCATTTAAGAGGGAAGGCCAGAGAGACAGAGACCGACAAGACTGATGAGTTGAATGGCAGCTTACAGGTGACGACAAGAGAGTTCCAGTTATCAGGGCAGCAAGCATCACAAATGCCTACAAAGTTTTCTCACGCAGAATCTTTCTGGAAGTGTTTGCCATGCAATCCAGTAAGTCCTTCAGTGTGAAGCAGAGGGCTAGCTTTCAGCCTATGGTAACTATGACTGTTGGGACAGGTATGTTCCCTCACTCCTTCTCAACTGGTTGGTGGGGCCCTTCTTCAGGCCAGATTTGTTAGCCTGTAAGGTGCCATAAGGTTTCTACAGGTACACATTCAATGGGTAATTTGTGGTCACCTTGGCTGTTTATTTGTTTGGAGAGGTGGGGCATAGTTAACTGTCGGTTAATCAACCATTTTAAATTTAAATTAACATCTAATTAGACAACTCCAAGTATGACAAATATTAAAACCTAGCCCTGTCTACTTAACTCAGTCTTGGCCACCAAAAGGTACATCCCCTCCCCAAAAGCCAATCTGATTCGAAACGGAGTTGCAATGTTACCAAAGGGAAGGCAACCACTGAAAAGTAGCTGCCGCCAACAAACGTTGGGAAAGGCAGTGCTTTTCATATGCCCTGAGAGTGTGAATTTTCAGCTGGGAAATTCCTGCCTTCAGTGGTGTGTCTGGTCTTGCCTTGAGGGTAGGTTTCAGAGTTTGGTGCTGCTTTGCCCCTTGGGCTCTGACCTATGGGGTTCCTCAAGGTTTCCTCTTGTCCCTCATACTTTTCAAAAGCTGTTGGGAGAAGTCATCTGGAGGTTTGGGCTGAGTTGCCACCAATATGCAGATGATACTCAGCTCTCTATCTCGCGCTACCAGCAGATCCCAGGGAGGCTGTGGACACCGTGAACAGGTGCCTGGAGCCAGTTTTGGCTAACAAGCTGAAAGTTAATCCCAACCAAACGGAGGTGGTACTGGTGGGGGGAAGGTTTGACCCAGGAAATGGGTCATCCCTTGTTCTGGATGCAGTTGTATTCCACCTAAAGGAGCAGGTTTGTAGCTTGGGGGATACTCCTGGACCCCAGCCTCATGTTGGATAAACAAACAGAAGCAGTGGCCAGGGGTGTCTTTCAGCAGTTTCATCTGGTGAGCCAGCTGCAGCCCCTCCTGAGCAGAAAATTTCTTCCCACTGTGATACGTGCTCTGGTAACATCTAGATTACTGCAGTTCGCTATACATGGAGCTGCCCTTGAAGACTATCCAGACTTTTCTGTTTCATTTGTCATATCCCAAATAACGGTCATTGGCCCTCCTCTCTGGTTCTGGTGTTGTTTTTTAATGTGCTGTTATTGGGTTATTTTATAATTTTAATGTTGCTTTTAATTGTTCTAATGCACCCCCTTGAGGACCGTGATTGGGTGGAAAGGTGGCATAAAAATGTTTACAATAAATAAACTCTATTTGGTTATGAAGTGGCCTTAGGAAAGCCACTGTTCTTCAGCCTAAACCCCACCCCTGTACAGTATGGGGTAAAAACTTGAGCATTGTTGTCAGAATTAATGAGATAAAAACATGTGACGCACTTTGAACATTTGAAATATGCTAGGTACACCCTATTTATTTATCTGTTGTACCCTTAGGCTAACTGAAAAGCAGAAGGTGGGTAGCCCAACTGAAATGAACCAATATTAGTGAAAACACTCAACGCAGAAAGCAACATAATAAACTGCCGAAGAGCAACAGAACCATCTGGATAGAGCAGCGACCAATACAAAAAAGGGAAAGTGATGAATGTTACTAGGGTCCCCAAAAATTATGCTCAAAAGCACCTCTTCAACTGAGCCCCTGCTGCCACCATGCCTTTACTGGAGCCTCATGTGCATAGTAGGCCATTTGGAGGTGCTTGCTTGCAGTTTCTTTGGAAGAAACACCCAAACCGGATCCATCTGGGCTGATCAGTAACCGTTCTTATAACTGCAGTATTTTGGCCCCAAGCTCATAAGCCAGATTTATGCAGCCTTAACAAGCATTTTAAAATCACATTGGTAGTCATAATCTATATTTACCGGAGAGCAATTGAACCCAAGAGTTTCACAGAGACAAACTAATGAATTATAATGAGAATCAATTGATCTGCCAGTATTCCAATTTATTGTGCTGCAGGGCGAATTGTAGCCACAGGGAAAGGTGAGGCAATCCATCCATTGTACTGCGGGTGAAACTTTTGTACAAATAGGAGAGTTGTATAGGCCTATGAAAGGTGGTTGCTGCAACTTCAGCTTTCATCTTCTGAACAGTGTTTACATTGATGCTTTCTTGATAAATATTTACCACACAGCGCTTAAATTAGGAGTAGATACCTTGCATGACATGAGTAGCCATAATGGAAATATATCAAGGATGGATGGAACAGAAACTAATCATATACTGTAGAACAGTGTAATGGAAATAATTTATGTATAATGTAGATTAACAGAAATTCTATTCTTGCTTGCTTTCTGGTGCTATCATCTTTTAATATATACTGCCTTCATATTGCTGCTCTGAAACCATGAAGGCTGGAAACTTCTTATTTTTTTAAAAAACAGAACTTGATTCTAACAAGAGCCCAGAGGTAAGTGTTATGGGAACTGCATTTAGCCTGAAGGTCTGTCCTTCTAGGTAAAATAGGGTTGCCAACCTCCAGGTACTGGAAAAGATCAGTACAATGGTACAAACATTATATTGTGTTTCAAAACAGATCAACAAACAAAGTGGACTACAAAACAGTAACACATTACAAATATATACAAAATATACAATCCAGGTTTGATGCAGCCTATAAATAGTGCAATCTTCTTAGTATATACATGTAGGAAAATTCATTTGAAAAGTCCATAAGGTACATGTATAGATGATCACAAAGTCTTCATTATGCAAAAGTGGATGGGGGACGGCCCCATCCACTTTTGCAAGAAGATTGCACTATTTATAGACTGCATCAAACCTGGATTGTATATTTTGTATATATTTGTAATGTGTTGCTGTTTTGTAGTCCACTTTGTTTGTTGATCTGTTTTGAAACACAATATAATGTTTGTACCATTGTACTGATTTTTTCCAGTGCTATTTTCCAAACCTTAAGGTATTAGCACGGAGGTGCTTCATTTCTTGTATAACCTCCAGGTACTAGCTGGAGATCTCCTGCTATTACAATTGATCTCCAGCCAATAGAGATCAGTTCACCTGCAGAAATTGGCCGCTTTGGCAATTGGACTCTATGGCATTGAAGTCCCTCCTTTCCCGAAGCCCTGCCCTCCTCATGCTCCTCCCCCAAAACCTCCCGCCGGTGGCGAAGAGGGACCTGGCAACCCTAAGCTGAAGGATATTCCATTTCAAAACCTTTCAAGGATACTCTGTGCTGTGGCATTTATGTTCATTCTTGGTGATTGACCCCCATCGTCTGTTTATGTTTACAGTCTGCAGCAGGAATATGTCCATTTGTGCATAGACTTGGGAGGGATAATACATACAGCCAAGTTAAGGAACTAAGGTATATTATAATCCAGTAAAACAACCAGATTCTTTAGCACTAAACTTACATCCTCTTGCGTGAATCATTTAGAAAGAACCTGTCAGTCTGTCTTTGACGCTGCTGTTACCTACCTATGCAGTTAACTACTTGCCTAATAGCTTTACTGTGCTGACTACTAGTAGTTACTTAGAGACTCCAGAGGCTTTCCAGCACTGACTTCCTAATGCATCATTTGAGAATCACTGACATAATGCAGGCAGGCTTCGGCTGGCAACCATGTGTGCCCTTCTTATCTGGAGAGCAAGTGACATCCATCAGTACTATCTGAGCAATGTCTGTTGAGTGACCTGACCTGACCTGTGCCTTGGTGGAGAACATACATCTAGCCCATTGATGGCAGGTTGGCTATACTTAAAGGTTATTTGTTGGCAGTCCCCACACTTTTACAGTGTAAAAATTGCAGATATTTGACATGTTGTAAGAGACCAGTCCCATTCCGTAAGTTGGTCTTCTTAATTATGGTCCTTCAGGTTTGTCAGCTGGAGTCAGACCAACTCACAGGCTATGACTGTAGAAGTTTAAAAAAGGTATTTATTAATTTATTTAGAGATTAAACAGCGTGGTGTAGTGGTTAAGAGCAGTGGTTTGGAGCAGTGGAGTCTGAGCTGGAGAACCGGGTTTGATTCCCCACTCCTCCACATGAGCGGCGGAGGCTAATCTGGTGAACTGGATTTGTTTCCCCGCTCCTACACAAGAAGCCAGCTGGGTGATCTTGGGCAAGTTACAGCTCTGTTAGAGCTCTCTCAGCCTCACCTACCTCACAGGGTGTCTGTTGTGGGGAGGGGAAGGGAAGGTGATTGTAAGCCAGTTTGATTCTTCCTTAAGTGGTAGAGAAAGTCAGCATATAAAAACCAATTCTTCTTCTTTCACTTCAGTGGGACCCAAAGCGACTTACAACATTGTTCTACCCTCCATTTTATCTTCACAACCACAACCCTGTGAGGTAGGTGAGGTGGAGAGTAGCAAACCTAAAGTCATCTGAGTGGGGATTTAAAACTGGGTTTCCTGATGCTCTAGCCACAGCACCACTGTGATCATTTCAGAGTTAGCAGCCTCTTATATGACCCAGTGCCTGAACTGGTGATGTGAAGGGGTCCAACCAGATGATGTACTGTGAGTTCTGGGTACAGAGCTCCCAAGATTTAAAAAAAAATTCACTTATATGGGGCATGGGTTCCTGATTGGGATGAAGACCATAGTGTAAATGTTTAAGGACCCCCCTGCCCATTTTCTTCCTCTAAAATGGCCTTGGGGAAATTACCATTTTCCCAGCTGGGAAAACATAAGCGTTCTGGTGTTCGAAACATACATTGGGAGCTCTGTACACAGAACTTCCAGCATCTCCCCTGGTGTGACCCTCACACTAACACCAAATCCACATTAAAAATCCTGAGCCTGGTCTCGGCCGGGGAGGGCGGGTTATAAGTTGAAAAAACGAACAAATAAAACGGAGGTGGTGATGATAGAAAGGCCTAGGTATTTAAGGCTAATGTGGTCTGCGCCATACACTGTGGATGTATTGAAAAATTAAGAGGTACTGATTGTAACCTTAAGAATTCTCTGAGAGGAGATTGTCTGAGAAAAGTATAATACCAGTCTTTTATACAATGCTAAACTACAGAGTGGAACCTACGGACTTGGAATGCATGGGAACTATCCATTTGGAATATTGCTCTGTGCGGAAATTGACTGTTCTGAAGCCAAGATTGGTAGTTGCTGCTGTCTCAAGTGTAGCCTCTGCTTCAGCATTTGCCTTTGCCACCAATTATCTTCTTTTTTCTTTTTTTTTATCTTGGGCTATGTTGCTTTGCCCTAAAATTAAATTAATGGACAGTAAATGGAACGAGTAGAGATAGTAGTAATTTTTCAGACAGTTTGTCTGGATGGCAATAAAGCCCTAACAGACCATACATTGGTTCAGCCTTTTGAAATTTTAAATTACAGGGGAATAATTGTAGTGTTTCTGAACACTCTGGATAAAAATTAACATTTCTCTGACTAGGGCTGCACGGTCTTATGCAAACATTGGGAGAAGGCCCATTGAATTCTGAGTAAGGGTATGTAGGATCTGGTTGCATATTTGTTAGAGTAACATTATTCAGATCAATAGCTAGTTTTTTAAAAGGGATATTTGGTTATGAAATGGCCTTAGGAAAGCCACTGCTCTGTCATGTTTCTTATTTTGTCATATATTTTTCTCTAACTTCTTTTTTAGTGATAACTGTAATAGGGTAAGTGGGAACTTGTTTTTGAGAACGATAATATTTTTGCTAAATATACGTTTTAGAAATATGTTTGCTAGTCTGCTGGTGAAATGCTAAAGAACAGGACATTTCTGGCCAGAAGCTTTAAACATAATGTAACGCATAAAATGCCATTCCAGTTTTATATATTAATCTCGTTTCCTGTCAGTCACAGTCATTACGGATTCACCAAACGATTCTTGAATAAACAATTACAACTGTACTTTCTTATTTTAGCAAGTCATGTGCCGGTCAGGATGGGGATCCAGAAATGCTAGTTTAATCTAATTTTTATAAATTGGGTTTTTTTTCCTGCTTTCAGCTGCAAACAGAAATGAAATGTGAGTCCACAGAGAGCTTAATGAAACGCTGGTTTTGTCCGGGAGGGCGAGTCAAAAGTCGAAGACATAAATCAATATATTTCCCCACATTCGCAATTTCCCTTTTGTTCCTTTGTTTTTCAAGCTAATTAATTGCTTCCTGTTTAGGGGAGGGGGTAGAGCTGCATTGCCAGTTCTCTACTGGCACTCATGAAAGATAAAGGTAAAGGTCCCCTGTGCAAGCACCAGGTCATTCCTGACCCATGGGGTGACGTCACATCCCGACGTTTACTAGGCAGACTTTGTTTTGCGGGGTAGTTTGCCAGTGCCTTCCCAGTCATCTTCCCTTTAGCCCCAGCAAGCTGGGTACTCCTTTTTCCGACCTTGGAAGGATGGAAGGCCGAGTCAACCTTGAGCCTGCTACCTGAAACCTACTTCCGTTGGGATCGAACTCAGGTCGTGAGCAGAGCTTGGACTGCAGTACTGCAGCTTAGCACTCTGTGCCATGGGGCACTCATGAACCAAAGATTAATTATCAGGTTTTGCTCCCTTGGGAGGGTGGTGTGGCTTCTTTTCTATTAAGCCAGCCAAAGTTGCTGGTCATTGTTGGTTTTTGTAAAAAATTTACCATAGATGATCGTAATAGTGCAAACAACAATAAAACTAACATATTAATAAGCAGTGGACCTGGCAGACTACAAAGTGCAAAGGGAAGGCTTAACGCAACTTAATAATTTACAATTGATTTGTGGATTCCAGTTAGGGATCCCAGCTCTGCATTTGGAAATTCCTGGATATTTGGGGGGGGGGGAGCTTGGGGGAGGGAGAAGGGTTACCAACTTCTGGGTGGTGGCAGGAGATCTGCTGTTAAAACTGATCTCCAGGCATCAGAGATCAGTTCCCCTGGAGAAAATGGCAACTTTGGCAATTGGTAGGATTGCCAACCTCCAGGTACTAACTGGAGATCTGCTATTAGGACAGATCTCCAGCCGATGGAGTTCAGTTCACCAGGAGAACATGGCCACCTTGGCCATTGGACTTTATGGCATTGAAGTCCCTCCCCTCCCCAAACGGACCTGGCAACCCTAACAATTGGACTGTATGGCACTGAAGTCCCTCCCCTCTCCAAACCCGACCTTCCTCAGACTCTACCCCCAAAATCTCCAGGTGTTTCCCAACCTGGAGCTTGCAACCCAAGGAAGGTTTAATTCTATAGTCTCCATTCCCCAGTTTCTCCAGGAGAACTGGTTTGTGCCATCTGGAGATCAGTTGTAATTCCTGGACATTTCCAAGCCCCATCTGGAGGTTGGCCACCCTGATTCCAATAGCTTGTGTAAGGACAGGAAGTAATTATGTTTGGAAGCACTGATCATTTAAAGGATCAGTAGCCCTGGGGAGTGTCCGTGGTGCTATGATTGTCTGTACGAGACCAGTTGGCCTTGTAATTGTGCTATTAAGCGTGTGTGTTTTTAATGGCCACAAATTAGGTCTAAAAAAGATGCCCCGTTCTGACTCCATAGCTCCAGGAACATCCTCCAAAACTAGATTACGTTGTAGACTGCCGTGTTACCTGGATAGTGCGTAACAGCTGAGTGAACAGATCGTGGCAGTTGCAAACTGATTGGCTTAGGTGGAACTAACCTAACAGGTTAACAGAGTACAAAATTAATAGATGGCCATGATAGAACTAAAGAGAAAGGGAAATAAGGGAAATAGAGGAAACTTCACAGACAGAGTAAAAGTCCATATGTAGTAGTCTCTATTTCACATGCACAATGCTACGGGATTTGTGAACTACCAGAACTGTACATGCACAATCTCTAAAAATATAGCGTAAGAAGACTCCCTGCTGGATCAGTCTTGGGGTCCATCTTGTCCATCATCAGTAACAGTGCCTGACCAGATGCCTCAGAAGGCTAAAAACGGGGACAGAGGGCCAAGGGACTCCCTGCTACTGGCCCCTAGCAACTGGTATTCAGAGAAGTACTACCTCTGAACATGGAAGGCCGTATTCAGCCATCCTGGGTCATAGGACCGTTCATGGTGATCCTTCACCAGTTTGGCTAATTTCCCCTTTAAAGGTAGTAGCCATTCCCACATCCTGTGGCAGCAAGTTCCACAGTTTAACTGGGTAAAGAAAGGCTTTCTTTTATATTGCCATTAAAGTTCAGTGAACTGCCCGTGAACTAGTATTTTGAAAGAGGAAGAAAACTTTTGCTCTGCCCTTTTTTCTCCAGCCATGCATACTTTTATAAACCTCTGTCGTGTCCCCACTTATTCTTGTTTTCTACACTGAAAACCCTCAAAATCTTTAGCCTTTTCTCTCAGAGAAAGTGTGACAATCCCGATTGCTGGGTAGCCATTTTAATGCACTTTTGTTCTTTTCATTTTGGAATATAGTAGCCAGAACTGCACACAGTACTCCAGATGCAGACTCACCATAGATCTATACAAGGATGTTATACTGGCTGTTTTATTTTTAACGCATTTCCACATAATCCCTAGCACAGAATTTACCCACTGAATAGATTTTTCTTAGAGTTGGCCACTATGATCCTGAGATCTCTTTCCCTAGTTTATTTATTTATTTAAAATATTTTAATGCCACCTTTCCACTCAATCAGGGTCCACAAAGCATCGGACATTACAACATATGAACAATTAAAATACAGTTAAAATATAAAATTCAATTCAAAACCCGTGAATGAACAACACTAAAAGGTGGGCCAAAAATCATTATTGGGGGTATGTCAAATGACACAAAAAGTCTTCACCTCATGGCAAAAGACACCTATAGAGGGAGAGATGAATCTCCATGGGGAGGGAGTTCCAAAGTTTTCGGGCCACTGCAGAGAAGGCCCTTCTCTGGTCACCACCCATCTAGCCTCAGATGGCAGGGGGAACCAAAGCAGGGCCTCTGAGGACAATCAGACGGAGCGGGTACCTTCGTCACCATCAGTTACTATCAGTTCAGACACAATCAGTGTATATAGGTAAAGCTAGGAAATATTTCTGTCTCAATGTTCATAATGAACCTCCTTTAACATGTTGTTATCCACTCAATGAGACTGGATCTTCTTGGAGTTCTTCATTGTTTGACTTGGTTTTCACCAAGATGAATAATTTGGTGTACTTCATAAATTTGCCCATTTCACTGATCCTCACTGATTCCAGGCCATTTATGAATATTCAGTACCACCAGTCGTAATACAGATGTGCAGGAGATCCCACTGCTTACTTACTTCCACTGTGAGAACTGTCCATTTACTCTTATCCTCCGCTTCTTGTTGTTTAACTAGTTACTAACCCAAAAGAAGAGCCATGCTCTTCCACAACTGCTGAATTTACTTGGAGTCTTCAATTAATGTGTTTGTCAAGATGTTTTCAGAAGTCAGAGTATATAATATATGCTGGATCACCCTGCACCAGGTGCTTGTTAGAATCCTTTCTTCAAAAGGCAGAACTTCCCTTTCTTGAAGACCAACTGGTTCTTCTTCAGCGGGACTTGTTCCTTTGTGTGCTTATTAATAATTTTCTCCCAGGCTTTATCTAGGTTAAAGGTAGGGTTGCCTCTAGGTGGCAGCTAATAATCTCCTACTATTACAACTGATCTCCAGCTGATAGAGATCAGTTCACCCGGAGAAAATGGCCGCTTTGGCAATTGGATTCTATGGCATTGAAGTCCCTCCCCTCCCCAAACCCCATCCTCCTCAGGCTCCACCCCAGAAACCTCCCGCCAGTGGCGATGAGGGACCTGGCAACCGTAGTTAAAGGCCATGGCTAGCAGATGAAGAGCCTTTGGGATGCGTAGAGCTCCTACTGTCTTTCCACTGATTAAAGGCTGTTGTATTGCATCAGGACTACACCTGAAAGCCCCATGAGATTGGGCAGTGACTTGCAGAAGCTCAGAAACCCCACTGAATACACAAAACTACAGCACTTTGCACCCAAGCTTATGTTTCAAATCCCTAGTTTAGTGTCAGTCATTGTTTTAACCCCTGATATTGCTCACAGTCTGTGGCAGTTCTTCTCACTGTGGAAAGGGAGATGTTTTTCCTCGGATAAAATTTTGCAATCCCTTGGTATATCTGTGCAATCATGACATTTGGGTGTGGGTTATTCCAGGGAGTTGTGCAGGATAAATCCCAGCCTTGAGGATTATTGTGAAATATTGCAGATTTTAATCTTTCATTGGAAGATATTGGAAGATAATTAGGCTCAACCTCTTTCATTGATGGGAACAGGAAATATGTTTTGACAGCATGCTCTTCTGCTCCCTACGGTGGTGGTGGTGTAAAGTGTTGTCAAGTCACAGCTGACTTGTAGCAACCCTGTAGGGTTTTCAAGGCAAGAGACGTTTGGAGGTGGTTTATCATTGCCTGCCTGCAGAAATTTACTCTGGTCTCCAGGATGCTTGACCATAAGAGTCAGTTTAGAAGGGGGGAAATCACCCTCAAGAAACCTTTCAAAATGAGGCCATTCTTTATCTTTTGCTGGAATGGGGATATATTGCCATGAATTGGAGGGCATGGATTACTACCCACATAATCTACCTGCTGCTGCTGCTCCTTCACAGACAGCAGGTTAGAAAGGGATATACCTACTGTATTTCTATGGATCAGTAAATCAGAGAGCCTCACTTTGCTGGCTACTAGACAAAATGGTTGGCTGTTGAGACCAGCCCAAGTCTGTGGACTTAATTAAACGGTGGAACTCCCTGCCCCAGGATGTGGTGATGGCTTCCAACTTGGAAGGCTTTAAGAGGAGAGTGGACATGTTCATGGAGGACAGGGCTATCCATGGCTACTAGTCAAAATGGATAGTAGTCATGATGCATACCTATTCTCTCCAGTATCAGAGCAGCATGCCTATTATATGAGGCGCTGTGGAACACAGGCAGGATGCTGCTGCAGTCGTTTTGTTTGGGGGCTTCCTAGAGGCACCTGTTTGGCCGCTGTGTGAACAGACTGCTGGACTTGATGGGCCTTGGTCTGATCCAGCAGGGTTTTTCTTATGTTCTTACGACTCATAATTGGGTTAGTTTGTGTTGCACGGTACTCACCTGACTTTCCAGCATCGGTCTGAAGAAGAAGAGAGTTTTCCTTGCATCCCTGCCCTCCAGTCATTCAGTCATTAACAGAACAAGATTCTGGTTTAAGAAGGGAGGCTCAGTAGGTGTAACTCCATCGAAATGTAATGAGATTAAAATAATCTCATTCTAATCTTTTTTGTCCACACCTTTTGAAGTTAGGAATATGTGGAATCTGGGTTCCATATGTGATGGTTTGGTGCAATGATTGACGTTAGACTAGGTTCTGGGAAACCCAGGTTCAAATGCACACTTTGCCATACAGCTTGGTGCGTGGGTGATCTTGGGCCAGTCACTAGGGTTGCCAGCTCTGGGTTGGGAAATACCTGGAGATTTTGGGGGTGGAGCCTGAGGAGGGCAGGGTTTGGAGAGGGGAGGGACTTCAATGTCTTAGAGTCCAATTACCAAAGCTGCCATTTTCTCCAGGTGAACTGATCTCTATCGGCTGGAGATCTCCAGCCACCACCTGGAGATTGGCAACCCTACCAGTCACCCACTCTCAAGTCGAAGGTTATTGTGAAGATAAAATGGGGGAAGGGAGAGATATGTACACTGCCCTGATCTTGAAGAAAGGATACATATGTATAGAAATGTACTAGATACAGTATTAATCGATTCTGTTTTATCAACCTTGGGGGTTCTAAGCTGTGCCCATCACTTTTTAATTACTATGGGTTACCTACTTAAAGGTGTGTTGTTTTTAGTGGGCATCATGAAAATCCAACATCAAAATATTTTCATCCCTTGAAATTTCTGGAAACATGCCTCCCCTTTAGATTACATCTGTGTTAGGAGGTTAGGAACCTTAATGAATTCTAACTCTTTCCTCTGCTGTATATGTTTCTGCTTCCTTCACCCTGAGGCTATTCTTTTTCAGCCATTATGATTTGTGTGTCATCATGTACTGGACTCCCATAATGTTATATGGCTGAGCCACAGTAAGCAGAATATTTCAAACGCAGCATGGGTTGTTTTATTTTTGCAGATCTGACTCAGACTTGTAACCATTTTGGAATTCTCCAGATAATCCCAAATTTGGGGAGAAAGGTCGGTTCCAGTTCATGCAGGCCTAATGTGCGGTGCTCTTAAGGCTATGTATGTCCTTGATGGTCAGTGTGGCAACCACAGGACAGTGCTAGCTGAATTGTAGCACTGTCTAGGAGGGGAGCCTTCCTGTGTTCCTCGATGGCTGTTCATAATACCTGACTGGGAGGGCCGAAACTGCCATCACCCATCTGCAGGACCGGTGAGCCCTTTTCATATGTTATAGCCATGTGTACCAGAAGCCCACCAGTGGACGCTCATGCTACCTGTGATGCTCCTGATGCATGCATTTGCCATTACGTGTGAATTGGGCAACATGAGGCCATCCTGTTTACACAGAATGGCAATTGCACTTGGAAATGTGCATGCTTGTTCTGGTTCATGTAATTGTAACATCTGAAAAGGGCTAACATATTCTGTAATTCTGCTGTTACATCATACAAGTATAGCAATAAGCATTCAGCATGCTGGAGAGAGCCAGTGTGATGTAGTGGTTAAGAGCAGTGGTTTGGAGCGGTGGACTTTGATCTGGAGAACCGGGTTTGATCCCCCACTCCTCCACATGAGCGGTGGAGGCTAATCTGGTGAACTGGATTTGTTTCCTCACTCCTACACACGAAGCCAGCTGGGTGACCTTGGACAAGTTACAGCTCTGTTAGAGCTCTCTCAGCCCCACCTACCTCACAGGGTGTCTGTTGTGGGGAGGGGGAGGGAAGGTGATTGTAAGCCGGTTTGAGACTCCCTTAAGTGGTAGAGAAAGTCAACATATAAAAAACCAACTCTTCTCCTTCTGGAAACGTCAACTTTTGTTTTATAGAGGAAGTGTTTATAGTCTCAAGACTGTGAATATATGTTTGACCTGTGTGTAGGCTATCCCTTGTGAAATCTTTTAAAAGGATTGGGGTTAAGGGGAAGGCGTCTTGGGAAAATGCCAGTGTTTGGAAGGTAGAGCACTCCATTGCCTTATTGAATGTATTGCCTTTCTGTATGACTAGCAAAAGTCAGTCAAATTATTGTAACAACTAAGCAAATGTGCATGTGTTGCTTGTAATTCATAGTCAAAAAATGTGGCTTTTCTTCAGGAAGAATTTGGAACACCTTGACACGTAATTTGTTTCGGTCTGTTTATTACAGCATAACAAACAGCCTCCTGAAAAACAGAAAATGAACCTTAGTGTAGCCTTGGGTGGGAGCCTCTATAGACTCCTTTGGGATGTGAGGGTGATCTGGCTGTGACATCTGTCACCCCGTTGATCGCCAGGGTTGACTCGGCTGATCTGGCTGGCTAGGCGGGTGTCCCCTACCTCCCTCACCACTCCATGTGCGCCCCTCCCAAAGCTGCTTGCTCAGTGGAAGAGCATGACCATTCCAGATAGGAGTGTCCCGTTCTTCGGTCAAGGGTATACGGTGGCTGTAGACTCCTTTGTGATGTATAAAAACAAATAAACGTGTCAAGGTGCTAATGTAGTGATGAAGGGCAGGTGACCACATTTGCACCAGAAATTGCTGTTCCAACATCAGCAGCCAGCGTTTGATTGGCTTCTTGCTTTGTGTTTATAACCTTTTTCTCATAGTGATTTTTTTTTTCACTTTAGTGACCAAATGTTTAGCAGGTCCAGAATGAAGTGTCAAAGTGTGGTTCAATTTACTCTTGTTTGCGGAGACGGTAAGTGCAGGTTGGTCTGAACTTGCCTCACTATACCGTATTTTTCCGTGTATAAGACGACCCTTTTTTCTAAAAATATTTGGAAAAAAATTGGGGGTCTTCTTATATACGGAAGGTTGCTCTCTTCACCGCCCATCAGCTGACGGGTGGGGAAGAGAGCAGGAGAAGAGCCTGGTCGCCCTGGCTGGCCAGCAACTGGCCTTCCCAGGGTCCCCGCTCCCTTCTCCACCCATATTTTTCCGTACACCCCCATGTATAAGACGACCCCTGATTTCTTAATTTTGGGTTAAAAAATATAGGGGTCGTCTTTTACATGGAGGCTTCTTATACACGGAAAAATACGGTAATTGCAGAATGTCAACAAGATGGAGTTAAAAAAGATATAGCCAAAAATGATAATCAAGTGAAATTAATCTATCCTTTAGCCTTCTTTGACCCCAGAGCTTCTCTCTACTGCAGAGGTCACCAGTCCTTTTATAATTAAGGAGCCCAATTATGTCAAAAAAATTTGAAGTCTCTGCTGTCATTGCATCAGCTAGTTTACAGGAAGCTCACTATTTCAGCACCTGCAGACTCATAAGTTTTTAAATTGTCCTGAGTCTTTAAATTCTCTCGAACAGGTAATTAGTTGTGACAATTTTATGATAAAATCTTTCAAATACGTCTCAATTTGAAGGCTGATTGTTACAGTTCAGACACAAGAAATGTCTAGTGCATCATTTGGTCTACTTATGGATCATTTCACCTGGTTGTGATGATGGATGTTGATCTGATCTTGTTATCTGGATCGTTGTCCATCCTGGTTGCTGAAATCATGCACAGGTCACATTAATGAGTCCTTGATGTCCATCACAAATCAAGCACTGACTCAAGGCACCTTTTCTTGGCCACTAAAACAGTCAGTCATCCATCCATTACTCTAAAAGCATTGTTACTGAAGAATGATTTATCCAATTATCACCCAGTCTCTAATTTGCCCTTTCTGGACAAGATGATATAGTTGATGCAGAACAACTCCAGGTCTTCCTAGATGACTTATCTGCTCTGGACTCTTTTCAGTCTGGTTTCAGGCCATGCTATGGGATGGAGATGGCACCAGTGGTTTTAGTTGAAGATCTCTGTCTAAAAGTAGACAAGGGCCATGCCTCTTTGTTGCTCTTTCTGAATTTATTGTGGACCTTCTTGTTGAGATGGTTAGAGGTGGAAGTAGGTATCAGGGGATGTACTGTAGATTGGTGTAAATCATTCCTTACTGATCAGACTCAGAGGGTTGCTGTTGGAAACCAGTTGTCATCATTGTGGGACTTGTCCTGTGGGGTTCCATGAGGCGTAGTCCTATCCCCCATGCTATTCAGATTCAATCTAAATCCCTTAAGACAAATCATTCATGCGTTTTGAGTTGGCTGTCATCACTGTGCTGATGACACCCCACTCTATATTTCTTTATCCAAATTGCCTGGTGACGTGGTAGACCTCTTGAGTCCCTGCCTGACTGGTTTTGTTAAATGGCTAAGAGGGAACAAGTTGAAAATGAATCCTGACAAGATGGAGGTAATGCTGGTGGAGAAGGCTGAAGTTTGAGGGACACTGGATTTCCCACATTTGATGGGGTGCAGCTGACCCCTGCTGACTTGGTTAAAAGTCTAGGAGTTATACTGGACCCAGCTCTATTATTGTAGAAGCAAATTAATGCAGCTGCAAAAAACAACCACACAGACACTTTCTTCATAGGACCCAAAAGATGGTTCCTTACCTTGTAAAGTGCCGTGTGTAAAGTGCTGTCAAGTCGCAGCTTATGTGAGGTGACCCCAGCAAGGGGTTTTCAAGGTAAGTGAGAAGCAGGTGGTTTGCTCCCTACCTTGCCCTCTGCCAATCTGGATCCATGGATCCATGCCAATGTGACTTCGAGATTAGAGTATTGAAATGAGCTCTGCATGGGTCTGCCCCTGAAGTCTGCCCCTGCCAGCTACAGGTTGGGAAACTCCTGGAGATTTGAGGGTGGAACCTAGGGAGGACAGGGACCTCAGTGAGGTACAATACCATAGAGTCCACTCTCCAAAGCATTCATTGGGAACTGATCTCCATCATCTGGAGATTAATTTTGGGTGATCCCCAGGTCCCACCTGGAGGCTGGCAACGCTAGAAAACATCAGGATGTACAGAAAACTGCAGCTCAGTTACTATTGGGAGATAGACAGAGTGTGCCTATTGCATCCATTCTGCCATCACTCCATTGGTTACCTATAATTTAGTGGCGGTCACAGCTGACTTATGGAGACTCCATAGGGTTTTCAAGGCAAGAGATGTTCAGAGATGGTTTGCCATTGCCTGCTTCTACGTAGCGCCCTTGGGCTTTCTTGGTGGTCCCCCATCCAAATGCTAATTGGGGACAGCTCGGCGTCACTTCTAAGATCTGACGAGATCAGGCTAGCCTGGGCCATCCAGGGTGAAAAAGAGAAAGGCAGGCTATAAATAAAGTAAATGAATCCAGAGAAAGTTTCCTAAGAAGAGCCCCTCTAGGCCAGCACAAGGATCTCTCCAGGCCAGCATCCTATTGGTTGTGGCTGGCCAGATGCCTCTAGGAAGTCTACAGGCAGGGAATGAAATCAACCGACTTCTGCTGCTTCTTCCTGGCACCTGGTAGTCAGAGGTGTACTGATCCCATGACTGGTTTGTTACACAGCCCGGTGCATACTTGTGGTGTGATTCATTTCCACTCTGGTCCAGTCTAATCATCAGGTGTCGGAGTAAAACTTTCTGGCTCTTCCCATGTTTACTACTAATCTTAAACCCGCAGTGGAACGTGCGGCTTTTTCTCTGATTCACCTTTTGGAATGCTGCCCCTGGTGTTGTGCCATTTACTATTGAATTTGCAGTCTTATGACTTTTTCCCCCCATGTGTTGTTGCTCCTTGAGCAGCTTTCTCTGACTCTTTCCAGTGACTCACACCAGACTGTGTTCTTAAAAGCTAAGTGTCCACATAAATAGTGAATAAAAAAAAAAATCCAGAGGTAACAATACTCGGCATGGGGGACAAAAAGAATGATTCAGAAGACTGGAATGCGTGCTGCAGATGCCTTTTTCTTGGGTCCAGTAGTGCGTCCCTGAGCTGTGCATTCCCACCTACGGTGTAGCGTAACCAGCCACTAATCAGCAAAAGAGCTGACTAATGCTAGAATGACTTATGACGGTATTACTATGAATGCAGCCTTCGGTTAGTGTCATAGTTGGAATGGAGCTGAAGCATTTCCTTTAATGTGCACGCTTCCTGGTGTTCCGGGCTTCGTCCTGTAGCTTTCAGCGAACAAACGTTACGGATTTATGTTTGCCAGGTGTGCAGAATAGAAGATAGCCCCGCTTCAGTTCTGAGAAGCAGCTCGTTGCGTCGTTCGGTGGCGGAGAGGGGATGAGAAGTTTACAACTGGCTTCGCACTGAGCAAGCAACTGCTGCGAAGCAAGATGCCCTTGGAGTTCAGGAGAGTGTGCGTCCTCCTGCCGAACCGAGAGGAGCTCAGCGTGGCCGTAGGGGTGAGTGCTTCCCTGTTTCCTTCCGAGATCGCAATAGGGATTTTACCGAGAGTGGGTTCAGGCAGCTAATGCAAATGGTGAAGCTCGGCATATTAAATCTGGATTATTCAGAGATATGTTGACTGCCCGAAAGACTGTGATATTCAGGATAGTTGGTACTCACCACCGAATCTACTAGTGTCTCTTTTCTTGAATTTAACGTGTTTTTGTACATTTCATTGGTTTAAACCGTGCCTTACTGATCAGACTCAGAGGTTTGCTGTTTCTCCCTTGAATTGTTTTTTTTAGTTTCTCTAGTAGTTTTGTGCCATTTGAACATTAAAAGAACACTTGCGTTTGAGTTAATTAAATATTCATCACACTTTGGACCTTATTGAATAGTTTACGTTTCTTACTGTGGCACTGAGCTGTGTTGGTTTAGCTGTGTTGATTCTGGAAGCTGTGTTTTCCATAGTTTTACCGCCGCCTTATAGCTTGGGGCAGAATAAAGTGGTGATTATGTCATACAATGTCTCCATAAAAATTAGAAACCTACCGAAGTGTGAACTGAAATCAAAGAATTCTGTCTGCAAGGGGTAGTATGTTAAAGAAATATTGTAGTAATTTCTTCTGTTAAAGCTTTAAAAAACACTCACTTTCCATGCTTTTAAAACCACCTTGGTGTCACTGGGGGCGGTGGGGGGGGGAATGTATTATTTTCTTCACATTTGTGTAATAGGCAATTGATCCTCCCCTTTATGCGCCATGCACCTGTTCACCTTTCAAAAATATACAATCTGAATTGGTCAGCAACTTGTTCTCGTGCACAGACCTGCCTGTTCCCTTTTCATCCGTGCTGCCAATGAAACACGCATTGCAAAATAAATGTGTAAACAACAGAAGAAGCAAAGCTTATTAAAAGTGTTGCTATTGACAGATATAAAGCTACGGAGCACTTTAAAGCCATCCCTGGAGGGGAGATAACGCACAGCTGTGCGTGATCAAAGTATACTATCAAAGGGGCTGTTCTGTGTTCTCCCACTCTGTTTTCCAGTAACACGGCCTTTGAAAGTAGCTTGAAAACGAGCAGCATAAAGGGCTAAGGGGGTATTTTAGAGAATAGCAAACAATAAAAAAAATAACATATTAATGAGCAGTGGCACTGGCAGACTACAAAGTGCAAAGGGGAGGCTTAACGCACTTAATAATTTACGATTGATTTGTGGATTCCAATTAGGGATCCCAGCTCTGGGTTTGGAAATTCCTGGCCGCACTTGTACTTATTATTTGACAACTCCTCGTCTTTCTAGAGCCTTCTGTTTAGCTAGACTGAATGCTAGCCCCTCTATGGTTATGCAGGGCAGGATTTTGAACATACCATACCCAGAACATACCATACTTGTCCTTGCTCTTCTGGCTCTATTGATTCATTAGCTCCTGCCCTCTTGGAATGCCGCTTCTATGAGGAACTTTGATCACGTTATATCTCTCCCCTTTTAACATATAAATCTAATGCCTCTGTGTCTGACATAGTGCCTTTTTATTAAGTGACAGGGATTCCAAGGCTACATTGTCAGTGGCAAGATTTATTTCAGTCCTTATATCCCTCAAACATTAGATTTATGCTGTTCCAGATCAATGGATCAAGGAGCTTCTAAGGGATAAAGGAAAGGAAATTCCTGGAGATTTGGAGGGTGGAGTTTGGGGGAGGGTTACCAACTTCTGGGTGGTGGCTGGAGATCTCCTGCTATTACAACCGATCTCCAGGCAACAGAGATCAGTTGCCTAGGAGAAAATGGCCACTTTGGCAATTGGTCTCTATGGCATTGAAGTCCCTCTCCTCTCCAAACTCCGCCTTCCTCAGGCTCTACCCCCAAAATCTCCAGGTATTTCCCAACCTGGAGCTGGCAAGCCTCATCCATTCCAAAACTACCTCCAGGTTCCTGCATATAGTTTCCAGAGCATCCCTGGGATCACCTGGTAGCACAAGATAGAGCTAACATTTGCATATTGGTGGCACCTCAGCCCAAATCTCTGGATGACCTCTCCCATCAGCTTTGCATAGATGTTGAAAAGTATAGGGGACAAGATGGAATCTTGGGGAACCCCATAGGCCAAGAGGGAGAGGAGAGAGTCCCCCAGCACCACACTCTGAAACCTACCCTCGAGGTAGGACCAGAACCACCATAGAATAATTCCTCCCAGTCCTGAAAAGCAATCCAGAAGGATGCCATGACTTATGGTATCAAAACCACTAAGACAGGTGTGTCAAACATAAGGCCCGGGGGCCGGATCCGGCCCCTTGAGAGCTCTTATCCGGCCCACGAACCAGCCAAGGCAGCCACCCCCCTACTCTTGATCCGGGCTGGCGAGGCATGGCCTGGCCTGACCAAGTGACGCTTATGTCATATCCGGCCCTCGTAATGATTGAGTTCGACACCCCTGCACTAAGAGGTCCCGGAGAATGAACAGGATTGCACTCCTGCTGTCCATCTCCTGGTGCATGTCATCCGCCAGGGCGACCAAGACCATTTCAGTCTCATAAACAGGCCTGAAACCAGATTGGAATGGATCTAACTTTCCACTTCATTCAGGAATCTCTGAAGTTGGCCAGCCACCACTAATTCAATCACCTTGCTCAGGAATGATACATTTGAGACTGGAGGGTAGTTTTTCAACTCTCCTGGGGCCAGGGCAGATTTCTTTAGGAGTGGATGCACCACTGCCCGCGTCAAGGCTGGAGTGACCACCTCCTCCCTCACTGAGGCATTTTCTCTGTCCTGGACCCTGTCCTCCAGCCCCCCGGGCAGATTTAAGCAGCCAGGAGGGGTGAGGGTTGTACAAGCAGGTGGTAGGTCTCAGAGTTCCCAGAATCCTGTCCACATCCTCAGACTGCAGAAGCTGAAAGGTATCCTACGCAACTGGACAAATCGGTAGGGTTGTCAGGTCCCTCTTAGCCACCAGCAGGAGGTTTTTGGGGCAGAGCCTGAGGAGGGTGGGGTTTGGGGAGGGGAGGGACTTCAAGGCCATAGAGTCCAGTTGCCAAAGCGGCCATTTTCTCCAGGTGAACTGATCTCTATCGGCTGGAGATCAGTTGTAATAGCGGGAGATCTCCAGCTAGTACCTGGAGGTTGTAAGCACTTGTCCCCGTAGTACTCCCAAAAGCAACATCCGCAGGCAGGTAGTCCAAAGCAGAGTTGACTTTATTGGAAAACATACAGGTATTCAGAGCTTGCAGAAGTAAAAAGGCAGGAATGGGGAGGCAAGGACATACAGCAGAATATATGGAGGAATAGTGGTCATACAGGTCATACCAGATAGTACAGGTTGACATGGCAACCCATGGCAACCCCAGGCTAACGGTGCCAGGCTCCCACGGGCATCAAAGGCTGGAGAGGAATGCAACAGTTAGGTAAACAATCCTTGAGCAAAGCATCTGCGAGCAGACAAAACACTTCCAAATGCAGAGAGAGGAGAGCAGGCTTGACAGAGGTTGGCAACCCTAGCTGCTGCATATAATTTGCAGCTTGGAAGTAGTTGTCATGGGTAGCATTGTATGCTGGAATATGCACCAATAAAGTCTTAACTATAACAAGAAACTGTAAAATCTGTAATTGGATCCCTGGCCTATTTTCCTTTTGGGGATAGCAGCCATGGGAAGCCCCAGACCGGGGCCACAGCATTGAGTTGAGGCAATTAACTTTTTCTCTGCACCATTTCTCCGCCCTCAGTTGTCTCTCTGGAGCTGCTGTTAGGACTGTTGGGGGAATTCGTTCAGGTGGTATCTCTCTGTTTTCTCCATTTGGCCAAAGAGCACTTGGAGGGGGGCTGTTTGGGGTCAGCAATGTGGCCGCAGTCAGGGGAAAGGGTTAAAACCTATTTCCTACTGCACCATGGTCTCCTGGTCCAAATCCAGGAACTCCTCTGCTATTTAGGAAGAGAAAAGGTGCTGTGGATCCAATTGTGGATTTTTCAATGCCTCCGCTGGATGGACCTTTATCATTACAGTATCTTCCATAGTTGGTTATGTCCTAAGGGCTCTTCTTTCTTTCTTTTCTTTCTTTTTTTTAATAATTTTTTATTTAAAAAAATTTTATAACATAAAAAAGAAAAGACAAGAAAAAAAAGAAAAAAAATAACAATTGTTACAACAACAACAACAACAAAATATAATAACCAAAGTAACAATAAGAAAAACCAGGAGTATCCATATATATTCACTAATACAATTAAAAGTATCATTATTAAAATACCCCTTTTCCTACCACCTATCACCTTTTGTGACCCTTCACCTGACTTCCGAAGAAGTGCTATGACAGTTTCAAACTTGTTACTATAAAATATAAAAATATTAAAAAAATGCTAATTTCTATAACTCACTAAGTAATTTAATAAAATCAGTTTTTGCCTGTTTATCCCAATATGAGGCGGCCGGCTCTTCTTTCTAAGTAGAAAGAGGTGGATCGAATTCCTCTGATAGGCTCTTATCTCCAGAAATGCGATCTTAGATACTAGGCTTAAAATAAACATTCCTTATCTGCTCTGCCCCCCTCCTTCTCTCTACTACTGCACACATTGATTAAGTTTCTCCAGAAGGATTAAAATACTTTGTGCATAGTTTACTTCCTCATAACATGTGCTACAAAGGACCCCGCAGCCTAACACATGTTAAGTGCCTCGCTAAACCTGAGTTCTGATCTTGGTTCAGCTTCCAGTGATAATCAAATGGGGTTTGCATCAGTCGTTGCTTTTTCAGACTGCTGTGTAAAACCCTGATTAATCCTTGCACCATTCCAACAAGGGAGGTTACTGACTGGGCTTCAAGAAGGTCAAAGGTAGATCTTTCTCGTGATATACAAGAGATTTGGGCATGAATTGCTCATTCCTGTACCGATTGCTGCAAAATGTCCATGGAAATATTATATTCCACTAAACCAGTGGTTCCCAACCTTTTTTTGACCAGGGACCACTAGGACTTTTTTGTTCGGTGCAGGGACCCCAAGGCTCAAAATAAAAATTCCGAGAATTTGAAAATAAACTTTAATCATAACTGTTAAACATTAAACTTAGAATAATATTTGAATATATTTTTATAATAGAGAACTTTTAATTGAAAATATTAATTTATTATGGGTTTATAACTTTGTTTTGCGGACCTTAATTTAGTTCTCGTGGACCCCTGGGTGTCCATGGACCCCTGGTTGGGAACCAGTGCACTAAACAGACGTTCTGTCACTTGTTCTATGTAGATAATTCACAGTGGGTAGCCGTGTTAGTCTGTCTGCAGTAGCAGAAAAGGGCAAGAGTCCAGTAGCACCTTAAAGACTAACAAAAATATTTTCTGGCAGGGTATGAGCTTTCGTGAGCCACAGCTCACTTCTTGAGATACATTCTAGCTCATACCCTACCAGAAAATATTTTTGTTAGTCTTTAAGGTGCTACTGGACTCTTGCCCTTGTTCTATGTGGTGAGGTTTAGATCTAAGTAGGTTTGCATTCCCGGGCACTCATCAAATCTGTACTCCTTTCCTCCTGAGCATGTGATGTCTTTAAAATAATCTTCAAAAAGTTGTCCAAAGTCCTTCTCCTAGGGTTGCCAACCTCCAGGTTGCGGCAGAAGATCTCCTGCTATTACAACTGATCTCCGCCGATAGAGATCAGTTCACCTGGAGAAAATGGCCGCATTGGCAATTGGACTCTATGGCATTTAAGTCCCTCCCAAACCCCACCCTCCTCAGGCTTTGCCCCAAAAACCTCCCACCGGTGGTGAAGAGGGACCTGGCAACCCTACCTTCTCCTGTGTGTTGGTTTTCAGTCTCGAAAATGACTCTTTAGCATGCTGACTAAATATTGATGCCTGAAAGGCTGGGTTTTTTTGACAGAATTTTTAAACCTCTGATTCTAGATTGCTCTTAGCAGTTGTTAAAAGAGAAAGTTGAATGGGAACATTAATTCCTAGCTAAAGAAGAATGCTCATAAACACAGACAGACTCATGTTCAATACAGAATATCAAGAAAAAAAAGTATAGCACCTGTTCTGAGGTGTTTTTACAGGCTGCATAAATTGTATAATCTTCAGAGCTGTGCCACTTTTAAAAAATTTTTTATTTAACTTATACCCTGCCCTTTCCTTGCAAGGCAAGGCTCAGGACCGCTTCCAACAATAACAACTCACAATGTATTACAATGTAAACGCAAGATTAAAACATACAATTTTAAACCAGTTGTCCATTCTAGATTAACAAGATGGCATCCTAACTCCATAACCGCTTCTTAGAAATGACAAGAATATCCTCGATGGTGAGGATGGTCTAAGGTGATACTCAGGAGACCAACATCAACCCAGCAATTCCCAGGTCCTCCAAGGAACAGAGACAGAGGGAACAAGGAGAAGGGGAAACGGACAAAGAAGGGAAGGGGGGAAAGGGAAGGGAAGAACAGAGTTTACGCCACTTTGTTATACTCAACAATTTTGCTAACCCTTTTTAATGTACGATGTGCTTTACATGTCACGGCATCACAATGGCGTGTTAAATCTATGTTCATTCATTGGAATGTCTATACAGAACTTGCCTCCATCTCTGTGTGTGAGTGTGTGTGTGTAACTTTGCACAATCAGAATTCTGGGTTCTAATCCATGTGCATAAGCTTGGGGATGGCGCTTCCAGCTGTGACCCTGCTTCCCATTCAGAATTTCTGAAAACCGTTTGTGAGTTCCTCAAGACCAAGTAGCGACCTTATATGGTTGATCAGATTTGCACTTGGATCTCCAGTGTCCAATTGTTGAGTAAGTAAGGAGCAATACATTTCTTTAAGCCCATTAATTGTGAAGGAAATAGACATGTGAACAATAGGCATTGCTCAAGACTCCAGACATGATTGGTTCCAATTAAATTGTAACCATGCTTGCAGCAGTGGGTTCAGTTCATGCTGTCTGATGTCATGTTGCAATGGCACACTCGGTCATGAGGCAGTTCCCCCCCCCCAAAAAAAAAGTTTGGTTTTTTGCCTCATCTAGTTTTCTGATCAGAATATCCAAGTGTCCATTAATCATCTCAGACCAGGGAATTCTGCTGCAACCTATTGAAATACTAGATTGTTTATAATTTCTTTTAAATTAAATTCTTTTTGTTTTTGTTTTTGCAGCTAAAAGCCACTGGACAGGAACTCTTCCAGAAAGTTTGTGACTTACTGCAAATTAAAGATCCTCACTTGTTCGGTATCAGTGTCTTAAAAAGTAAGGAAGGTTTCTATGGAAAAGTTACATTCTTATGAATATACGGGATAGGAATATATGAATATGGAAGTAAATTATTTGGCAGAGATCTGTAGCATGTTGATTCTGTGCCTGTGCTTCAGAAGTTATTCAGAATATGGTCAGTAGCTCTGGGTATCACTAAAAATCATGTCAGTTTCCTTTGCTCACTGATCTGTGAGCACATCTATTCAGGGGTAGAGAGAGAGAAAGAGATGCTTTTGAATGTATTTCCATTTTTCTAGTAGCTCTTCTTTTAATCATTTATTTTGGCACCATTAGCTATAGTTTAGTATTACTTGTACAACAAGAGACAATATTGACAAGGCTATCATAAAGACTCTGAAGTCCAAAGACAACTAATGTTTTTCTGAACCAAAATCTGGAAGAAGAGAAGAATTTTTCCAAATGAACATTTTTGGACCTAATCCACATCACCTTGATACTTGGAGAGCACCAGTTTATTAGATGACCCACACATAACTTCCTTAAGGCGTAGAAAACCTGATGGAGAAAGCAGACCGTTGACATTTTGATTCCCAGTTCTGTCAGAGCTCTACAGCGACAGGAGAAACGGGATCTTTTATTATTTGTTCCCCTTTTTCTCACTATAAGAGTTCCTTTAAAATGTATTACTCTCCCAGAGGTTTCTACAGAGATAAACAAGTTTAGGATTACACAGGTATTTAAATTAGCAACATATACTTAAGCAAGCCAAGGATGTTTTAGCTACCCATGTCTACTTAGGGCCATTTCATGCATAAATCTGGCTGGCTGCTAAGTGCACACACAACACAAAACCCTAGCCCATCACAGCTCCATGAAGGATGCATTTCATTCAGATCAGTTACATCCATCCCAAAAGGTGGACCTTTGAGGTGGGTTGTGGCAAGTTAAACAAACACAACAGAAGACAGTGTTTTGTTTTATTTTAAATGTAGTAGTTAGAATGTCAGACTAGAATCTGGGAGACCCAGGTTTGAATGACCACTAAGCCGCGAAAGGTCATTGGGTGACCCTGGACCAGTCACACGCTGTCAGCCTAACCTACCTCACAAGGTTGTTGTGAGGATAAAATGGAGGCGAGGAGGCTGACATAAGCTGTTTTGAGTCTCTATTGGGGAGAAAGGCAGGATATAAATGAAGATAAATAAAATTTAAAGATGGTAGTCCCAGACTATTTACTCCACAGTCCCTGTGTAAATGGGCCTTTGAGTATGTGGAATGGGGGGAAGCAAGCGGACATAAACATTTCTAATTTCTGCATGGGATGACCATCTCCACAGTTGTTATCAGTGCCTCACGATATTTTGTTACTGAAATAAGCTGTGGGGACGCAGGTTTGCCTGGAAATCCCCTGTTTCTATTTGGAAATCTTCCTCCCTAATTTTAGCTGTATAATGTGAAGCAGGAAATATACTCTGCATGTTCTCAATGGGAGTATTTCACTGGCTGAGCATTGGCACTACGGATTATGAGGTTGAACCCTGGCACAAATTAAGCCCATGTGCCCCAAACAGCGCAATGTTTCCAAAGTTAGTATGCTTCGCAAGGGACAGTTTAAAGCACTGGTTCCCAACCAGGGGTCCATGGACCCCCAGGGGTCCGCGAGAACTAAATTAAGGTCCGCGAAACAGAGTTATAAACCCATAATAAATTAATATTTTCAATTAAAAGTTCTCTATTATAAAATATATATATTCAAATATAATTCTAAGTTTAATGTTTAACTAACAGGTATGATAAAGTTTATTTTCAAATTTTTTGAATTTTTATTTTGAACCTTGGGGTCCCTGCACCGAACAAAAAAGTCCTAGTGGTCCCTGGTCAAAAAAAGGTTGGGAACCACTGGTTTAAAGCCTACAAATGTGTGTACCTGATTAAGGCATGTTATTTCCACTTCTGCCTTAAGCGGATTGAATTTGTGCTCAGGTTTCATTTAATCGGAAGAATACGTAAAAAAAAGAGGCACCTCAACCATATGACAAAGATTTGTAAGCTTCACCTTTAATCCACTTTAAAAAAAATGAGCTTTTATGTAAGAAAGTTTGGGGGTAGGGCTTTTCACTTCTGTAGCTTGAGGATTACACCGCAAGTTGGCATTTTGACAATATTAACCTCATTAGAGTAGGAATGTTATGCTACATTCCTGCACTGAAGGGAGGATGGCCAAGACTGCAGGCTGTGAGGGGGGAAGAGGGGGAGTGAGGAAGGCAGGGGGATCCCGCACAATTTATAACGTTCTGAAGTGGCTTAATGAGTCCCGTAGGTTGCCTCCTCCCCTCACCCAACCCATAAATAAGAAATCATTTCCATTTTTAGTTCTCCACTTCTCAGAAAAGTACCTCAACAAGTCCTTTTTGGACAACAAATGCTCTGAGATAGTACAAATGTTGTGTGCGTGTGTGTAAAGTGCCGTCAAGTCGCAGCCGACTTATGGCGACCCCTTTTGGGGTTTTCATGGCAAGAGACTGACAGAGGTGGTTTGCCAGTGCCTTCCTCTGCACAGCAACCCTTGTCTTCCTTGGTGGTCTCCCATCCAAATATTAACCAGGGCTGACCCTGCTTAGCTTCTGAGATTTGACGAGATCAGGATAGCCTGGGCCATCCAGGTCAGGTTATTACAAATGATACAACCAATCAAATATAAAGATGGGCTATAGACATCTCATTTTTATTATATTTATTAGGTTTAGATCCTGCCTTTCTTCCATTATGGGAACTGATGGTGGCATTTGGGGAGATCCTAGGGCGTCTCTCATCCAGGCGTTGCTGGGTTTCAACTAGTTGTTTGGCGCAAGCATATGCCCCAGCTGTTTCTGTTTAAGAGGGGTAGCCCCTATTGTCTGATCCTTGGCCCTGGTAAATCATTGTCTTTCATTTTTCCCATTTGGGGGGATTCATTATGAAAATCTTGTTAGAGTGAGTTGTTAAATTTGCCATTCTTCAGGTTTCAGCCTGTAGAATTTAAATCTTGGTAAGTTGGAGGTGGGTGTATCACATCTCTGAGGCATATATGTGTACATGTCTAAACATTAAGGTACCGTGTATTTATAGAGATATTTACTTCATTTATACGCCACCGTTCTCTCCAGTGGGGACCAAAGAGGCTTACATTGTTCTCCTCTCCTCCATTTTATCCTCATAGCAACCTTGTGAGGTAGGTTAGGTTGAGAAAGTGTGACTGGTCCAAGCAAGTGTGCGAAGCCATTGTATTTAATCTAGTGTAGTGTACATTGTATTCCATGTAGTGAACATCTGGCCATTTTATATATTGGTGAGGTATATATATTGTGAGGCCCAGCTCCTGGCTCTTGTTTCACACCTCTGCTAAGAGCAGCGGCAGGAGAAAAATAAAAATTGCCACCAGGTCAACAGCATGACATCACTTCCTGGAAAAACCAGGAAATAGTGTCACATCTCTCTAGGAATCACTCTATGGTTTTACAATAGAGTGTCCGGTGATTCCTACATAGGTGTGATAGCGATTCTGGGGTTCTTCCCACCACCCATCCCCGGAAGTGACATCATATTATTGCTGCGCTCCCCATCTAGTTACCATACCAGGCGTGGCAACTCTACGCTGGAGCCAATAAGACAATCTTAGGAGACAGCAAGTCAAGCATTCTCCTATGATGGAGATAGCTGCTCTGAATGGGTACTCTCTGCAGACAAGAAAGGAAATGCCTGCAGGGTTCTTCCAAAGTACCTCCTGCTTCAAAGAGGCAGAGGAAAACTAGGGCTGGCTCTTTGCTTTGAGGAAGAGATACTCTGTTGAAGAAGCAAATGAGTATTGAGATTCCCATCGGCAGGTGCCTTGTTCACATGTTACAGTGAATGCACTTACGTCCTTGAACATGTGTACATCAGTTTGTAAGAAAGAGCCACCGTGCATTCACCTTACGAATGAAATCAGGGACCAGTACCTGGATAAATGTGTGGTTTCAGTCACATGTTCAGCTGTTCATGGGTTGAATGTAACTTGAGACTTTTTTTAACACATGTATAAAGGAAATCAAAGTGTACACTGTCCACAGTTTATGTGTGCATCCAATGTAACTTGTGAACAGGGTGATAGTATCTACAGGCACCACTTGGAAATGACTGTTCTATTCTCCGGTAAGGCAGTTTACTTCCTTGTGCAGACCACTTGTATTCTCTCCTCTGCTGAGACACAATGCTTGTACAGTCCCTAGTCCTGGCACTACTTAGGAGTAAGCTGCTCTGTACTAGACTGGAGCTGCAGAGAAGTGAGCACTCACTCGTACCTGCCTCCCCATGTGAGGAGTATCGCACAGAACACCAGAATCAGCAGCTGGAAAACTGCTGTTGGAGCCCACGCTGCCCTCTGTCTATAATACACCTCTTTATTGCTCTGGGATGGTAAAGTAAATTGTTTTCACCTTCTCTGTGTACTGTATTCAATTTTTATTGATGTCAAAACCTGATAACCCGTTTTACAACAACACTGAAAATAACAGGCAGTGCAATCCACAGCTCAGCTGTGTGTGTGTATAAAGTGCCGTCAAGTCGCAGCCGACTTATGGCGACCCCTTTTGGGGTTTTCACGGCAAGAGACTAACAGAGGTGGTTTGCCAGTGCTTTCCTCTGGATAGCAACCCTGGTATTCCTTGGTGGTCTCCCATCCAAATACTAACCAGGGCTGGCCCTGCTTAGCTTCTGAGATCTGACGAGATAAATCCATTGAAGTGAGCAGACTTTGATAGGTGTAACTTTGCTAAGGATTGCACTGTTAAGCAGTTAAACTGTATAAAATGTAAATTAAGAACACAAAACGAATTTGGCCTCCTATTAAAATAATTGTATGTCCGTGATCAATGTAATTTATTAAATGCCTCCCAACCTGCCATTATGTTGGTTTTCTTATTCTGGTTCTCACCTTGTTAATTTGGGTTGGAGGGAGGCTTGGTTTAGGTGCCCATGGTTTTGTGTTATGTGAATGAGCCTTGAAAGAGCTTCTGGCTCACTCGTGCAATTCTTCTTCCCGTTACAGACCGCACTTGTTTGGGACTAATCATAGTACCAAGCAGTGCATAAAACTGATGTATAGGTGTGGCTACCTGTTCGTATCTGAAATCAGAGAGTGTGCATCTAGTTTTGAACAACAATGGAGGCAAGGAAGCCACACCCTTCCCCTGTCAGGGGAGGGGCCGTGGCTCAGTGGTAGGGCATCTGCTTGGCATGCAGAAGGTCGCAGGTTCAATCTCCAGCTAAAAGAATCAGGCGGTAGATGATGTGAAAGACATGGCTGAGACCCTGGAGAGCTGCTGCCTGTCTAAGTAGACAATACTGACCTTGATGGACCAAGGGTCTGATTCAGCACAAGGCAACTTCATATGTCTTATCTCTCTGTGCTCTTACAGTTTCATCACATTCCTTCCAGCCCAGCTTCCTTCGGTTGTCGGAGCCAGCACGGTGTAGTGGTTAAGAGCGGTAGTTTGGAGCAGTGGGCAATAATCTGGAGAACCGGATTTGATTCTCCACTCCTCCACATGAGCAGCGGACGCAAGTCTAGTGAACCAGGTTGGTTTCCCCACTCCGCCACATGAAGCCAGCTGGGTGACCTTGGGCTAGTCACAGCTCTCTCAGCCCCACCCACCTCACAGGGTGTCTGTTGTGGGGAGGGAAAGGGAAGGTGATCGTAAGTTGGTTTTATTCTCCCTTTAGTGGTAGAGAAAGTCGGCATGTAAAAACCAACTCTTCTTCTTCTTCTGAGGTGGGTAAAAAAAAATCCTTACAGTAGAAGATGGCAGGAAGAGGAGGAAAGAAGCAGGTCTACTCCCCTTGCCCTCACACTCTGTTTTTATTTAAAAATAGACTGCCCGTAAATGGATGGGCATGTATAGGTGCCTGTGGAGCCCCCGTCACATCTAGTTTGGCCCACAGTTTGCTGTTACATATGAACCAGTAAAAAAGAAGAAAAAGAAGAAGAGTTGGGTTTTTTATACCCTGATTTTCTCTACCTTTAAGGAGAGTGAAACCAGCTTACAAGCGCCTTCCCTTCGTCTCCCCACAACAGACACCTTGTGAGGTAGGTGGGGCTGAGAGAGTTCTGAGAGATTGTCCGCTGCTCATGTGGAGGAGTGGGGAATCAAACCCGGTTCTCCAGATTAGAGTCTGTGCCGAACCCCGAATTTGCCGAATTTATTCACCGAACTCGCTGAATTCAGCTCCCCGTTTTCCCACCTTTTTTGAGTTTGGTTCCATCTGAACTAAAAACCGCCGAATCAGGGGGAATTCGGCTGTTTTTCGGTTCGGGACGAACCGAATCGACAGCCCTACACTGATGTTAGAAGGTTTTTTTTTTTTACTGGCACATATCATAATGAAAGATGTCTCTGTTTGGCCTTGAAGTCGTCCATTTTCTACTGGTTCTTCTGTTTCTTTCTCAGACAATGAATATGTATTTATTGACCTGGAGCAGAAGCTTTGCAAATACTTTATAAAGGAATGGAAGAAAGAGACAAGCAAAGTAAGTAAAGAGTCCGAGCAAAATAAATTATATGTTTTTTACTTAAGTTTGTGACTGTGATGTATACTGAGGCTTCCTTTTGTAGAAACTGGAATGAAGATTCCTGTTTCACGTAGGTATTGTTCCACACATGTTGTTTTGTCAGTCTTCTTTTCACTGCTGTTTTTGGGAAGTTTAAAATTCTTCAGTACCACCAAGATCAAACAAAGGTGACACAGTTGGGAACTAAACTAGGTTTTCCACAGCTGCCTCAATGTTCAGTGACTTCCATCCAGTCAAGTTTGCAAAGTGTTTGTGCTGTAAGTTTATCAGAAGTCAGTTAGCAATGGTTTCATGGTCAAAAATTTGGGAACATGCTATGTTGAAATTAAATCAAAAGAGTTTCCGTCTAGACATTAGGAAGAATTTTCTAACAGTTAGAGCAGTTCCTCAGTGGAGTAGGCTTCCTTGGGAGGTGGTAAGCTCTCCTTCCATGGAGGTTTTTAAGAAGAGGCTAGATGGCTATCTGTCATCAATGCTGATTCTATGACCATAGGCAGATCATGAGAGGGAGGGCACCTTGGCCATCTTCTGGGCATGGAGTAGGGTTCACTGGGGGTGTGGTGGGGGAGGCAGTTTGGAATTTCCTGCATTGTGCAGGGGGTTGGACTAGATGACCCTGGTGGTGCCTTCCAACTCTATGATTCTATGGGTAGAGTGTGGGTAGGATTGCCGGCTTTTCAACTTACCCCTGTAGCTATCCCACAACAGTGGCTTGATCTACAGTAATTAGCCACCAAATCTTTTCATAGTATGGGGATAAGTAGCTAACTGCTGCAGAGACCACACCAGGGTCATCTAGTCCAGAGTCAAGAGCTATGTATTCGTTTGATACCCCACTCCCCCCACACCCAAGTAGCAAGCAGCGTTGTTCTACCTTAGGGTTGCCAGGTCCCTCTTCGCCATCAGCGGGAGGTTTTGGGGGCAGAGCCTGAGGAGAGCAGGGTTTGGGGAGGGGAGGGACTTCAATGCCAGAGTTCATCTTCCCAAGTGGCCATTTTCCCCAGGTGAAATGATCTCTTTTGGCTGGAGGTCAGTTGTAATAACAGGAGATCTCCAGCTAGTACCTGGAGGTTGGCAACCCTATTTTACCTCAGTTTTATCCTCACAGTGACAACCCTGTGAAGTAGGTTAGACTGAGAGAGTTAACTGGCCCAAGGTCACCCAGCGAACCTCCATGATAGAGTGAGGATTGTCGGCAGAATTTGAGAAATAATCCAAACCCAGGCTTTGGAGTTGGCTTTCAGTGACTTATACTGCAACAGGATTTGCAAGGGGCAACAATTGACTGCAGGCCACTGATACATAGAGAGGCCTTCAGAGCACAAGCACATGCTAACACACAGCAGAGAAAGAAAAACAAGAGGCAGGCTAAACTACAAGAAAAAACATTCAATAAACATAGACTTACCAACTGCCCGGTTCTGGTGGGCAATTAACTTGGCCAAAGTTCTTCTGCTTCTTCTCTCTGGCGATCCTGTGCATGCATGGCCGCGCACAGCGCAGTTGTGTCACTTCTTGGTTTACCCGAGAAGCACTGTATCATGATGGGGATTTCCATAGAGTTTTGGGGGTGAGAGTGCTAGAGCATGCCATGAAATGCGGCGCTTCCGGGATAAACCCAGAAGTGATGTAATCGCGCAGCCGCGCACACTGGATCACCGCCCCAGCCCCACTCCAAAAAGGTCCTGCCGGTGGGGAAGGGGAACCTGGCAACCCTACTTAAACGCTAGAGAATGGTCCACAGCTCCCCCTGGGGTACAAGTAGACTAAACTAGTTTTTCAGCTGTATTTACATTAACTAGACTTTAGCAGACTGTTGCTTCTCAAACAAGGATTTGAAGTTGGATCTCCCTGATCCTTGTCCAATGCCCTATCCACTGCACTGCACCGGAGAGAACCAGAAAACTGGAGAGAACCACAAAACTGCAATCCTTGTTCACCCCAGTATCATTGATATGAGCCAATAGATGATGTGGTTTCAAAATGGCAGCTGGTTACTTAAGCACATTTGAGAGTTAAAGTGTTAAAAGGAAAGGGGGAGAATTCCTAGTGGTAACAGAGACACAAAGCGCTGTCTTTATTTTGGAATTGACTAACTCTATGTTCTGTTTCTGTTGAAGGGAACAGAGAAGTTCAGCCCTCCCCTGGTTACATTCTTTAGAGTGCAGTACTATGTGGAAAATGGACGGGTTATAAGGTATGGTTGTCTTGTTCTTTGAAATGAGCTATATACATTTATCTTTGTTTTGTTCTGTTTGCCACCACTCTACTGTCGGAGAGCAACATTGGCATTTATGGGTTATAATTAACACTGTCTCCTTAATGCAGAGTTTTCCCATTTATTCTTTCACTTTTGATAATTGATAGCAAATACGCACACACATACACAAAACTGTTAAATGTTAACAGTTGTGTACCACGAAGTCAGGGCCATGAAATAATACAGGGTAAATTGTAATTATGTAAAATTGGAATGTAATAAACATAAGAACATAAGAAAGGCCCTGCTGGATCAGACCAAGGCCCATCAAGTCCAGCAGTCTGTTCACACAGCGGCCAACCAGGTGCCTTTAGGAAGCCACAAACAAGACGACTGCAGCAGCACCATCCTGCCTGTGTTCCAAAACACCTAATATGATAGGCACGCTCCTCTGATACTAGAGAGAATAGGTATGCAGCATGACCAGTATCCATTCTAACTAATAGCCATGAATACCCCTCTCCTCCATGAATATGTCCACTCCCCTCTTAAAGCCCTCCAAGCTGGCAGCCATCACCACATCCTGGGACAGGGAGTTCCACAATTTAACTATGCGTTGTGTGAAAAAATACTTCCTTTTATCTGTTTTGAATCTCTCACCCTCCAGCTTTAGCAGATGACCCCATGTTCTAGTATTTTGGGAGAGGGAGAAAATTTATCCCTGTCCACTCTCTCCAAACCATGCATAATTTTATAGACCTCTATCATGTCTCCTCTTAGCTGCCTTCTTTCCAAGCTAAACAGCCCTAAGCATCCTAACCGCTCCCCGTAGGACAGTTGCTCTTGTCCCCTAATCATTTTGGTTGCTCTTTTCTGCACCTTCTCAAGCTCTGTAATATCCTTTTTTAGGTGTGGTGACCAGAACTGTACACAGTATTGCAAGTGTGGTCTCACCATAGATTTGTACAAGGGCAGTATTTTATTCTCTATTCCTCGTCTAATTATGGCCAGCATGGAATTTGCCTTTTTTACTGCAGCTGCACACTGGGTTGACATCTTCATTGAGCTATCCACCACCACCCCAAGATCCCTTGCTTGGTCTGTCGCTGCCAGCACAGATCCCATCAGTGTAAATGTGAAGTTGGGATTTTTTGCCCCAATATGCATCACTTTACACTTGCTCTCATTGAATCTCATTTATCATTTTAATGCCCATTCTTCCAGTATGCAGAGATCCTACTGGAACTCTACCTCAGTTTCTTTAAAGAAAAGAAGAGAGACCTGTTCACAATAACTGTAATCAGCAATCTCCCCAGTTTTGCTAAACTAGATAACACCAGTAGTGGTTGAGGAATCCCAGATCCTTGGTAATCTCTTGGAAGATGTTTGTCAGAGTTTGATGGATTCTTATTCAGCAGTTTCATATTGGAGTCTCCCTTTGAAGTTATTTTGCTGTAGTATCAGCAACAGTTTTAAAGAATCTTCATATCTAAAGTGGACTATATCAGTTATTTACTGATCCTGGAAACAGTGTTCCGACAAAATAATCTAGCCAATTCAAGAAGTTAGAATCTTGTAGGCTGCTAAGAGAGGGCTGTAGTACCTAGTGCTGTTTCAGATGTGATAATATTTGATTTGTTCTTCCTGGTTTACACACTTCTCTGTTTTGTAAGAAATTGATTATATGCGTCTTCTCAGTGAAGAAGTATTCTTTATCCATGGTGGGGTCTTCCTTGGTGGTCTCCCATCCAAATACTAACCAGGGCTACTCTGCTTAGCTTCTGAGATCTGACAAGATCAGGCTAGCCTGGGCCATCCAGGTCAGGGCAACCGATGATTAATGTGATGCAATTGTGAAGCTTATAAATGGGCAGCTCTTAATTTCAGTCTTGTTTTACGAATAAGATTTCTTTAATAAATTTGCTAAATTGTTGAATCACAAAAACAGAAACAAGAGAATAAATTAACAAGGCAAATTGTATGAACAACACAGCAATCAAAGAAATCAACCACAAGACAATGTGATTTGACTGAATCCTCCAGCCACTGTAACTCTATCCACGAGTCTTAACCATAACACCATGGTATATTTATTGTTTTTTAGTTAGCATGATAAGTTAAAGAGGGGAAATCTTCTCTTCTAACTAGTACAGGTTCCAGTGGCAACACTGTGTTTATATGAACTCTGTCTTGATGACAGCACTAGTAACAACTGCTCCACACTTTGTGACTATTGAATTTGAGTTACGCCAGCAGTTTCTGCAGCAATGCTGTAAAACTCGTGAATGACAGATGTATCTCCTTAAGCATTTTTTATATGCAACTGGAATCCCTGATTGGACTGTAGCCCTCAGCCCAGAGCACACAGGTGTTTGCGGACATGTGTCTCTCACACTTTGCACATACGTTGCAGGAAACATTGGCATGGAGAGCATGGCTGTCACATAAAGCATGCAGTACCCCTCAGAGGTGCATTAGTGAAGAAAAGTGCTAGTGCCTGTACACACGATAGCAACTTTATTTTATGGGGCTTTTGCATCTGTGTCATGAACCGCATTTGCTTTCCTCTGCAGCTCTGATACTGAAGAAAAGGAATGCAGGAGGAGTAGGAAAATTTGGCATTTGAGCAGGCTCTATTGACTTGGAATGCAAGATGCCTACTATACAAAGCCACCCTACCTGACCATGCAGAACTAAACGTTAAAATTGAGCAACTGACAGAATATGTTTTCATCATGGCTGCAGGCTACATTCAGGCCCTTCAGTAAGCTAAGAGGGCCTGGCTTTCAGAGGGGCTAAAATTAGGTGCAGCCTTTTAACCTATGTAAACACCTCCTGTTTACACCTGAACAAGCCCACTTTTTTGCTTGTGTTAAGCAGAGGGCAGAAGTCTTTTCTTCCTAGGATTTTTCTTGCTATTTTTCTGTCCCTTTTGCCTTCATTGTACTGCTTCCGTAAGCTCCTTAGTTAATAGGGTTGCCAACCTCCAGGTACTTGACTGGAGAAGGAGGCAGCATGAGGCTCAAAATAAGAAAACAAATAAGCCTAAGCTGGTATTAAATAAATATGATCATTTCTTTCATCAAGCAAACCAAACGCAAAACAAATTCTCAAGAGAATTCTCTATTTAGCAACACTGCTTTATTATATTATATTATCATAGGAGCAACAGTTTGAGGCCACCGGCTGACGAAGCTGTCTTCGGACGGCGAAAGCGTTTAAATCATCCCGCAAATGCTTCAGCAGAGGCGTGCCTCCCCTGCTTCTAGGATCCATTATTGCTTTCTGCTAAAAGAAGAAAGTTGTCAAACAAGTCATTGTACTTACTTTTGCAAACATTTGTCTTCTTCGGGTAGCTTTCAGCTACACATTGTCATTGTGTTATATATGTATATGTTCATGATATTTTTGATGCTTGCACTTGTAAATAATAGAGCACTTTTTGCATTACTATTGTGAGCTTGATACCTTTGTTTCTCCACAACTGCCAGGTAGTAGCAGGAGATCTCCTGCTAGTACAACTGATCTCCAGCCGATAGAGATCAGATCACCTGGAGAAAACTGGCCGCTTTGGCAATTGAACTCTATGGCATTGAAGTCCCTCTCCTCCCCAAGCCCCGCTCTCCTCAGGCTCCGCCCCAGAAATCTCCCACCGGTGGCAAAGAGGGACCTGGCAACCCTATGTCACACACTTTAGTCAAATCAGTCTGTACCTTCAGGTACCTCACACATGCAGTAGATGAAGTGTTGCATTCTATCTTACAAGTCAAGTTGAAACCAGGGACCTTCTGGATCATAGTCTGTTCTCTCAGGGCTGGGTCTGTAATGTGGTGAAACAGAGATTTTCAGCTGGTAGTTTATGGGGACCAGCAGCTCTGCCTCTTCTGCCACCAGCACCATCTCACTGTTGCCTCCACCTGCTCCTTGTTCCATCCCAATCCAGGAGCTGTAGCAGCAAACACTCCTTCCCTTCCCGCATCAATAAACAATGCATAACATAAAAAAGTGTTTCATCCATCAATTATCATACACCCAGTTCAATTAAAAAAATAGAAATAAAGCAAAGAATTGAGCTCATACTCTTAAAATCTATTATCATTGACTATTACTAATGATATATTCAGATTTAAGGTTATTCTTGCTGCTGTCTAATTTATTTTTCTGCCAGTCTTAAAATATTTTCTTTTAGCCGCTTATTTATAAGATGACACATTGTGTGGATCTTTGCCCTCCTTTAAGATAAGAGCTAAGTTTAAAACTGCCCAGTGTTTTAAGGCCTCTCACATATTTTGCATATATGTGAATAGTTTTTCTAAATGTGGGACTAGTTGCTCAGCAAAACTTTTATAAAATTCATTGCTGAACCCATCTGGACCAGGTGATTTACCTATTTTTACATTCTTGACCGTTTTTCTTATTTTTGATCTAGAAATTGGTCGGTCTAAGAATTCCCTATATTCTGATAACAAATTAGGGATGGAGAGACTATAAATGTCTTTATTTTTTTTCCCTCTCAGGGCTGTCTGCCTTTTACAGATCTGAACAGGAATTTTGAAATTCCCTTGAAGTCTGCACACCTGTTTGTGTTTGCATGCCATGTTCTATTTCTGAGGGTCTTATAACCTCGTCCTTTTTCTTCCAGCAGTTTTGCTATGATCTTACGTGGTTTATTACTGTGTTCAAATATCTATTAGTTTACATACAGTACGGATTTTGCAATTGTCAAAGTATCATAGAGCTTTAACTTATCTTGGGCAAATTCCCACATCTTTCTATCCTCTTCAAATCTAGTAGTTTTATCCCTAGTTTCTTTTATTCTAAGATCTGAAGTTCATTCTTTTCTGGCCATATCTCTTTCTTTCTTAATATAATTTGAGTGAGATGTTAGAATTCCCTTTATAAATGCTTTAAATGAATCCCAAATTGTTGTATATTTAACTTCTTGGCGAGAATTTAATTTTTAAAAGACTTTATCTCCAATTTTATTCTACCAAGTACTTTTCATTTTGTGATAAAAGTTTATTTAAACCTCGATTCTGTTTTTTTACACTGTCACTTAATATCAAATTCCAGAACAATGGGAGAATGGTCAATCAGAGACAATGCTACTATTAAGATTTTATATCCTCTTAAATTTAAATCTGCAAAGATATAATCAATGCATGAGTGAGAGTTATACCTGTATGAAAAATATGTGTAATCCTTTTTAAACGGGTACTTAAGTCTAAAAGCATCAGTTAATGACATCTTTTAACCAATTCTTAAATTGCTTGGGGATCTTATTTTGTGATTGTACACCTGAAGAGGAATCCAAGGAGATCTCCTTTATTTCATTCAAATTCCTTGCAATATCAATTCACCTTCTACCCAATTTGTGAACAAGGAAATAATTTGTTCCAAAAAGGACTTTTGTTTTTGATTAGCTGCGTAAATGCAGACTAATGTAAACCTCCCACTTCCTGTGAAACCTTGTATAAACAAAAATGTCCATCTTTATTCAAGGCAATAACCTCACCCCATAATGATTTTTTACCCCACTCCCCACCATCTCAGCTTACAGCATTGTTCAGCCTCAAGTTTATCCTTGCAATAACAATCCTGTGAAGTAAGTGAGGCTGAGAGTATCACCATGTGGCAAGCAACGCATGCTCAGTAGGGCATTTCCTGGAGAGGCACCGCTGCATTCTCTTAACTGCTACGTTGCCCTAGCTCTCACCTTTCCTTTGCCCAGTGATAGATGCTGGCGATAAAACGATGCCTTTACATAGGTTGTCCTCAGAATGATAAATTGTGTAGCAATGGAACTCCATGTTGGTGGCTGCTTTTCTTTCCAGGGGCTGCTGCTTTTTTGAGGAATGTTGCTTTTTCTGACTCCTACAGTGACAAGGTATCGCGGCACTATTACTACTGCAATCTCAGGGACCAAGTGCTGAGGTCTCGGTGCCCGAACAAAGAAGAAATCTACTTCCTGCTGGCTGCTTACGGTCTGCAAGCGGATGTGGGTGACTACCAGGAAAACCTACATAGCGTGAACTATTTTCAACCCCAGACTTATTTTCCGCAATGGGTAAGTCGCCATGAGAACAGGACAAGGTGGTTGGGATTGAATGAAGCCTTAAGAAGTTTTTCTTCCCCCCCTTCCAGTTCTTATCTGAATACTGTGGTTGCTAGCAGCGTGTCTGAATTGACCCCTCTTAACTAACTCACTCGAATTGGTGACACAGTGCCCTGAGAACTATGGAAATACCCCAGGCATGTCATCCTCTTTCCGAGAGAGTCTGCCCGTGCAATGGTGAAGAAATTGAGACCCGTGAACACATCTTTTTATACTGCCCTCTCCATCATGAGTTAAGTTCTAAGACTATTCAAGAAATTCTAAGAAATAATACAGGGCTACCTGATAAAATTTGTATCCAACGACTACTGGAAGATAGTAACACCCAAACTTTGAGGAGTGTGGCCAGATTTTGTGCTGATATATAAGGCACGAAAGTATGTAATGTACAAATAGGTACAATTTGACAGATAAACGTTTTAGAAGCTAGCTTACTTACCTTTTTAGATATGGGATTTTATTGATATATTTTATTTTGTGGACTTTTCGATTGACTGATACTGTTTTATTACAAATTTATGTTACTCTTGATTAGATGTGTTCTGTTTTTGGTCAAATGACCGTAAAATTAAGATTGATTGATTGATTGATTGACCCAGTCATGTCAACCAAAAATCCCCATGTGATAACACTTTGTATCATCCTTTGACAACCAAGAAAAGCAGGAACGAGGTGCATCAGGGAGGCAGGTTAGAAAGAGCAATAGCAAGTCCAGACTCCTCCTATTAATGAGCTCTCTTTCTGGCACAATATCCCAGTGCAACCTCAGTCCCAGCCAACCTTTGCCCTACTTCATGGATTGCCCTTCTCAGCTGGTTATAGCAATATGTTTGTTGGCTGGGAGTACAGATCTTTTCTTATCACAACACATTTTAAAGCGTGCAAACAAGCCAAAGTCTAAGGCAGATCCCAGCCACACCGTTCTTCACCTGCAAACAGACTCCTGGATAATTTACCGCCAGAGATGGAATGTGACATCCAGCGGCACACCTCTCTCTCTCTCTCTGTCCCTGGGGCAACTGCAGCGACGTGAAAAATTTTCGGTTCAGCTCCATGGCTCAGGATTGCAGTAGAGCGTGATGGAGAATGAAAGTAATGATGCCAGGAAGGGGTGGGGATGCAAAACAGCAAGCGGGTAATCTTGTTCAGGAAGAGGATTCCTAGACTCAGAGCCCTTGGCTGAGGAGGTGGTTAAGAAAGACCGGGCCTCCTGGCAGCAGGATAATTATAAGGTCTTATTAGGGACAGAGAGGGAGACATAGCAAGGCTACCTGATGGAACTTCCCTGTGATTAAAGAAATTGCTTGTACTTTGGCAGGTACAACCCCCTTCAAGGGAATATTATTCACTTGCAAAAAAAAAAAAAAAGAGCTTGAAATTACTCTATGGTGAGTGATAGCCGAGAAAGAGGAGAGCTAAGATTTACAGCTGAAAATACAGTGAGCCTTTTTTGCCTACGTTTTAGATCCAGGCTGGAAGGAATGCCTCCTAAATGGGGGGGAACGAATTAGTCGTCTCACGGGAATGCTGAAAAAAATCTTCCGCTCATTGAAGTTTGCAAGGGACTGTAGCACTATCCAGTTTGTTATCGGCTATGAGCCACTGCAGAGAATCCCTTTCCAGACCTCTCCAGGCACGGCCTCCTGCTGGCTCTGCCCTCTCACCTTCCAATGATTTCTGACTTCCAGAAGCAGGAGAGAGGAATGGTGGACATCACTGAACTTTGCATTTTGCCATTCTTTGTATTAATTTGCATAAAGCTACCCATGGCTGGCTGGACCTTCAATGGTTACAGTTCAGCTTCCTGCTTCACTGAAATAGGGTTGCCAATCCTAGGTTGGGAAATTCCTGGAGATTTTGGGGTCAGAGCCTGGGAGTAGGAGGGATTTGGGGAGAGGAGCTCAGCGGGGCATAATGCCATAGAGACCACCCTCCAAAACAGCCATTTCTCCAGGGGAACTGATCTGTCGTCTGGAGATCAGTTATGATACCAGGAGATCTCCAGGCCCGACCTGGAGGTTAGCAACCCTACACTGAAATGTCTTTCAGCTTCACAATGGTTACAGGCACTAGAGCTCTTTCTCAGCAGGCTCCAGACTGAGGTTGGAAGGCACATGATACAGCAGGCACATGACTGAAGCCAAGCAGGCCTCAGTCTGAGTAGTGCCATGTAATAAATAAAATGAATAAGTTATTTGTACCTAATTCCATTGTCTGTATTGCAGTTTTGATTTATACTGTCTGACCGAAGTAGGTTTTTACTCCTGATCACCTTTCGGTAGTCATTTAAGTACCAGTATTTGAGGCTTTGATAGGAAATAGAAAGTTGGAGAATGAATTTCATATAGAGCATTGCTCTTGTGTGTCCTTGTGAGAGCCAGCATGGTGTAGTGGTTAAGAGCAGTGGTTTGGAGCGGTGGACTCTGACCTGGAGAACCGGGTTTGATTCCCCACTCCTCCACATGAGTGGTGGAGGCTAATCTGGTGGACTGGATTTGTTTCCCCACTCCTACACATGAAGCCAGCTGGGTCACCTTGGGCTAGTCACAGTTCTATTAAGAGCTCTCAGCCCCACCTACCTCACAGGGTACCTGTTGTGGGGAGGGAAGGTGATTGTAAGCCAGTTTGAGTCTCCCTTAAGTAGTAGAGAAAGTCGGCATATAAAAAACAACTCTTCTTCTTCTTTTGTACTTGTGCAGAAAGAAGTTAATCACATTCTGCTTCTCTTGTGCTTCAGTGGGATGAAAGAATGTACAACTGCTGAAATCCTCACATTCCAAATTAAATCTTGCAGTCTTAATCAGATATCATACTTGTGTGTGTTTGTAAAGTGTCATCAAGTCGCACCCGAGTCATGGCGACCCTGTAGGGATTTCAAGGCAAGAGACTTACAGAGGTGGTTTGCCATTGCGTTTGTCTGCATAGCAATCCTGGTCTTCCTTGGTGGTCTCCCATCCAATTACTAACCAGGGCTGACCCTGCCTAACTTCTGAGATCAGGCTAGCCTGGGCCATCCATCTCAGGGCAAAGATCATAGTTAGAAGTAGTGAGTAAAATTTCCATTAACTGTGAATGAATTCTTCAGTAGTGATTTTTAAATGTTTGTTACCATGTTTGAAAAGACAAGCATGTTAAAAGTTCCCAATATTCAGTTGGCAAATTAAACAGATGGCTCTTCTTCTGGGGGAACATTTAAGCTGTGTTTTATGTTAACCTTATGCACCGTTTTAAGTTAGCAGAAAAGTTTCTGTAAGTTTGGAGGTGGGTGGGTTACCCTTCTCTGAACTCACACAAACACACACACACATAACACGCAATGAATCCCAGCTGACTTCTCTCGTGGAACTGTAGAGCCAGAAGCCGAGGAAGCTGCTGACATTGTTTCTTTTCCTGGTGGCAGATAATTGCAAAGCGAGGGAGCGATTATATCCTGAAGCATGCACCAGAGATCCACCGAGAGCAGCAGGGCCTGACCACAAAAGAAGCTCTTCTGAAATATGTCAAGGAGTCCTGTTTGCTGGAAGATGTGCCGGTTCACTTCTACAGATTGCAGAAGGTTGAGTATTTGGTTGATTATCAATGCTATTTAAACATATCTTACTAAAACCTCACAGGGGCTTTTATTGGGGGGATATTAAAGGAAGGCCGAGGGACCTTGGAATTTAATACAGAAGTACTGTTCCATGTTAGAGGGAAAGGCTGTGAACGTTTTCATTTTCGATCACACTACTAAGTCAGAGCCAAAATAACCTTCAAAAGAAATATGCCCTTCAATTTAAGTTTCACAGATTAAAATTGATTAATACATTAATCGTTTAGCTGATTATTCTCCTGATCAAAGCGTTTGATGATAGCCATCACAATCTATTTAGGATATTGTGTAGAATTGTTTTGATCCAGTTTGTCCTCTGGCTCCTAAAGGGATCCCACTGGAAATCTGCGATCAGACCTCTCCATGTATTTTTAGACCCTAAAAGGCAGTAATGACGAGAGAGGTTCCCACCCCCACCTATTCCTCTCCCCCACCCGAACAGGGCTAATTGCAGCTGGGGGGTGGCTTCAAGGGGAATGAAACTCTTTTCTCAGTGTCCCAGCCCAAGTCCAAGTCTCCCCCCGCCCACATCTGCTCTTGAGGTTCAAAGGTACAGTGGGAGATCCTGTCACTGGTCTCCAGCCTAACACATCCTTAGGCCCTTATTTTATCAAAAAGCTTGGCAAAACCTATCTAGCTGTCATGTCTTCTTTAGTGTTGCATTTGCTGCATATGTGGGGATGGCCATACAGAGTCCTTGGAACATGTTTTGCTGTACTGTTGTCGTTGGGATGAAAATATTTAGGGCAACTCCTACTTTATCAATTTTATCTCTCCCCGCAAAGTTTAGTTCAGTGGTTATTTGGTGCCAATAAAAGAATCACATTATTAGTGGCTAAACTTGTGTGAGCGGTAGTTAAATGTAAAAAGGGTTAACTTGGGGGATTATATCAGTGCGGCGCTGCTTGTGGCCTTTTGGCTGTTTAAGCAATATTATTTAAGTTAAGAGTTGCATTTGCTGTGAAATCAGAGGGAAGGACTTTCCAATTTGTGCTTGGATTATTTATTAAAATATTTGTGGCGCCTGCCTCTCAAACAAAAATATTCTCCAAGGTAAAATTCTAGTCAAGTTACTACTAGGGTTGCCAACAACCTGAAGAACAAATGTCCTTTAATAGAGGCTGAATGGGATGATTATTTAATCTCTGTACCATGAAAAGCTTCACCTGCCCATGAAGCTGGTCGTGCTGTTGAAGTGATAGGCTCTTAGAAAGGACCACTTCCTGAGAAGTGATATGTTATCTTATTCATCCAGTCACTCACTAAGCAGGACTCAACGACTTTACCTACTTTTAAAAAGCAAGTCTTTTTACTGAGATACTAACAATAAAAATGTGTAAATGCAAGTTACAAAGTCTTTACACTTTGTTACGATGTATGCAATGACATTTTACAATGTATGCAATAAAGCAAACAAGTATTACATACTATTCAGTTTTAAAATCCATTTCAAATATAATAGTCAAATAAATCTAATTCAGTTTAAAGTATCTAATTCACAATATCTAGAATAATAATTCAAAACCATACATACCAGTAGCATTTTTCGAGACCCTCTTAGAGAGCGATCTGAAATTCTAGTCTCACTGTGCCTGTATTAATGTGTGCATTTCCACATATTAAGCCTGTGTTAAAGGGGCACCACATAGTGGGGGGTTTTTTTCCCTCCAGGTTGTTGGCAACCCTGGTTGTTACCTCTGCAGTTTCTATCCCACTTCCCAGCAGTGCCTCAAAGCAGCTGACAAAATCAAAGACATCCAGCTTTTCCAAAGTAAGGCTACTTTAATGGTTGTGTAGAAAAGAGGATTTCAACAAGTGCAGCTTACCATGTCACATGGCTGCAGGGGGTTCCAAAAGCTCATTGCCAAAAATTCCCTACGCTACGCAAGTGTTAAAGATACTGAAAGTCTGGGTATCCCTTATCCCCTCCTGTGTTTTCTCACAGCACAAGTGTTCCTTAAGACAGCTGTAAGAATACTTGAGAAGGAATACGTTCAGCAAGATTTGACATGCTTTATGCCCAGGAATGATGAAGATCAGAAATCAGTTGCTGTAATACTTGAATGCCTGCCTGACTTGAAATACTGGGGTGTGTTTGTGTGTCTATGAGAGAGCACTTTTTGCATATACTAATAGATTAATTTTTTTATTACCACTATTCATTAGAGGCTATAGGGAAAGACAGACTATTTTTGCAGCTCTGTGCTAACACCAGAAATCCCAGGTATAGAGTACAACCAAGAGTACGAAGTCATTATTAACAGTTGTCTCTTCCATGGGCTAAGTCACCTGTTTCCTAAGGCCCATTTCTGGGCTTTTGATAAATTCTTGCGAGTGCCTTATTTTAGGAGTAACAGCACAGGTGGGGTAAAAGAGAAACTGGGAACTATTCTTGAATTTAAAAAGTGAGAGAGAGATGATTACTGAAGTTAAAGCCACAGTTTGTTTTTCAGAGGATGGTTATTCGCTACAGCAGATGTGGGCAACCAAGGGCATACGTGCTGCTTGCCCCCTGCTGAACTCCTTTTTGTAGCCTTTGTAGTATTCCTTTGGAGCATGACCCAACAGTTCATCAAAAACTGGATGCAGCCAATGAGGTTACCCGGATGTTCCTCCCTCCTTGGGCATGCGTGAGCCTCCCTCTTGCTCAATACATCCCTGAAGCAGTTGAGGCCATTGACTTCATACAGTATGAACAGAGCAGACTTTTGAAATTAACCTTTGGGAGAATCTTATAACACGTGTACAACTAGTAGGGTTGGCAGTTCTTTCTTTGCCACCGATGGGAGGTTTTTGGGGCAGAGCCTGAGATGAGCGGGGTTTGGGGAAGGGAGGGACTTCAATGCCATAGAGTCCAATTGCCAAAGTGGCCATTTTCTCCAGGTGAACTGATCTCCATCGGCTGGAGATCAGTTGTAATAGCAGATCTCCAGCTATTACCTTGAGGTTGGCAACCCTAATAACTAGGCATAAGATGTGTGTGGGGGGGGACTTATCAGTGCATCCACTATGGGTTATTCTTTTATGGAATATAGCCTTTACTGTAGCACGAAAATTTGAGAGAAAAAGAGCTCTCTAGAGTCTAGACTTTATTGCAGTTGCTCCGCAGCAAATTAAAAAGGGGACATATTTAAATCATTCCCAAAAGAAACAGATGTGCAGCTAAAGAACTCCAGTGTGCCGTTAGCGCAGTCTGTTATATTATCACTGATTTAAAATATTTAGAACTTACCTCATCCCATGCTCTAGGGAGCTTGCAAACTTAATTAAAACCACATGCCTGCTATTAATAAAAACAAAATTACAAGCAGCTAAAATGTCTGGTAACAGCAGCAATTAAGTAGTCAGATCAGCTAACCTCCCCTCCCGAATGCCTTTCTGAATTACGCATCTTCTTTCAAAGTCACGCGAGCTCTGATGACCCTCCTCTAGGAGGCCACTCCACCACCCCTGTGCTCCTCCTCGCTGTGGTCAACTTGACCTCTCACAATTATGGACCACTAGTCAGGGTACCCAATGGAAATCTGAACTGGCAGTGGTTGTTTCTGTGTGTGTGTGGGGGGGGGGGGTGAACCGTATGGGGAGATGTGATCCTGTGGGTATACCTGTCTTCAGTTATGAATCACTTTCAAGGATGAAACCAGCACTTTGAATTGAGTCCTGAAACTGACCTGTGACTAGTACACTTGTCCGAGAACTGAAGTCTAGGTGCTTGCATCCTCCAGGAGCAAGCAGCGCATTCTGTACCCGCTGAAAGTTTTTGAGCAGCTTTCAAGGACAGTCTTGTGGATAGCGTCTTTCGGTAGTGAATCTGAAAGGTTACACGGGTATGGGTGAGGGCTGTCAAGATCCTTCTTTTCCAAGAAGAGGCATAGCCTAACCAATATACGTATCCAATGAAAGGTGATCCGGCCATGCCTGCTAACAGCATTCTTGGTGGACGCCAACTTATTTTTCATGCTGCGCCTCTGTCTATATCCTAGGATAAGAAAGAGGATCGCCCTACTATCATCCTGGGCCTGACCCTTAAAGGGATACAGATTTATCAGGTAAGAGTTTAAAACAATATTTTTTTAATAAACCTTTTATTAGTTTTTAACAATACATAACAGCATAAACTGCATACATTCCCATTCACATACAGATTGGGCTTTTTCCAGGGTTAATATTTAGCATTTTTACCATCACCATAAACAACCGTCTTACTTATTACATTATTGTTTAGTATTTCTAGATTCATATTAAACAGCATAATAACTATCTATCCTTTCTGCTATAAACTATGATTTCTTAACATATTGTTTAATTTCTTAATGATTTTAGCTTTTACTGTCTTTCTTTCCAAGATAACAATATCTAGTCTCTATTATAGCATACTGATGTCTAACTTTATAACTTCAGATTTGCATATTCAAAGTAACACATCCAGTTCTTTTGGAATTCATTCATCATTCTTTCTCTCAACATGGTGGTTAATTTGGCCATCACTGCATATTCTGACATTTTTTGTTGCCATTTCTCTGTTGCCAAATTAACCACCATGTTGAGAGGAAGAAAGATGAATGAATTCCAGAAGAACTGGATGTGTTACTTTGAATATGCAAATCTGAATCTCCTCTTGCTTCCACATCATTGCGAAGACAACCCTTGCCGCCATTGTCATATACCTAAATAGGTCTTAAGTTTTTTTCTAAGTTTTTCTGGTTCTAATCCCATCAACAAGGTTTCCAGGTGCAAGGGAAAGAGTTTTAAAAAATATTTGAAATACTGCAATAATTCTGCTTGACCCTTCTCCCCAGCAATTCTCTTTGTCACCTTGGTCACACACCCTAGACTTCGTTGCATGTCCATCTTTTTTGCAGCCTGTGAAATCTCCTTGCATTGCCTTGGCTCCATTATACTTCTGACAATGTTATCTCTCCGTTTTTCCTGGGTGTTTGATAATGTTATAGGATGTGAACCATGTTCGAGAGCTGCTCTATGACTTCCCCTGGTCACATATTGGAAAACTCGCATTTCTGGTGAGTGTTGAAGAACTTGACAATGCTATTGGACTTGCCTGTTATTTGAACCACACTGTGGTTTTTAAAAAGAACACGTATAGACAGTAAAAAGTTAAACCCATGCGCTTGTCTTGCTCTGCTTTCAGAACATGCCCAGGCTTTGGTAAAAACTCCAGGAAGGGGGGTTCGATGTCTGTGACCAGCCTCAAGCAGTGACTCTTTACATGTTCTTATCATTCTGTCAAGCTCAGGTGTCCGCCTCTCGATCTAGGCAAAGGACTCACTCAGACAGGTGTGGTCTGTTGTAAAAACGCTTTATTCAAAGACAAGCAGGCTAAGACTACAGACATGACTGCTCACAGGCACAGCAAAGCAGGCAATACTTTCCTAGGAAAGTTACTAGACTAAAAGCACTTCTTCTGGTGTCCCGGCCCAGCGCTGCCCAGGCAACCCGAAGATAAGGATTCCCACGGCTGAAGACTCAATACGGTCCAGGTGCTTGGCCGGGCTAAACCGAAAGCACAAACACTAAAGAATCCCTGGGAAGCAAGAACAGGCCAAAGCCCTGACATTCTGCCCCCATTAAACATTTATACCTGCGGTGCTGCTTGTATTTCTAAGAGAATATTTTGAATTTTAGGGAGACTTAATCTTGATAACTCACTCTGATGTTCTCCTCAATCCCCTCTCCCTTTTGCAATCTAGGGGAAAAAATTTGTGATCCAGCCAGATGGTTTGCCTTCTGCCCGGAAGCTGATTTACTATACAGGCTGTCCCTTCCGTTCTCGGCATTTGCTTCAGCTGCTCAGCAACAGCCATCGGCTGTTCCTTAACATCCAGCCCGTGCTTAAGCAGATACAGATGCTTGAAGATGCAGAAGGTATGTGATAGTGAGGGTTCATTTTTGCAGAGGGCAATGGCTGTCAGTTTAATAACCAGTAGGTAAGGTAAAGGTCCCCTGTGCAAGCACCGGATCATTCCTGACCCATGGGGTGACATCACATCCCGACGTTTCCAAGGCAGACTTTGTTTGCGGGGTGGTTTGCCGGTGCCTTCCCCAATAACCAGTAGTCAATTTTATTTAACAAGTCAGGTCAGAAAGCTGCTTTGATCCACAGTTCAGTCAGGGTAATTTCAGATTGGAAATGTTTGCAGTCATCCATCCCGTGGTTTAAAGGTCCAGGAACTCTCCATGGGCTCCTACCTTTCTTCCTCCCTCATACACTACTACCTTTTCCCTGTGTCCTTTCCTGGAAACCAGACTTGCAAACCACAGTCAAACCCTGGGCTTCCGTTCGGGTTTCCAAGCAGACTGTAGTTTGTCCATATGTGACATCAAACTACATCTTGCCAGGAAAGGGCAGGAGAAAGAGAACAAGGTGCAAAGTTGAGAGTTTAGTTAGCTCTTCTAGAAGAACTAAAAAAACTCTCAGCCTGGCACCTCATTTTCCCTTGTCTTCTCCTGTCCTCCTGTCCTCTGTGTGCCAGGAAAGGAGAAAGGAAGGAGGGAATCCAAGCATGTGAGGGGAGGACACAGGAGGGGGTACACAGTCATCTATGAACCCTAAATGGACATATTCATGGAAGAAAGGGGTATTCATGGCTATTAGTTAGAATGGATACCAGTCATGCTGCATACCTATTCTCTCTAGTATCAGAGGAGCATGCCTATTATATTGGGTGTGGTGGAGTGCAAGCAGGATGGTGCTGCTGAACTCGTCTTGTTTGGGGGCTTCCTAGAGGCACCTGGTTGGCCACTGTGTGAACAGACTGCTGGACTTGATGGGCCTTGGTCTGATCCAGCAGGGCCTTTCTTATGTTCTTATGACAAGGCAGCCCTACTTTAGCAAGCAAAGGTTGTTGCTAGGGGGGGTCCTCCTTCTTCAAGCCATCCCCGGAGCAGAAAATTGTGCCCTTGTGTGAGGGGCCCCAATTTTCCTCAGGCTTCATTTTTTCAAATGGAATCCTTTGATTAACGTTCTTCAAGCATGTCATTTATTTCTATATCCTCCCTTTCCAGTTTTCAGCTGTTATAAATCAGGCTTTAAAAATATTCAAATCGTTATATTTTAAAAAGGTAAAGGTAGTCCTTACTGACCCATGGGGTGACATCTCATCCTGACATTTACTAGGCAGACTTTGTTTACGGGGTGGTTTGCCAGTGCCTTCCCCAGTCATCTTCCCCTTACCCCCAGCAAGCTGGGTACTCATTTTACCGACCTTGGAAGGATGGAGGACTGAGTCAACCTTGAGCCGGCTTCCTGAAACCGACTTCCGTCGGGATCGAACTCAGGTCTTGAGCAGAGCTTTTGACTGCAGTACTCTGCGCCACAGGGCTCCTCTTGTTATATTTTACCTACTCAAATTGTATCAGTTAAAAATAACAACTTAACACACTTGAAAACAGTCAAGGAAGCCACACTCCCTATAGGTCTGCCCGCTGCCTACTCTTTTGCCTTCTACATGCCAAGTTAAACTTTTATTTGCCCAGGCATTTAACTGAGGCTATTATCCTGACCCCCTTTCTGTATGTTAATTGGTCATTTTGCTATCTGTTTTATGGCCGCCAAGTATTATTTGGTTGATGGCGTGCCACCTTGTGGAAGCAGTTAACTTTGCATGGGAGCTGTAGGATTTGAATGGGCCCTCGGTTATATCTGAACCTTCTTTTTTTTTTTTTAGGGAATACAGAAAGGAAAGAAGGGGAAGGGGAAAAGTTAGCATCCGTTTGCAATAAACGACATTGTCTCAATCATTGATATACACACATAGGAAAACGTAGTACCTAGATTATGTTATACTTATTGTAGTTATTACTGCTGATTCAAAATGTTAATTTCTATTCTATTTTTACTCGATAAAAAGTAGTCATGTATATTTTTGTGCATAATAAGCAGCCGGTAATATTACTAAGATAATATTTAAGATAAACCGTGGTCAATTTCTCTAAAAATAGTCATCTGTAAAGTATGTATACACATAAGTAACTTTCACTGACATGAAAAGGAGAAAAGTTATGTTAGAGTTAAATATTTGAAGATATATAAGTATACCATGGTAACCATTTCTGATTAAATTGCTCAACATTTTGTGTGTCGTCTAAATTCATAAAGTAAGTCATCTTATCCATATTTGCATATTCCAGCATCTTTTATATTTGAAACTCTTTGTGTGTTCTTAAGGTAGTAAACTACCAGATTTGGGGATGTTTCTGGTGTATGTAAGTGGTGTCCAATGCTTCCGTTATTACTACCTTTGGTTACATTATGGCTCTAATAAACAAAAGACATCAAAAATAATGAGCATTGATACACCACAAGAAAAATTGCCAAGAAACTTACACTTTTGCGCTCATGTAACACAAACCAGTAGAAATGAATTCACATTTTGTTTTTTCAAATAAACGCATCTGGGTATTTTTATCCTATGTTCTGCACGAAATTTTGAAATATGGCAAGGACTCGTATGATAGTAAGAAGATGTAAGGGTAAATTAGAAGCAAGAGGAGTCTAGGCAGCCTTGATCTGCTGTTTTGTTTGTTTGTTTTGGTTTTAAACCCCTCTTTCCCCCATTTGTTAATAGCTCTTGGTCCTCCTTTCCATTTTTTCACCTTCAGAGAAACCGGATAGATTTGCATAACTATCCCCTAACATTAGGGGCATGTTACATTATTAAATAATTTTTTTATTTTTCACTTTCCCAATTTTTGTAGAAAAGAAACGATATCGAGAATCTTACATCAGCGACACATTGGAGATGGATCTTGATCCATCAGACAAGCATTCACATGACAGCGGGAGCAGCAGAGGAAGCGAAAGGAACAATTGTCTGTCTCGGCAGTCAACAGAGAGCCATGGCAGTTCACACACATCTGGCATTGAGGCTGACTCGAGGCATCGGATGTCCGTGGAAATGTCTGTGGATGAACCCTTCATCATGGATCGGGTTCATCAGAAGGAGAAGTCCTGTAGCTCAACCGTCAGCTATGGCAGCTCTGGTGTTGATAGTGGCAGCAAAGGCAAAGCAGACGACTCCCAGGATGATGGTAAGAGAAGGAATGGATGGAGTGGCTACCGTTTGTTTCTCTTTGTGCGGCAGTAAAATTAAGAGAGAAAGATGGTAAATGGAACGAATGGGGTGAGGTTAGGGAAGGATGGGTCATCACGCCAACTTCTTCCCTTTTTTCTAGAAGCTGAACAGGTGGATGAGCCAGAAGAGGTATCTGTGGACGAGCTTCACTCAGAAGAGGCCATGAATGGAATGTCTGTGGATACTCTTGCAGTAGGCGGTCTTTGCTGTCAAAGTGAGTTGACATTTCCACAGTCGTTTTTCAACTTTGCATCCTGTTTCATATTTTACTTTTAAAGCCTTCCCAATTCTCTAGCTAAAACTGGTGACATTGTTGAGCTTAGAGTAACTCGATTTGTATCAAATATCCCAATAGCACCTTTTGGCCAAATTTGTGTGTGGGGGTGGGGGTAAAGCAGGGTAATGGCTTGAGAGGAATCTGAGAGGGTATGTAGAGAATTGTAATTTGAAAAGGTTGTAAAGAAGAGCCCCGTGGCGCTGAGTGCTAAGCTGCAGTACTGCAGTCCCAAGCTCTGCTCACGACCTGAGTTCGATCCCAACAGAAGTTGGTTTCAGGTAGCCGGTTCAAGGTTGACTCAGCCTTCCATCCTTCTGAGGTCAGTAAAATGAGTACCCAGCTTGCTGGGGGTAAAGGGAAGACGACTGGGGAAGGCACTGGCAAACCACATCGTAAACAAAGTAGGAAATGTCGGGATGTGACGTCACCCCACGGGTCAGGAATGACCCGGTGCTTGCACAGGGGACCTTTACCTTTACTTAAAGACAGGCCGCAATGTGAATTGGGAGCCACAGAGAACTGTGAGCTTTTCATGCGCCCTCTACTATTGATATGCTTCTCCGCAAGCAAAGCACCTTCATGAATAAGAAACTGATTTTCTCCACCAAATTTAGAATTTCAACCTGGATCCCATTTCTAGAAGTTGTAATGCACAGCTTCTGTAGTTCATTTCTGCACATCCCATTTCTGCACGCTTCAGTCCACATTTTTGTTTTAAGTTTGCTCTTACAATTCTGATGACTTCTCTTTTTGTTCCCACAGCATTTAATAGGAACCCTCTTTCAGTAGTCCAGGTCACCTTAATAAAAGTCAAAGGACAAAGTGTGGAATCCCTTCATCAGGTAAGATAAAGGCTGAGCAACACATACTCTTCTTGTTTGCACCCTACAGTAGCAAAATGAGTGACTACAATATAATACAGGAATTCTGGGTTTAAGGCTCTGGGACTTTTGTCTTGCGAAATATTGATTTCTAAGCATAAAACATAACATAAATCACTGGAAGCTGGATACAACCCAAAACAAAGAAGGCATAGGGTTGGGGTTAGCTATTGGATTGGGTTTCCAGAAGTCGAATCTTACGTTGAGTTTTAAGCAATAATATTCTGGACTATAAAAACATTTTCAACTCTAAATTTTAATGTTAATGTTTTTATATCCCAAAATGTGGTTGCCATCCTAAGGAGAGACCATGAGCCAAAGCAAGGTTGTTTATTCTTGGTTTGCGGTTCCAGCACAAATTGCTCAGCTAAGAACATTTCTAAAATTTCGTCTCCCAACAGCTGAGATCTGAAAGTAAGATTAAACTCCCTCTGTTGTCAGTTGCAAAGGAAATTTAGTTAGGATTGATTCATTTGACGTTTTAATAATCCATGAAGATCAACCAGGTGGTTTATACTTTCAAAGAAGTGTATCTATGAAGGACTGATCCTGATAAACTGTTGGGTACAATCCAGCCAGCCTCTTTTTTCCCCCCAGAGGGTGTGCATGTGTGTGGGAGAGAGAGCGAGGGTGAGAGAGAAGCATGTGCTTAAAGCATTGACATTATAGCGCCTACTTGGGGATAACTCATCAGGACCTGCTTTTAGGTAACAATTAGTCCCCTCTTAAAGCCTTCCGAGTTGATGGCTGCCAACTTGGAAGGATTTAAGAGGGATTTCATAAGTGTTATTGGAAGGCTTTAATAAGGTCGACTCAGTCTTCCATCCTTTCGACTCAGTCTTCCATCCTTCCGAGGTTGGTAAAATGAGTGCCCAGCTTGCTGGGGGTAAAGGGAAGTTGACTGGGGAAGGCACTGGCAAACCACCCCGTAAACAAAGTCTGCCTAGGAAACATCGGGATGTGACATCACCCCATGGGTCAGGAATGACCCGGTGCTTGCACAGGGGACCTTTACCTTTTAAGAGCTATACTTAACAAGAATCATATTCATTAGACCTGCCTGGTCTTGGCCAGGGAGGGTGGGCTAGAAATTAAATAATAAGTAAATAAAATAAACTGTTATTGCCAAAAAGAGCTGCAGTGGTGAAAAGCAACGTACTTCTGAACACCAGATGTTGAGGACAAACCAGAGAGGAGAGCTTGGCCACATTTGAAAATCAAATGTTTCTGGGACAATCCAGTTCTTATTTTCTTATTCAGTACAACCTTAGAGATTCAAGTCTGTCACAAATAGAGGTTTTCCCATAGGTTTTGAAGTGTGGCCTGCCATGATATTTTCACGTGGTAAATCTTTCTTTTAATGGCCTGTGATGGGGTAAGATCATCCTGAAAAACCTTTAACTTTCAAAGAACCTAGAGCAGAATAACAAATACTAGATCTTGCTTCATGGGGCCGAAGAAGCCATTTGACAATAATAAGATAAAAAAAATGAGCTATGATGCAGACACAAGCATGAGAACGAACCTTGTGTTTAGGATAATTAAACTTCATGAAACGCTACCCTTTCCTTCCTGTTGCTGCCTAGACAAGCACTGTCATTTCAGCTAAATGATTCCTTTCCAACGGTTCATTGTCCACGCCAGTGGGGACACCGTGTGCTGAGCTCCAAATCTAGGCATTAATAACTGAGTGACTTCACAATTCCATAATGGTTCACAGCTTCATCAAGGCAATTTCCTTAAAGAGGATGAGAGGAATGTTAACAATTTGAGACGAGATGCTTTGGGAGATCACGCGTGTATGATCTTTTTACTTTGTTCTACTTGTTTATTTCATGTTGCTTTGTTTTTAACATATTCTCCCGTCTTAAACTAGCAGGTGGCGCAGTCCAAAGCTATGAAGAGTCCAGACCAGTACAGCCAAAGTTTAGATGACATTCGCCTTCACAAGCATCTTCATCCACCATTAAGTGCCACATTGTCTTCAGATACCTCCCATAGCTACACGTTTGGTTGTACCTTAGAGGATAAGCTGGCCAACTATGGTTGTGTGTATTCAACGGCCGACTGCAAAACCAAGTCAGCCCTATATGGGAAGAGGTCCATGAACTGTCTGTCTCTAGATCTCTTGGGAGAAGATCCACTCCCAGAGGAATTTGTGGTGTAATCACATTCGGAGACCTCTTGGACTATTTTGGAGAAGAATATACACACACAAAATGACTATTGCTATGAAACTTGTGGGAAATGAAAGCCGTTATACATACCTCATCATCTGGGATGCTTGCCCTTCATTCTTGTTCCAGGTGATAAAAACAACCTCTCTGGCTTTCCATTGTTCTGTCTAGCAGTCTTAATTAAAGTGCAAATTAATAGTTAAAACCATACCATCAGTACCTTTCCCAGTCAACATCTGAGGAATCCTGGACTACTGGCAGAAACAGTTTTCAAACTAAAAAGGCTGATGGACAAATAAGTTAAAATACCAGTAAGGGATACAGAAATATTTGCCTGGAATTCTCCAGCGGTGGTCCAAGGTATTGGCCACTTGGTCTTCATGTTGTTTCAGTGGGTATGGAGCTGGTTTTCCTCAAATGTACCCTCATCAGCTGCCTACCAGGTAGAAGTTCTATCACTCCATTGCTGTTGTCTTGATAAACTTTCTTTTCTCAAACCTAACGCTTGTCACCAAGTCACAGAGTTGGAAGGGACCAAATGTCCTATGCAGCTGTTTCTTGCAGAGAAAGAGGAGAAGAGGAGCAGCAGAGAGTGAGAACAACTAGCAGAGAGGCAAAGCCTACAAATGATGTATTGATTATCAAAATTGATCCAAATGTTCAATTTTTTAAAAATGCAGGGGCCAAGAGTTTGATGCCTTGATCCTGGAGATCAATATGACATTGAATGTGCCCTTTGAGCAATATGTTCCTTAGGTCAAGATACTGGTTCTGCTGGAGTTCTACAAGGATGATGCTGCAACCTGAAATGCAAATGCAGTTTGCCATGCATTGATTTCAATGCGACCCTGCTCAGTTTTCTCTATGATTGCTACTTTGAATGGAAGCAAAGAGGTCCTGTCTAGTTTTATGAAATAACAAATTCCTTTGTTTGAGGAAGTTTTAACCCCATCCATTTTTGTAAAGCCTTCATATTTTTCTGCAAACCTGTGGGGACTGTGGGGGTGGAAAGTGCCGTCAAGTCCCAGCTGACTTATGGCGACCCTATAGGGTTTTCAAGGCAAGAGACATTCAGAGGTGGTTTGCCATTGCCTGCCTCTGTGGGGGCTGAGAGAGTTTTGAGAGAACTCTGACCAAAAGTCACCCAGCAGGCTTCATGTGGAGAGGTGGGGGATCGAACCCAGTTCGAACCCAGATTAGAGTCCGCCACTCTTAACCACTACACCACACTGGCGGAGTCTGAGTTTGTAGAAAAATCTCTTTCTTCTGAACCTGGCCCCATTCACTTGCTCTATCAATTTACATGGGGATCAGGTTCAGAATTAGATATATTGATAATGATAGATCCTTGCACTTTGACTACCCCAATTCTGAAATATTGGCTAGTGGAGCGTTGCTTCATTTCTTAATCATGCTGACAACTTTCAGCTTAACTCTTATTTTCTTAATTTGTCTTAATTTCTAGTAGGAGTGCAAAACAGCTTTTTCATATGCTTCCTATATGATTTGTTTTCCTGAGGGCCAGTTCATACATGCATTTCATCACTTGTTGACATCAATGACCTGCATATTTGAGTGCCCCCATCATACAGTACTTTCCAAGGAAATCAGTTGCACACGCATTTGACTGAGAGCCATCTTTATAGCCTTGCTTTTGCCTGGAATTTTCAGTATTAATATTACATTATCTCAAATCGGAGCCCATTTTGATGTAGAATTTTAGAATATAACTTAGACCGCGTGCAGTATTTGTGTGGCACTGAACTTTTTTTTGCAGTAGAAAATCCCAGGCTCTCTCAGTTGAAGATTTCTTTATAGATTTATTGTTTCCTCACCACCACCAAATTGCAAAATTGGAAACTCTAGTGACATCCATAGACATTCTCTTGCGTATGCCCTGTAGCAGTGAATGGAAGCTGTTCTTCTACAGAGCTTGTGCAAAAGAATTTCCCAGTGGATTGGGACATCTGTCTCCTTTCCCCAGCCTGACATCTACCAAACCAACCGTTAATTCTCTAAACCACTGGTTCCCAACCGGGGGTCCGCGGACCCCCAGGGGTCCCCGAGAACTAAATTAAGGTCCGCGAAACAAAGTTATAAACCCATAATAAATTAATATTTTTAATTAAAAGTTCTCTATTATAAAATATATTCAAATATTATTCTAAGTTTAATGTTTAACTAACAGTTATGATTAAAGTTTATTTTCGAATTCTTGGAATTTTTATTTTGAACCTTGGGGTCCCTGCACCGAACAAAAAAGTCCTAGTGGTCCCTGGTCAAAAAAAGGTTGGGAACCACTGCTCTAAACTATTAGAAATTAGCAGCCCTATTTACTGAAACTATGACACTGCATTCCAGATATTATGTCAGCCACTATTCTTCATATTTGGGTTACTTTTGTATGTTTGATTAGTTCCTTTGTATGTTGCCCATTGCTCAAGACTGCTATACAAGCTCTTGAATTCTGTATTTCTATCCATATATTCATATTTATTTATAGTTAGCAAGAATGAAGAACCTGCAACTTTGCATACTTTGTCTTGATTCCTGAAAATAGATGATGGGGGAGGGGATTACCCAAATTGTGTCTAATGTGACGGCTACTTCTTTTGGACAATCACGAGCCGGACTGTTTCTGCCAAAGTTAATCACTTTGACATGCCTAACTCTTTTTCACTTAAATTAGTGGTACTTAAAAATGATGAACTTTGGCTGGATTGTGTCCAGGGTAATATGAGAGCCAGTCCTGGAAACTGTTCCGCTTGTCTTAATGAAAACGCTTCAGCATTTCTGATGGCAGTTACGCAACCTTATTTCACTCACGTGACCTTACGAATTCTGATCTATTTTTATTTTAATCCTGAAGTTATGGGGGTTACCGCACTTGTATTCCCAGCGATGTATTAAGAGTTTGAAAATGTTATTAAAAAATACTGTTCGCACTTTCTTTGTATTCCCACCGATGTACTAAGAGTTTGAAAACGTTATAAAAAATACTGTTCGCACTTTGTTTGGCCCCTTTCGCTGTGAAGACGTCTTCCAACCATTTATTAGCTGTGGTATCCAAGAACCCCTTTAAAGCGATGTTTTTTATAACATTTTCAAACTCTTAATACGTCGCTGGGAATACAAAGTGCGGTAACCCCCTGTTTCAGTTTTTTTGTTGAGCTTAGCAGTAGTATGGGGGTGAAAAGAAAGCCTCTTTTAATCTACTGAAAATATGAAAATCAGCTGTCAATACTTGTTCGGCCATAAGATACTTGTTGCAGTCATTCTACGTTCTTCCTTTCCATGAAAGGAAATCTTTTGTACGAGGGGAAAAACACACACATGTATGTATATATAAATACACAAATATATATATATAATGTACACACTTAATAAAGAGATTGCTAGAAAAGCAGAGTTAAATGTGTGCTATATAAGTGTGGAATAAGAATGTAAAAAGTGCCTTTGAGTTATGAATCGCAAAAGAGAAGTTGCGTATCAAATACATGTTCCATCATAGCCATCGCGTTCCTGGCCCCATGGTCAGATCATCCACTGTGCACATGTCTGGTACCAGCAGCGGGACACCCAGTTCTGTCATCCCATGTCCAAACCCTTACTCTGACATGGAAGTTCACTGGGTGACCTTGGTCGGTCACTCTCTTTCGGCCTAACCTACCTTGCTGGGTTGTTGTGGGAATACCATAAAGGAGGGAAGATCCTTTGTCGTGCCCAGGCTAATTACCTGCTAGCACCAGAGAAAGCGACAGTATTCAGTTGCTCCTAATAAGCTAGCCGGTTCTTCCACGCTTCTTTCCATGCCAGAAATGCCTCTGGCTACAATCCCAGCTAAGTATCTGCATTGATGGAAGTTTCTCTGTATGTGTGTGTGTGTGTATAGTTAAGTCAGCATATTTTCTATATAGTTTAGTCAGCATATTTTCTATTTTATTAAGAAAATTATTCTCACAATAGTCATGCGGGTAAGTTAGACTGAGAATTCTCAGGTTTGCCAAGGCCACACAGTGAGTTTCAGGGCTGGGCAAGCATTTAAGTCTACATTTCCCATATCTTTTATCTGTTACTTCCATCACTTTTATCGGTTACTTTAGTCCATAGTACATAGCATGTATGTCCGATCATCAGATATGAAGTGTGTCATCTATCCAAAGGTTATCTATGTTTTCCTTTTCAGAAGGGCCTTCTATGTTCAAAGTTTGCTTTGTATGAAGCTGCGCTTCATCTTACTTGAGAAGCACAAGAAAAGCAGTTTGTCATAAATCTGTAAACACAAAAGTCATGTAATACCTTTCGTCAGGACCAGCCTAAATCTGGTCAATTAAACATAACCAACCCCAGGCCCCTTCCTAAATTCCACCTGCATTTCTAACCCACCCATCAAGCGCTATTTTTGCCTGAAGATGATTCTGACCAACCATCTTCATGCAGAGTTCTACATCTGGGAAATGATAAACACGTATACTGGATGGGAGATACACTTCTGGGTAGCAGTGTGTGTGAACAGGATATTGGGGTACGGAGGGACTGTAAGCCAAATATGAGAAGCCGGTGTGATGCAGTGGCAAAAAAAGCTAATGTGATCTTGGGGTGTATCAACAGTGGCGTAGCAAATTGCAAGATGTCATAGTCCTGATGTACACCGCATTAGGCCGCACCTGGAGTACTGTATGCAATAGTGTGTGCAGTTCTGGGGGCCTCACTGCAAAAAGGTTGTGGACAGAATGGAGCGGGTGCAGAGGAGAGCAACGAGGATGATCAGGGGCCTGGAGACCAAGCCCTACAAGAAAAGGCTGAGGGACTTAGGAATGTCCAGTCTGGAGGAGGTTGAAAGTGGACATGATTGCTCTGTCACTTAGAGGAGGGCAGGGAGCTGTTCCTGTTGGCAGCAGAGGATAGGACCCACACTCATGGGTTTAAATTTACTGGCTGGATATTCAGAAAAACATTTTTTACGGTAAGAGATGTTCAGCAGTGGAACTGGCTGCCTAGGAAGGTGGTGAGCTCCCCCTCACTGGCAGTCTTCAGGCAGTGGTTGGATGAACACTTGTCAGGGATGCTAGATGACCAGAACGGCCCCTTCCAACTCTATGAGTCTATAAATGCACAGACCTGTCCTCATAACATGAATACTGCTAATTTTTTTAATGTGAAAACCTGGGTTTTTTAAAGAGAAAAAAAGATTGCTATTCAAGTCATACTTGGGTACCTGCTCAAATTTCCCTTTCTCGAAGAGTTGGTTTCTGTCTTGCTATTCTTTGGCACATTCATTTCCTGCCATCCTTTGGGAACCCAATAGGTTATTGAGCTGCGGCATGTTTATTGACATTTTTGGCTCCCTTCAGTGGTTGGTTCAGGCTGTATAGTATTACCCTTAATCTCTAACTAAGAATACTACATGTTTGAATCTTTAATATCAACTGACCTTCTTGAAACTGTTTCTTGACCACATTATTTCTCCCCACCCCCCTTAGTTTGGCTTGACTTTTTATCCAGCTGAAAAATTAAAATTACTATGAATGCATTTTTTAATGTTACTGTTTTGTGGGGGGAGATCAGCATTCCGATCACTACAGTTTTTCCATCTACACAGGTATATAGTATTTATCTGCTATGGTACTTTGGCTGATGCACATAAATACTTTTATCTATTTACAGAAGGGAAATGTGAAGATTAATATTATATAGGAAGCTGCCTCAGACAGGCCTAACTACCAGACAGACACATGCCACTGGTCCATTTAGTCCATTTAAGCCGGGTCTGTGGAAGTAAATCACTGACTACTAGCTGAAATCCAGTAACTGGAGATGGTAGAGATTAAGCCTGGGCCCTTAAACATAGTTCTATCTCAGAACATAGTTCTAACTACCAGATACACTTTTCCCAGGTACATCCTTGGGTCCCGTTGAAAGATGCGGTCTGGGAGTTCGATGCTTCCCAGATTCCTGTTTGCCTAATTCAGATTGGGATCATGGTGTATGGGGAGTGATGGCTTAAGGCGGTTTAAGGGCTTCCTTATTCCCCTAGCCCTCTACATTAGCTGCAGCCTGCAAAACCAAAATTCAAGTCTAATAGAAACCTGAAAGATCACCAAAATTTCCCATTAAAGGGAACTTTTTTAAAAAAAAATGACCGATAGTGATTCAGGTCTGACAATACACTAGTGCCAGTATCACAGATCTTCCCATGTTCTCCTCCCTTCCATGAGTCCATTCGACACCCCCCCCCAAAAGTTTATTCCCAGCATCATAGGGCATGCAGGGGCCTGGACTGGGGAGGGGAAAGGAGTGAACCCCCCTTCTTCCTCATCCACAAATGCAAGCTCCATTCATGGGCTTCTGGATTAATCTGTTTCTTTCTATTTATGAGTGGGCAGCAATGGTTTATTGCTTTGTAAATTATCCACATAATTCATGACTCAGGTTGATTATATGTGAATTTAAACATATGTGGATTTAAAGTATGTCTTTTAAATCACTAAAAGGCAGGTGATTAATCAACAGTATTTCTTTGATCCACTGACAGCGCGTATAATCATGAGGTAGCCGACTATAGCATACATAGTAGGATTTTAAGAGAAAGTCTTGGAGGATGGTACGGTAATTCCTGTTAGCCTGATCATGTTCAGGAACCTGGCCTCCACCCAAAGAACCATCTTTGAATAAATTGACAGATAAAGTTGAAAAGAAAAGAAAAAATGGTGTACATTACACATCTGTTGTTTTTAACAACATGGTCATTACATTTTGTTTGCACAGTAAAGAGATTCCAGTGAAACATTTTCACCTACACCTAGCATTTTTAAAAGCACTGCATGGATGTAAATTCTCTAGAATATCTGGCCCCAATGTTCTTCAGTAAGCTCACACTATTAAAAAATACCCAGTTTCATAACATAAAGATGGGAAAAGAATGAATCCTCTCTTATCTTAGCTGTATTGCCTGTGTTGGCTTGCTTGCACTGTCTCTTTGGGACACAAGAGGGCATTGGTGTAGTGCTGTGGCTCAACCATATGTCATAAAATAATAAAGGATCTGGAAAAAAAAACTGTTTATGTGCTGTGATGTTGCTCCTGACCTATGGTGACCCTATGTCCTATAATTAACAGCCTTGCTCAGGTCTTGCAAATTGAGGGTCGTGGCTTCCTTTATTGAGTCCGTCCATCTCTTGTTGGGTCTTCCACTTTTCCTGCTGCCTTCAACTCTCCCTGGCATGATTGTCTTTTCCAGTGACTCTTGTTTTCTCCTAATGTGACCAAAGTATGATAACCTTAGTTGAGTCATCTGATCTTGTAAGGTCACTGGGTGACCTGGGGGCAGTCGCACTCTCTCAGCCTAACCCACCTCACAGGGTTGTTGTGAGGATAAAATAGAGGAGAGGAGAATGATGTAAGCTGCTTTGAGTCTGCATTGGGGGAAAAGGTGGGGTACAAATGAATAAAATAAAGTAAATTCCTTTATTGAGCCAATTCATTCGTATTGGGTCTTCCTCTTTTCCTGCCACCTTCAGCTTTTCCTAGCATTATTTTCCAGTGACTCTTGATGTCTCATAATGTGACCAAAGTATGATAGCCTCAGTTTAGTCATCTTAGCTTCTAGTTTGATTTGATCTAGAACCCACCTATTTGTCTTTTTGGTGGTCCGTGATATTAATTCTGCTCCTTTTTATTAGTATGGCAAGTTGCCAAAGCTAGAATTCTAAGGTATTTGTTTTGAGGTGTATTCTTCTGATTCTATTTATTATTCGCCATTCCAGATAGACTAATAGATTAGCATAATATGTAGACTAATTTAAGATCTGAATGTACTTGCAACAGCACAAAAGTTTGTAAAGCAAAAATGTCTACGCCTCAGAACCATCCTGCTATCATCCTGTGTTAAACTACTCAAGGAGCAAGGAGCAATATAGTATAACCAAATATACTATAACCAACCGAATGTCAGTTGATGAAAATGTGAATTCCTAATTTTTCAGGAGGGTACAAGGGTCTTTCGTTAAAGTATTGTGGCTGCTACAACAAACAACATATGAGGCCGCTGATCTTAGAAACATCACCAAATATGCGGTTCCAACCGGGGTTGGAATGCACCAGAAAAGTTAAGTGTGGTTCAGTCCTGGTTCTAGAGGCACATTAGCTATTACTGCACATGTGCAATGGCCTTTTGATCATTCCACTTTGTGTCATGCGTGCAAAGAGATTTCCTTTACCAAAAAGGCTGTAGTATGACACATGGGATTGAATCCAGTGCTGGAAACTGAATGAGTTTGTGAAACAGAACTCTGGCTAGGATGTCCAGGCAGGACCTGGCAATTGGCAAGGGGACTTACTGGTGGCAATGTAATGATGTCGCCACTTACATGTTGATGTCACTTCCCATGCACCAGGAAGTGACATCAGTGCATTGCCGGGGGACACTAGGGGGATGGTCTGGCATTTGGACAAAACTCTATGGTTTAGCCATAGAGTTTTGTCCAGAAGAAACAACATCCCCAGCATCACTTCTGGGCACATGGGGAGTGATGTCAGTGTATTGTATGGTCGCCAGGTTCTCCCTGGCCTCCGTCGGGAGAAGAGGAGGTAGGGTTGCCAGATGCAGGTTAGGAAACACCTGGAGATGTGGGGGTGGAGCCTCTAGAGGACAGGGATCTCAGTGGGGTACAATGCCATAGAGTCGACCATCGACACCATCCATTTTCTCGGGGAAACTGATCTCTATAGTCCGCAAATGAGCTTTAATTCCAGGGGATCCCCAGGTCCCACCTGGAGGCTGGCATCCCTAGTGCATCAGGATTGAGATATGGTAGGATATGTCATGGAGATGTCAAGGCCAAAATGAGCCCAGGCCCAGTGCAAATGAGTTAGAAGGGTGATCAGACAAATCCACTCTGACCCAGCAGGACTTTTTCCCATAGGTGTGGGATGGAGACAAGAGAGAAAGCCAGGCAGTAAGTTCTTGAATACACAAGTCATGTTTATTAAGCTCACGCCAAGGAAATTGAAAAGCACCTCATGGTATTCCACTCAGAAACAGGCACACCTCCATACATACCTAGTCCAACTTTAGATGCAGCTGACACAATTTGAATTTGGAAATCCTGACAGGTGTTGAAGGAGATTCACACACACACACCTTGCCCTTTGCTGGATTTTATACTCCTTTGTGTTTCAGGCCCTGCATGGAGTGTGCCCGCCTCCCTTCTAGGATTGGGGTGGGAGTCAGCCAGATCTAGGTGGGTGGTGTCATGGCTTCCTTGAGCCTTCTGTTTGAGGCAGCCTGGTGAAAACTCCTTTCTCTCTTATCAGAAGGTTGTGGTTGGCTGATTCTGGAGACTTGGTGAGGCCCGATCCAGGGGTGTTTTGGCCAGAGGTTGCCTTCACTATAGCCATGATATTATGGTGGAACTGCTGAGGTGGGGGGTGCAGTTACATACTATTTGAAGAAGCCAATGGATCTTTTGGAACCACCCAGAACCATCCAGATTGTCATAATGTCAAAAGTGCACTCGAAATCTGGAACCGGTTTCTGGATGAAAAAATCCAGGTCCACCCAGCTAAATTTGTCACATTCATCTACAATAGAAATGTCTAAGAACAACCTGAATTGCTTCATATGCACCTGGTCTGAAATCATGCTACCACCTTTCCTACCTACCAGTGTAATTACTGAAAATCAAGCGTATCCAGTACGGACATGTCGTGATAGAGGGCTGATTGCTGCCCACAATGTAGCTGTTAAAGACTTAGAGCCCCTGTTCTTAAAAAAAGGGAAATCTAGCTTGGAACTTGATCCCAGGTTCAGTTTTCTCACATCAGCACCAGTCTGAGGCACATGCAGTACAGACTTGATCAGCACTGGATATCTTTGTCCATCGATGTAGGTGCAGAGTTACTGGGAACCAGCGTGGTATAGTGGTTAAGAGTGGTGGTTTGGAGCAGTGGATTCTGATCTGGAGAACCGGGTTTGATTCCCCCACTCCTCCACATGACATGAGCGGTGGATGCTAATCTGGCGAACTGGATTGGTTTCCCCACTCCTACACATGAAGCCAGCTGGGTGACCTTGGGCTAGTCACACGCTCTCAGCCTCACCCACCTCTAGGGTTGCCAACTGCCAGGTAGTAGCAGGAAATCTGCTAATTCAACTGATCTCCAGCCGATAGAGATCAGATCACCTGGAGAAAAATGGCAGCTTTGGCAATTGAACTCTATGACATTGAAGTCCCTATCCTCCCCAAGCCCCGCTCTCCTCAGGCTCCGCCCCAAAAATCTCCCACCGATGGCGAAGAGGGAGCTGGCAACCCTACCCACCTCACAGGGTGTCTATTATGGGGAAGGGAAGGTGATCGTAAGACGGTTTGAGTCTCCCTTAAGTGGTAGAAAGTCAGCATATAAAAACCAACTCCTCCTCCTCCTCTTCTTCTTCCTCTTCCTCTTCCTCTTCCTCCTCCTAGGCTTAGGAAATACCTGGAGATTTTGGGGGTGGGGCCTGAGGAGTACGGGGTTTGGGGAGGGGAGGGACTTCAATGCCATAGAGTCCAATTGCCAAAATGGCCATTTTCTCCAGGGGAACTGATCTCTGTCGCCTGGAGATCGGTTGAAATAGCGGGAGATCTCCAGGCACCACCTGGAGGCTAGCAACTCTAAGAGTTACTGTTCTGTACCAGGTCACAAAATCTCTAGCTAAGCCACCGTGATACCAGGTCATTATTTTGGTCATCGTATCAAGAACAAAACATAAGTGATAGTGTTCAGTTTCGCAGTGGTTGTTTTAATGACTGGGGGCAAGAAAAGGATGTGGGCCAAGGTGGGTCCCACTTTTTTTTTATTTGGCATGGGTAGGGCTGCAGGTCCTTCTTCTCCTTCACCGGAAGGCTGTAGCGTAAAAGTGTGCGTGTGTGCGTGCGCTGACACACGCGTGTCACTTCCGGTATAGAACCGGAAGCACCGCCTCACAAGGGGGCTTATACCTCTAAGTTTGAGTGGTAAAGCAGCCTTTTACCACTCAAACTAAGAGGTATAAGGCCCCTCATGAGGCGGTATGCACATGCACATGCACGTTTGCCTGCTGAGCCTCAGGTGGTTGGTGGGCAGAGGGGCAAATTGCCGGGGGTTTGCCTGCCACCAGCGGGCACCTGGCAACCCTAGGCATGGGTCAGATCACGGTCATGTGAATCAGGGTTGCTTAACATTTGGCAGATGTTGAAAGTGCAGAGAGTTGAAAACAAGAGCACAGCAAATGCTGCATATCAACATGAGTGTGTGTTTGAGCTGCGATCTAGAGAAGTTCTCAGTAAGCTGTCAAATAGCACTCAAGAGTTTTCACTTTTCCACGGAATGCTGTTTGGTTGTTCAGCTGGACTCCTGGGGCCTTTTCAGGCACTGTGGTTTTTCTCACAGTGTGCTTGTTTCTCCATTCACCGGGCATTAATCTTTCTCTGGTAGGCAACCCTAGCTGAGTCTAACGCTCTACCCACAACACTACACTGCATCCACAGTTCAACTCACCCAATTCACATACACCAGAAAGACTGAATGTGGGATAATTCCAGATGTCTGTCTCCACAGCCACATGATTTTGCAACTGGTACAATCTGAACACAATTTTTGTTGGTACCTACACCAGTCACCAGATCTCTACATACATAGCTGAAGCAAGTCCTCCGATGATTAAATTATGTTAGCACAGCTCCAGTTTGGACAAAACTTTTGATTTGCCGTTTCTTTATATAAGGAGCAGCCTTTTACTGCATCGTTCTTTGTCTACTTTGGTAGTGACCCTCCAGAGTTTAAGGTAGAGGTCTTCCACAGCCTGTTAACTGGAGATGGCAGGTAAAAAAGGTAAAGGTCCCCTGTGCAAGCACCGGGTCATTCCTGACCCATGGGGTGATGTCACATCCCGACGTTTACTAGGCAGACTTTGTTTGCGGGGTGGTTTGCCAGTGCCTTCCCCAGTCATCTTCCCTTTACCCCCAGCAAGCTGGGTACTCATTTGACCGACCTCAGAAGGATGGAAGGCTGAGTCAACCTTGAGCCGGCTACCTGAAACCAACTTCCGTCGGGATCGAACTCAGGTCGTGAGCAGAGCTTGGGACCGCAGTACTGCAGCTTAACACTCTGCGCCACGGGGCTCCTTGGGGATGGCAGAGACTTACACAAACAATGCATGTGCTCCGCCAATGAGCTATATAGCCCCTTCTTGTCAGGGGACGGCTTCTGCTCATAATCTTTGCACTGCAAGCTGCTGCGTGAGTTAGCTGCTGAAGCCTGTTGGAGATTAGCAGTGTACATTTTGGTGTTTGCTGTTTACATCCCTGAGCATAGTCAACTTTGCTCTCACTTGAAGGGGCACTTGCTTTTCTCTTATAAATTCTCCCAGAGGTGTTGTGCCTGTAATAATAGTTTGTCTTTCAAATGACTGTTCCTACCACTTGAGAATTTCTCTAACACCACTAAGTTCTCAGGGGCTATGCATTCTGGATTGAGATATGGGAGGTTGTCCAATGCTTTGTTTTTCCTATATTAAGCCACCTGAAAGGCAACTGAGGGCAGCCAGACAAGAAGGAAAAAATCAGTGTTACAAACTAATGTGTACGCCAGAATGTTTAAATTATGAAACAGCTGTCTAGACAGTTTTTGCCATTTTCTCTTTAACTAATGTTTTCAATAGCTTGTTCTTTCCCAAAGCTAATTTATTTAAAAGATCTTTAGAACTCTCCCCCTACCCGAGATTTTTCTTCCTCTAGCTATCCTATTATGGGGGGACCTTGGGAGTAGATGTTCTTTCACAAGGCCACCTCCAGATTCCTGGGGTAAGAGACCTTTGATCTGTACTTGAACAGACACAAATCTGGGCAGTACCTCAGGGGAGGGATTCATGGTAGAAGCAGACAGTGAGGCAGACAGAACTTGCGTTTTAATCTTTATTGAACATATAAAAACAACAGGGGGGAAAAGCAGGGAAATGAAGATAGATGGAAGAGGCAGTGCAAAATACTAAATTTAAGGGTTTACTGAGTTATGATTGCATATAAAACCGCACACATTTTTTGGGGGAAAGCAATAAGAAAATCAGATGATTCCTAGTGGAAGCCATCCCAGTTATGCTAGACATTCCTCCCTCAGGCTAATCCAAAATCAGAATTCAATGGGCTGCTAGCTCCAGATTGGGAAGTACCTGGAGATTTTGGGGGGTGGAGCCTGGGGAGGGCAGAGTTTAGCGTGGAGAGCAACCTCAGCGGTGTATAATGCCATAGGGTCAATCCTCCAAAGCAGCCATTTTCTCCAGGGGAACTGATCTTGGTTGTCTGAGATCAATTGTAATAATAGGAGACCTCCAGGTGCCAACTGTAGACTGGCAACCCTAGACTGTTTGTTAAGAGCACTCAGTGTCCTACCCATGGAGTGGGGGGGTAGGTAAAAGGGCAAGGGTTGTGTTTTCTCTTTGAGAAGAGGATGAAATGGAGGAGAGGAAAATTGTATAACCCACCTTGATTCCCCTTTGGGGAGAAAGGTGGAGTACAAATAAAGCAAATAAATAAATAAATAAATAAATAACCTTGATATGGGGCCGTTGATTAAAGAAGCAAACTGTCTTACATGACCTTATTCAGCAGTCTTAATGCAGTTGCAAAGTTCCTGAAGTAACAAGGGAGAGGTCTGGGCAGAATAGGGGTTGCTGTCCTATTATTTCAACGATGGAGGAGCAACCCTGGGGAGTGAACTGACCACAGACCACGAAACCTTGTTTTACACCCTGAAGTGGTAGAAGAACAGTCTGAGGATAAATCTGAACCTAATTGGCCCTGCTAGGATCCCATGCTTATATTATTATTTCATGGGTAAATACTAGGGTATTTATGTTCCCCATCCCTGCTCTGTTGGCTTAGGGTTGCCAGGTCCCTCTTCGCAACCAGCGAGAGATTTTGGAGGTGGAGCCTGAGGAGGGCGGGGTTTAGGGAGGGGAGGGACTTCAATGCCATAGAGTTCAATTGCCAAAGTGGCCATTTTTCTCCAGGTGATCTGATCTCTATCGGCTAATGTACCGACGGACGAGGTACGGACAATAATTGCGACACTTCTTGATACCCGCCCGTCTTTACAACCCCCCACTCAAATTTTATTGAATTTGTTGGACATTGTAACAGAGAAAAACTATTTTGTATATGACAATACATTTTACATGCAGACTCATGGGGTTGCTATGGGCAGCGCATGTGCTCCGTCTATAGCCAACATATATATGGTGGCTTTTGACCATGCGCATATTTTACATAACAACCCATTCAGCAAAAACATCATTTCATATGTCAGGTACGTGGATGATCTGTTTCTGGTCATGACTGACACACACAGCTTTCATGCATTCTGCAATTGGATTAATTTGCAAGATCCTAACATCACCCTTTGTGGTGAATATAACAATACAGCAATCCCATATTTAGATTTTACCATATACAAGAAACTTGACGGTAATTTGGGTGTCCGTCCTTATACCAAACCAATGGCACGGAATACTCTTCTACATTATGACTCTTTTCATCCGCTCCACCTAAAGGACAATCTTCCCTTTAGCCAGCTTTTAAGGCTCAAAAGAAATTCATCTGAGGTTTCAGACTATAAACAATCTATGAAGCAGTTCACACAAGATTTAAGGCATCGAGGATATCCAGAACATGTGATAGAATGAGCAAAGTGTAAAGCCCAACGGAAATCTAGAGCGGAGTTACTTGTAGAATCACACACTCAGAAGGACGAACGCCTTACTTGTGTGTTGCAATATACATCAATGTCTTCTCTAATTCGACAAGTTATCTATAGACATTGGCACCTGGTACAGCACCTACCAGGATGTACATTGCCACCTCGTGTGGCATACAAGCGCACGAGATCTTTTAGGGACATGCTAGTACAAAACACACATTGCAAGAGCACCAAATCAAACCTGCCTAATGGTAATTATAAATGTGGCTCTTGCCTAAGCTGCAGATTTATGCTGACCATGAAAGAAATTACCAACCCAACTACAGGGAAAATCTTTACCATACGCAGTTTTAATAATTGTGACTCACATAATTTGATTTATTGTATAATTTGTACATGCCAATATTGGTATATTGGTAAAACATCGAGACCCATAAAGTATTGCATCAGCGAACATAGGTCCAGGTTGAGGAACCGAGTAGCTGAGGCGCCTTTAACACCACATTTTCTTGAGAAAAATCACTCTGATGAGGACTTGTCCTTTTTTGTGTTATGGCACTTTGTAAGCGCACACAATCATGATAGAGTAGATCTTGACCTAGTTTTGAAATGTCAAGAATCTAAATATATACAACTCTTTGATACTTTGTATCCTAAAGGCTTAAATACTGCGCTAGACTTAACATGCTATCTGTAAGTGTTTATAATTGTTGTTTGATGTCTCTGTATAATTGCATGTGTGTTAGCTATAGTGCTTTCATTATATTTAGAACTCTGTATCTTTAAATTGTTAAAGTCGAGCCATACCTTGTACCCACATGATTGTACTCTATTTAACTGGGGCGGTAACATGGCTACTTTGCCAACGCTGAAGCATTGTAATTTACAGCTAGCGTGTAAGTGCTTTAATAATTTTCTTTCTTAGTAAGCATGTTTTTGATTATTGTATATGCCGTCATACTGCACATTGTCATTTTGTTTATATAGTGGCCCCTGAGGAAGGCTGTCATTATAAGCCGAAACAGAAAGAAAACCGGACTTCTGTCGAATTGTTTCATCACCTAACCTCCAGGTGGTGGCTGGAGATCTCCTGCTACTACAAGTGATCTCCAGGTGATCAGTTCCCCTGAAGAAAATGGATGCTTTGGCAATTGGACTCTATGGCATCAAACCCCATTGAAGCCCCTCCTCTCCCCAAACCCCACCCTCCTCATGCTCCAGCCCCCAAATCTCCAGTTATTTCCCAACCCAGAGCTGGCAACCCTACTTTGGGGGCTTGAGGTGAGGCAAGAGTTGGCTGGGTACTGCTGATCACCTCCGCAGTTCTTTTGTTACGTGGCTGTTTCTCCCCATTGATTCCAGGAGCAGTGGCCACAGGCAGTGGAAGCCAGACAGCTCCAGCCCCAACAGCTTCCCTTCAGCCTCCCAGAGAAAGGTCCAAGAGGAAGAGGAGGCCTTTTTGGTGCTCCTCAAAATCTGGTGCCCTTGACAATTGCCTAGGTTTGCCTGGTGGTTGAGCTATCCCTGGACTCGGATGCGATGACTGAGTCACTTGAGTGACAGGTCTGACTAACATCTGTTAACATTGGCCAGAAGATGGCTTTGACTATATTCTTGATTAGGTTTCCTGAGAAGTTGGTATTAAAAGACAGATCCCTGAGTAGTATTGGAAGGTTAGTTATAGTCAAGTTTTTTTCTGAAGGAAGATGCACCCACAAACAAGTCACCGATAATTGTTTATCCATAAGCCTCTCTTGCTATTTATCCATTGGCACATTTGGGTCAGAATCATATGCTTTGATCAGTGAAGGCAAGGTGGGCGGGGGGGAGAAGGTATAAAGCAGCTACCAGCCCTCTCCCTTTGTGTGGGCAGGTATTTGAACAAGGCAGCTTTCCAGTTCTGTTGATCTGATCCAGAAATATGTGGTGGATACAAAGAGGGTGACCAAGGGCTGCACTTCTGTAGCTTGAGCATCTTGTACTCGCATAGAATCATAGAGGAAGGGGCCATACAGGCCATCTGGTCCAACCCCCTGTTTAACGCAGGATCAGCCTAGAGCATCCCTGACTAATGTTTGTCCAGCCTCTGCTTAAAGGCTGCCAGTGAGGGGGAGCTCACCACCTCCCTAGGTAGCTGATTCCACTTTCAAACAACTCTTACAGTAAAAAATTTTTTCCTAATATCCAACCGGTACCTTTCTGCCTGCAATTTAACCCCATTATTGCGAGTCCTATCCTCTGACTGCATTAGAAGCATCCCATTGCATGCGCAGAATGAGAGACTGGCACATATGTATGCACACTGAAAGACACGCACCATTCTAGATCAGGGTTATAGTTCTATAGCCTTTACAACATTTTGATTTATAAATAAGTAGAGCCCCTTGTATACATCACTACAGAGTTACATCTGCTTGTGTTTCTGCCACCTTGAAGACTCCTTGTCTTATAGGGGCCATGTTATTTCAGCATTCAAGCAAGCATCCTATATGCATACAGCTTCTACAGTACAGGGGCTCACCCCAGCAGAAGCACAGTGAGTTCAAGAAACAGATACGCCAATAGATGCACAAAGGAAGATTTTAAACTTTATTTTTTCCCTTTTTTATTGCTGCAAAACCACACTGAGCTTTTAAGAGAAGTCTGAAACAACTAATAAATAAGTGATATTAAGATGTTTAAAACACTTTTTTGAAACATGCATATCTTAAAAGTTTTAAAATATCTTTTTTTTAAAAAAATTGTTGATGGGTTTTGGGGTACATAGATAAAAAGGGAAATTGGGGAAAGGGAAACAGAATAGTAATTGATATTCAATATCCAAATTCAATTCAATTCATAAAAATTCATAAAAAATTTCCATTATACAAAAGAAAGTCTGTTATGCACTCAGTCAAATGATTACTCACTTTATAATCGTTACCTAGTTCTACCTAAATCTCTACATTGGTAATACATGTATATATACATTTTAATATCTGATTAATTCTTCATGCCCTGCCAAATACAATTGGTTAATTTTAATCATCATATGTATTTGTCATAAAAAGGCTGCCATTTACGCCAGAAACCATCTAATGGTTTTAAAATATCTTTGTCTTTTTTTAAAAAAAAACTTGATATTTGTCTGCTTTGGGAACTTCTTTATAATTCTGCATTAAAAACAGTTTCACAGTTGAAAGACTCCTTTCTCCTTCAGGTCTCAAGTCTTCTGAGATGCTCGCAGAGGAAATGTCCACACAGCCTTCAATCCTTACAATTCCTCAGCTGTGATTTTGGTCTGACTTAAGTATTTGTCTTCCCTTGAGACAGGCAGACGGCTCTCTTTCTGGCATCGGTTATTAATCCTCATTAGAGAACACAGAGGCAAAAAGAATGTCTTTAAGTTGTTTAATGCTGTCTGTTTCCTGTGCCAATAACTTTCTCTTGTAACTTCTAAGAGTCTAGCACCCTGCTGCTGACCTCTGGACGGTCCTCCAATTGACAGTGCTTTATAGTAGGACTGGTGATATAACCCTTTAACTGCTGGTACTTGGCTATAACAATGTCTGCCTTTGCCTCCAATTGCATTGCTTGGCTGGCTACACTGCATATAATATGCATTTTAGAAGGGAGAACAGCCCCTTGAGCACTGTTATCTGGCCCACAAGCCAAGGCAGCTACCATCCCCTGCTCCCAATCTGAGGGTGCCTTCCAATCCACCCCACTTAGGGTTGCCAACCTCCAGGTACTAGCTGGAGATCTCCTGCTGTTACAACTGATCTCCAGCCGATATAGGGTTGCCAACTGCCAGGTAGTAGCAGGAGATCTCCTGCTAATTCAACTGATCTCCAGCCGATAAAGATCAGATCACCTGGAGGAAAATGGCTGCTTTGGCAATTGGACTCTATGGCATTGAAGTCCCTCCCCTCCCTCCACTTCCGGTGGCGAAGAAAGACTTGGCAACCCTAAGCCGATAGAGCAGGGATGGGGAACGTCCGGCCCGGGGGCCATATGTGGCCCCAAGGACATTTTCAGTGGCCCTTGGGAGCTCCAGGGCTTAGCCGCGGAGGCGCAGCACAGAGCGGCCCTCCCCGAAGGTGTTCCTGGGGCTGCGGTGCCCTTTGGACCTCCTCTCGTCGACTGTTGGTCAGCGAGAGGAGGGGGGAGGGACGCTTCCCCCAAGGCTGCCCCCTACAGTCGCGGCATGCAGGAACACTGCTGCACACTGTAAGCCCCTCTCACCGCCTGTCAAGTGGCGAGGGGGGGGAGAGGCCGGTGGCTCCCGGCAGTGGAACATGCGCACGGGAGCCGATCGTGCTTGGAAGGCCTTTTGTGGACTCGGGGAGGTGGGAGGACATGGAGGCTGGGGCCCAGTCACGCGGGGCTGCGTGTGCTGCCGTGTGTGTGTGTGTGCGTGTGTGTGTGTTGGGGGAGGCGGGGAGCCTGGGGCCCGGTTGCATGGGGCCAGCGTGTGCAGGTGTCTGTGTGTGGGGGGGAAGGCTTTTCTCTCTTTTTCTGTCACTCTTTCTCCTTTCTCTCTCCCTCATCTCTTTCTTTTTTTAATAACTTTTTTTATTATTATTTATATTACAGTAGTTTCCATCATTCATTTAAATAATTGTATGATATAAACAATATTTCTCTATTCTATACAACTAATTAATTCATATATTTATGTTGACTTCCCCTCTCTCCTCCTCTATCTTTTTGATAACTTTATTGTCACCTTTGCATCTAATTCAATACAATACTTCAAATATAAATCAGGTTGCAATTCATAAAATATAAATCATTAATCTTAATAGTATTTCTACCTTAATCAATTGAATTAGAACAAAACATAACCTTCAATACTTTCCAATTTAAATTCATTTTGATAATATATTGTCCATGCCTTCCATTCTCCCACAAATACTTTATTCTCCTTTTGATTTACTAATGCTGTAAGTTTAGACATTTCTGCTAGTTCCAACATTTTATTTATCCAGTCCGTCTTACCCGGTATCTCTGAAAGTTTCCATTTTGCTGCATAAACCAATCTTGCAGCTGTAGTGGCATATATCAAGAAAGATCTCTGAGTTAATATTGTTTCTGGTATAATACTTAATAACATCATTTCTGGCGTTTTAGGGATATTCCCTCATCTCTTTCTTTGTCTGCCTCCTTCCGTCCTTTTCTCCCCCTCCATTTCTCTGTTTTCTTCCTTCCTCCCTCCCTTCCCTGAGGATCGGCTGTGGGCTGCACCCCCCTGGCGCCTTGTTTGCTCGGGGCCCACCGCTGGCTGCCCTCCCACCTGGGAGGGGGGAGTGGGGTGCCCTCCAGGCCTCCTCTGCATGGCCTCCCCTGTGGTTGCCAACCTCCAGGTGGTGGCTGGAGACCTGGCAACCCTAGCCTCTCCCCCCCCACCCCCGTACAGGGAGATCTACACCTGGTTATTGCCCCTGAATGATGTTATAAATTAGCAAATGGCCCTTGGCAGGAAGAAGGTTCCCCACCCCTGCGATAGAGAATCAGTTCACCTGGAGAAAATGGCCGCTTTGGCCATTGGCACCACAGGGCCCCAATTCAGGGCCCCAGTTCAGCACCACAGGGCCCCAATTCAGACTGAGGCCCTGGTGTGTGGGGAGGGGGTGCTCTCCCTCCCACACACCATTTTCCAGAGCTTAAATGATCTGAGGGTGTTAGTTGCCCTCTCGGGCAGCTGCATGTGCACTGAATGTTTACACATGCAGACCTCTGGAAAATGGTGTGTTTTGGGAAACAGGTGCCCTTCCCCACACCCACTGTGGTCCCCATCCACAGTCCCTGTGGCATTGCTAAACATGGGGAATGGGCATATGGCTGCAAGTTCCTGTGGTACCATGGGACAAATATCACATCTAGTTTGTCCCCAAGTGCTACAAAAGTAAAGGGTGGGAGTAGGGAAAAGAGGGTTTAATACACTCCATTTTTAGTTTCAAAATCTTGGGAATACTGTGGTCATGAATGGAAATTAATACAATTGAAAATTTGGTGCATCCTCCAAATTAGCCATTGCCAGGGTAGGGTTTTTTTTTTATATTTATTTACTTATTTTGTCCAAGGAGAGGTAGCAATCCTGTTTGGGACATGTAGGGTAAAGAAGGGCTTTGGAGAAGTCAATATATAGAGAATGCCATGTCTCTACCTTCTAGGATTGCCATCTGATATGAAGAGTTACGTAAATTACTCTTTCCCTGGTTGGAATATATATAGGTAGAAAGTTTTACCTGTTTAATTTATGTGCACCAGGTTGCTGTTGAAGCATAGATGTACGGCTAGTGAAAAAGGAAGCAGATCTAGGACCTTTGGCAGATCTATCCTTGAGCTTCCTTTCACTCACCCCCCCCCATCCCTGAATATATAATCTGAGGTTTTGTGAATCAGTCATTGCTTGCACCGATGGGCAAAGTATAGTTGGCTCTCTTTTTTCAAGTCTGTATACCATTTTACCCCTGGCCAGAGTAGCTCTTTCTCTATGCTCTGATTACCGGCAGAATTTGATGTGGCTACAGCAGCTGGATCCAATCTCGCTCAAAGTCTTTGCACTATGAAAAATCTGCAGTACATACAACAGCTCTTTCTAATTTACTTCAAAGCAAACCACTTCCACAGTGCAAGCTGAATTAGTGCCGAAAGATAACGGGCAAAAACGCACAGTCGCTTTAGGGCGAAATTGCATGGTCGCTTTATTCCGTTTCAGCCAGGATCAAACACATGCGTTTCGCCAAACATGCATTCGATCCTGGCTGAATCCTGGCTGAAACAGGGAATAAAGGAGGCTAAAGCGACCATGCGTTTTCACCCTTAGCCTCCTTTATCACCTGTTTCAGCCAGGATTGAACGCATGCATTTCGCCGAACGTGCTTTCAATCCTGGCTGAATCCTGGCTAAAACAGGGAATAAGGAGGCTAAAGCGACCTTGCATTTTCACCCTTAGCCTCCTTTATCACCTGTTTCAGCCAGGATTGAACGCATGCATTTCGCCGAACGTGCTTTCAATCCTGGCTGAATCCTGGCTAAAACAGGGAATAAGGAGGCTAAAGCGACCTTGCATTTTCGCCCAAAGTGTTATGCTAGCCCATATTAGAGAGGGCTCTACATTCATTAGGCACTAATTGCTTCATTTCCTAGATCTTGGTGACTGAATGCCAAGAAGTAGAGTTCTGATCTAGGGCTGTCAATTCGGTTTGTCCCGAACCGAAAAACAGCCGAATTTCCCCTGATTCGGTGGTTTTTAGTTCGGATGAAACCGAACTCAAAAAAGGCGGGAAAACGGGGAGCCGAATTCAGCGAGTTGGGGGTGTTCTGTGAATACATTCGGCAAATTCGGGGTTCGGCGCAGCAGCATAACTGTCAGTTAGTAAGCAGCATTCTCCCCCGGCCAATCGGTGGCCAAGCTGGGTCTTCTTCTGGCCAATCAGTCGCGATTGAGTGCATGAGCCCAGCTGCTGCGCGGCCCGGCCAGGGAGAGAAAGAGAGAGTATCTGTTTGTGTGAGAGAGAAATCCCTGGGGGGGGGGTGCTTGTGCACATTCGCTCCTTTCCGTGGCTGCAGGGGGCACATTTTGGGGGGTACAGCCCCCAAACTTTCAGCGTAGCTTCAGAGGAGTCTTCTAGCAAGAATCCCCAAGTTTTGTAAAAATTGGATCAGCGGGGGCTGAGATATGGGCCCCCCTTTTCCCTACTGGGATGAATGGGATCAGCCGCTCCTATGTGCATCTCGACAGCGGCAAATCCAAGGCAAAACCTCCCCTGCTTAAATGGGACCGTATTGGATTACCCAGTCCTCCAAGTCCCTCCTGATGGAACAGAAGACATCCACAGTAAGACCCCTTTGGGGGCTTTAATTTATAATTTTTCTCCTGTGTGTGTGTGGGGGGAAGCAGAGTCTGTGTGTGTGTGGGGAGGGAGCAGTTTCTGTGGGTGGGGGGAAGCCAAAGGGGGCTTCTGTCTGGGGGGGTGCCCCCTCGAGTCTCTCTCTCCCTGGTTTGAGGGGGGGCTTCAGTTTTGTGTCCTCAGGTTTTCCCTCATTCATAAGATCGGTTAGGTCTATTTTGATGCTAGAATTCCTAGAATTCAAGAAAAGAAGCCAAAATGTTGTGAAATGTCATGGCTTACTTAAAATAATTTGTGGGATTTTCTTCCTACACTTATTATGTTGATGGATGGTAAACCTTTGGTCATCCAACATATGCTTCTTTTGTCTGAGCATAAAAACTTCTAATGCTCAAACCAAGGTCCATCCTGTTCTAGTTTTCCTTAAACAAGCGTGCTGTACAACTGTTCCATATAAAAATCTTCATTCAGATACACCAAACCCAAGGAGTTTCACATGTTTTTGCATTTAACTTTCCCAAATACAACCAGCCTTCTGCTTAAAGTATAGTTGGCTCTCTTTCTTCAAGTCTGTATACCATTTTACCCTGACCTGGATAGCCCAGGCTATCCTGATCTAGTCAGATCTCAGAAGCTGAGCAAGGTCAACCCTGGCAAGTATTTGGATGTGCGACCTCTAAGGAATACCAGGGTTGTCATGCAGAAACAAGAGCCCCGCGGCGCAGAGTGGTAAACTGCAGTACTGCAGTCAAAGCTCTACTCACAACCTGAGTTCGATCTCATCGGAAGTTGGTTTCAGGTAGCCGGCTGAAGGTTGACTCAGCCTTCCATCCTTCCGAGGTCAGTCAAATGAGTACCCAGCTTGCTGGAGGTAAAGGGAAGATGACTGGGGAAGGCACTGGCAAACCACCCCGCAAACAAAGTCTGCCTAGTAAACGTGGCGATGTGATGTCACCCCATGGGTCAGGAATGATCCGGTGCTTGCACGGGAGACCTTTACCTTTACCATGCAGAAACAGTCAAGGCAAACCACCTCTGAACTTCTCTTGCCTTGAAAACCCCACCAGGGGTCACCATAAGTCAGATGTGACTTGACGTATATGTCATAGTCCGGTGGTGGCCCCACACACTCGCCTGCTCCAGAGGGGCAGCTTCTTAAAACCTCAGGGGAGGGTGGGTAAGAGAGGGGAGGGCCCAGCCATTGGGCCGGATTTCCTTCACTCACAGTTGGCCCATGCTGGAAGAGACAGCATTACAGGTGTACAGGGTCAGTCCGTGCCCAGATATTCCTTTAATAGGTTGGCCCAGAAAGCGCTTAAGAGGAAGGGCCAAGCCATGCCTTTGCAGCCAAAGGACTGGCATAGGGCCAAAAAGAGAGCGCTCAGGGTGCAGCTGAGGAAAGGACACTGGCAGGTTCGCCTGCCCTGGACTCCAGCCCACAGGTGTCACAGCCTGATGTGTCTCTGTGTGTATAAAGTTGGCTCTTTGTTGCACAAGTGGATCACAGGCACAGATGAAAACCATCAGAGTAATTCAGTGTATGAGTTGTGTATGGAAGCATCCTACATTCAAAACAGTCCTGGCTAGCTAGAATTATCCAGGTCCTATAGCTTAAACTGGAAAAGACGAGCAGGGTGATGCAGGCACGACACCTGCCATTTTAAATGCTTATGCTTCTGAAAAAGACCACTGTTATGCCCACTGAAGATATGTAAGAAGAAAACAAAGATAGTTCACAATTCCTCAGAGGGAGAAATGAAACTCCCTTTTTAATTGCTGGTTCCATTCCATCTTCAAAGCAGCTGGGTGGCACGGGTTCGGTTTCCAAGGTTTTTTTTTGTTGCAATAGTTATTTTAAACAAAAGACAGAAAGAGAACAGGGGGAGAAAAGGAGGATCAACAGAAGATGGGTAGAAAGTTTAAAGTATTACACCATGAGCCATTGGCAGTAGCTGACAGTTAGTAAGAAGATATTAAATTTAAACCCAGCGAATAGAAAAGAGATGTAGCCTGAGGGGAAAGGATAGCCAGTGTAATAACACTGGCTACGTCTGTGTTATGTACCAAGTACCAAATTGGAAGGCTCTGAGCCTGTTTCCTTCAGGTCACCACCAAAGGCTTCAAAAGAATTGCTGGGAGCTGCATTATGGTTCTTCGAGTCCAACACTGTCTATTTTAGTCACTACCAATTATCTCAGGCAGAGGACTTCCCCAGACTTGTCGCCAAGGATGAACGAAATAAAAGATGCTGGATTTTAAACCAGTCTTCTAATGCAATATATGTGTTCTACCGCTGAGCTGTGGCCACTCCCCTCCCTTGACATTTTTAAAAGGTGTAGCCCCCAGGACCTCTCAACATGGAAGGACGTAGAACTGGATCCCTAAGAACAACCTCACGCCACATCTAAGCAAGCCACAATCAGCCTACACTCACCAGCTACTCACAGAGCAAAGCGCACCAGTGTGCTGCCGCTGAAAAGCACAATCAGGTCTGTGTGCACAAATGAATGAATGAATGATTAAAAAAAAATTCTTTGTCAAGGTTACTCAAATTCTAAAACACAATCTGAATTCTGCAATCTGTATAACGTATGCCAATATGTGTTTTTTCTTTGTCTTTTGCCTATTTTACTTTGCTTCTCTGCAAAGGGAGCAAGGAGCCATCCACCACCGTTAAGCCTTTCCCTTGGGTCACTGGAAATCTTATTTAGCAACTCCTCCATCCTTGGAGATTTCATCAGGCATCTCTTCACAATCATGGTCTATTTTGGTCTATTTTGTGGGGGAGGACTGGGGGAGGAAGCTGACTTCTGTGGTCAGAGTCACATTCTGCAGCTTTCTGCACTTCCACATCATGGCACAACCGGCCTTGTGCATAAAAAGATCAACAGAACAAATAACTCGAATGAATACACCAAACCATATGTGACCACCAGAGAAGGTAAGTGGACAAAGGGGAAGGCATAAAATACTGGGGCCCTTAAGGTTAAAGATGCAACCAAGTATGTTGCAGATGGCTGGCATCCTGAATCTGTATACCAGTCTCCCATGAGTCAGCCATTTCTCTTCTTTGTTGCTGCTAGTCCGCATGCACTAGGATGCTTGCTCTGTGCTGCTATTGCTGTTTGGAGGGGCAGGGAGCATCCAAAAACTCAGGACTTCTAATCTATACACAAAACCATATGCTTTACAGTCCAGGAATTTGGAGAAATCCTGACTGACTATATGCTCTTATGACAAATGCCACAGAGGACAACACCATCATCAGCCTGGCTCCATTTATCCTCTAGCCCGGTCAGAGAATTCTTTGTAGAAGTTTCAGTCTGTGACTTTCTGCTTGTGGCCTAGGGTTGCCAGGTCCCTCTTCACCACCCGTGGGAGGTTTTTGGGGTGGAGCCTGAGGAGGGAGGGGACTTCAATGCCATAGAGTCCAATTGCCAAAGTGGCCATTTTCTCCAGGTGAACTGATCTCCATCGGCTGGAGATCAGTTGTAATAGCAGGAGATCTCCAGCTAGCACCTGGAGGTTGGCAACCCTATTGTGGCCAGAATCAACTGGCAGCAACGGAGCAGCTACCTGTGACCTGGATGCTGGCTAGGGTTGCCAACCTCCAGGTACTAGCTGGAGATCTCCTGTTATTACAACCAATAGAGATCAGTTCACCTGGAGAAAATGGCCGCTTTGGCAATTGGACTCTATGGCCTTGAAGTACCTCCCCTCCCCAAACCCCACCCTCCTCAGGCTCTGCCCCAGAAACCTCCTGCCGACATAAACTCTCACTTGGAATGGGTATATGTATATTCTCTGTCTACTGTGCCTATGCCCCTACCCACTACCAGTACTGTCCACTGCAGTCAAACCAGAATGGCATCCCAGAAATGACTGGTGATGCCGTTCCCATCATATCTCCATGAATGTCTGCTCAAAATTTGCAGAACTTTGAAAATGCCACAAAACGGCATGTGTGCTTTGTGGATTCCCCTCCTCCCCTGCGGTATGTAAGATTGCTAGCATGCTTTGTCTTCTGTGTTGTCCTGCCCCCATCCCACCAATGTTCCAAGCACATTTTTCTCCCCTGGTATCTTTGACCGTTGAGTTATCTGCAATGAATAGTCAGGACTGAATTAGCTGTTGCTGTCCTGAACTATGTCTTCCTGTGCATCCTCTGAAGTGAGAAAGTTAATTGTCAATGGAGCACAGATGATCTCTCTCATCTACCTGAATTCGGGAAGGAGGGTGAGGGGTTCACACCTTTACAATTGGATGAACTGCACTGCCCGTTGGTTTTTAGGCACAATTCAGAGTGCTGGTTCTTATCTTTTAGGCTAGAGTTGCCAGGTCCCTCTTTGCCATCGGCAGGAGATTTGGGGGGCGGAGCCTGAGGAGGGCAGGGTTTTGGGTGGGGAGGGACTTCACCGCCACAGAGTCCACAGGTGGTGCCCCACTTGTGGAATGCCCTGTCCTTCGAGGCTTGCCTGTGTTGTGTCCTTCATGCTAGGCATCAAACTAAGAAAGCAGCATAGTTTCAAACAGGAGCACAGTTTAATAAGTCCAATTCTTTCTCTGTCTGGAGCTGCAGAGAGTACAACTTCCTTTCTCCCTGTTCCTGCCCATCCCAAGTCCTGGAGTTCACAACAGCAATCTAAAACACTGGCCCAGATTACCTTTCCTTTTATTTTATTTCAGGCTCATCTGACCAAAGGTCTTGAGCACAACGTGCATAGGATAAAATAATGTTAACATTATAGATTCGGCAGCACATATACTAAAACACTGGCCTGGATTAAAGAAACAGAGTTGTAAAAACACCACAATCTGGTGCCTATATCACTCTCTTTTAGTCACCAGGACAAAACCTTTCTTTTTACCCAGGCTTTTAATTAAGGGGTTGCATTTTTTAAAAATGCCTTTTGCAATCTGCTTCTAACCCGAGAAGTGTTTTAAGGTTCTTTTTACTCTGTTGCTGGGTTTTTAATGTTGGGGTTTAAATCGTTTATTGTTACAGCTTTCAAATGGTGTTTTATTCTTGCATTGTACTTTATAAGCTACCTCAAACAGGCTCAGTGTTGAGGGGGCGTAAAAATGGTCTAAAGAAATAAATAATTGTGTCCCACAAGGGCATCGAGTCATAAGGGACGAACAGATGAAGGGAGGAGGCAAAATGAGAAACTTCCTTTGTCACTTTGAAGAAGCCTTTTTGACTACGTTGCATAGCCAAGTGCTGGCAGATGTTATGGCTATCTTAGTCTATTATAACAAGAAACAACTGAAGCAGAACAGATGCTGGGGGTGATAATCTAAGGGGAGAAAGATTAAGGCTTTCAGCCCAGGACAAGAACAGGTGCTCTGCAGACGTGGCAAAAGACACTGACTAGCACGAGGGGGAAAGCGTCCACTCACTCACACCTAGCTGGGATGTTCACACCCAGGCATCAAAGCGGTACAAAGGCTGTCGCTATGACAGTCACGAAGAACAAAGAGTGGCTGCATCTCTTTAAGCAGCCACAACAAAGTGGTCATTTCAGCAGCCCTTAGTGTGACTTAAGAATCCGGAAAGGCTGGAAAGACAGGAAGAGACCAGTGTTAAAAGAGTGGATTACAAAAATGTATTAATACGCATCCATGGCAAAATTAACTAATCTGCTTCAAAGAAAGACGACAGAGGAACACGAACAAAGATGGCACCTCTGCTACGACAGATGTGCTCCAAATTTATATAAATGTGTTCAAAGAAATAATGTTAGACTTAAACAGAAGAATGGGCACTAATGTTATTCAGTGTAAACTTGAAAGTAAAACTAGTAATCATTCATTGTAAACTTTATAGTTAAATTAGTAAAGACTAAGAAATTTTAACTAGTTTGACATACAGATGGCACCAAAAAGAATGCCAGTTGCTAAAGAAATATATCATAAATGGATGCTGATGAGGGTTTGGTCTGGACACCGACCCATTTGTCTTTAATATTTTTATTTTGACCCTTTTCCCTTCCTCTCTCCCCCCCTCCCCCGCATCCTATAAAATTAAATAAAACATATTTTTTAAAAAGAACCGAGAAAGACAGTGGTAGGGGTTTCAGCCCATAGTATCCATATTTTCTCTGCTGCCATAATGGCTAGAAATGTACATGTTATTTCTGAGAAACAAAGGGAAAGTATCCATACTCACATGCCAGTCCTATAGACACAAACAAGGCTTTAATATATCCTGAGCATGCTAAAGGAGCCCAGGAGTTTCCAGCTTTGCTAATGATTGGCTACCATAAACAAAAGTAAACTGAAAAACACAGACCTGTGCCCATCCATGCTCTAGACAACCCACGGAAGGGCTAGCCCTTCCCAGTAGTCAAATTACATGGCATATACAGCTGCCTGTTAGATTCCCATATTCCATATAGGTGAATTATGGGAGGCCTTCACAGATATTCTATCAAATATAAGTACATGAGTTCCATGCCTTACAAACCTATCAGTGTTTTAGGAAAAGGCAACGTACGCAGCCATTCCTAACACTGGGGTATACATTCACACCACTGCATTGTGACCTTTCCAAAAGATCAGAGACCATACCCTGCATAATGCAGCAGCTGGTACATGTTGAAGGGTGAAATTCCAATTGGAGCATGCTATAAAATTGCTGAGTAAATATTTATGCTCGGGAAGGTTAAGAGACTTGGAGCGCTGTAAGCGCCACTCTTTTGGGTAAATTTAAGCCTTTTCACACTGACCCACCCATGACCTCCATCCCAAGTCTGGAGGCGGTTGTGATCCGCTAGAGGCACAAAACCCCCAGTGAATCATGGGCTTCCAGAGTATTAAAACAGCACATAAAACAAACGAGAAGTTATTAAACCCCCATCACATACCACAGAGTCTCTCTTGATCTTTAGTTACTTAGAACTCTTTCCCTGCTGTCACATTGTCCACATGTCCCAACACACCATGTGCGGTAAAGATGGCAGAACGAGTGTATGGGGGAAGGGTATGCGACTTATTTCTGCCTCTTCCTTCTCCCAAACTTTATTTATTGGACTATTTATACCCTACCTTTCTCTGTGGCTTAAGGCTGCTTACATACCGCAATTTAAAACATGCAGAATAAAATACAACCCAAAATAACGTCCCCCCCCCCACAAAAAGATACCTGCAGTCTATATTGTTAAATGTCCTGGCAAATAAAATGGCTTTTTAAAAGTATCTAGAGATGGGACCCCCCTCACCTCCCCAGGGAAACTGTTCCATAAAATGGAAACTACAGTCAAAATGCAGGCACTATGGTTGATATCAATTGGGTTACCGGTACTTTACATGCGGGAGCAGCCAGGAAGGTACATATGGGAAGAGACAGTACTTTAAGTGACTTTGTTGTGCCTTTCATTTTCCTTCACAAAATCAAGAGGCTACCTGATAGGGGGATTTGATGGCTAATCTACTGGAAGAGGTTACAGCAATATAGGCCAGAGGAGCTGTTCTGGGTGGTCAGAGGCCTGTTGGGATCTGGTCGGCAGGAGGACGTGGACTGCTTGGTGGCCCACTGTGATTGTTTTGCTCAGCACTTTGCAGATAAAATCTCTCACATCTAGTCTGGCTTGGATTTTATGTTAGCAGTGACAAGGTCAGGAGAGGGGCTGTGGCTCAGTGGTAGAGCATCTGCTTGGCATGCAGAAGGTCCCAGGTTCAATTCCTGGCATCTCCAGTTAAAGGGACTAGGCAAGTAGGTGATGTGAAAGACTGCTACCTGAGACCCTGGAGAGCTGCTGCCAATCTGAGTAGACAATACTGACTTTGATGGACCAAGGGTCCATCAGTATAAGGCAGCTTCATGTGTCAGATGGTGTCAGGGTGCCAATCTGTCCAGTTGTTTGGGATACTTTTCAGTTTATTCACCCTGAGAATGTAGACAGGTTCCTTGGAGGTTTGAGGTCTACACTTGCTTGTATGACCCTTGCCCGTCCTAGTTACTTAAATCTGCTAGGGAGGCTGGCTGGCAGGGTCTGTGGAGTAGTTAATGCCTCCTTGAGGGAGGAGGTGGTTGCCTCAGCCCTGAAACAGGCTGGGGTGCACCCATTCCTAAAGAAGCACACTTCAGCCCAGGAGATCTCAATAACTATTATATAGTCCCAAATGTTCCATTCTTGAGCAAGGTGATTGAACAGGTGGAGCTTGGACAACTTTAAGCTTTCCTGAATGAGGCAAATTGTTTGGATCCTTTCCAGTCTAGGTTTAGGCTAGGCTATGGGACTGAAACAGCCTTGGTCACCTTGATGGAGGACCTGTGCTGAGAGATGGACAGAGGAAGAGTGATCTTGTTGATTCTCCTGGACTGCTCAAGTGATTTTTGATACTATCAATCATGGTATTCTTCCGGACTGCCTTTCTGGGCTGGGATTGGGAGGCATAGTTCTGTGGTGGTTCCAGTCTTACCTGGAGGATAGATTTCAGAAGGTGGTGCTGGCGGACTCCTGCTCAGCCCCTTGGCCTCTCGGGCTCTGCAAGATTCCATCTACTCCCCTATGCTCTTTAACATCTACATGAAACTGCTGAGTGAGGTCAACTGGAGATTTGGGCTGCGCTGTCACCAATATGCGGATGACCCTCAGCTCTCATCTCCTGCTTTCAGTTGATCCCAGGGAGGCTGTAGAAACCCTGAAGTGGTGCCTAGAGCCAGTTTTGGTGTGGATGTGGGATAATGGTGAGCAGAAGGGAAGCTCCAAATTCAGAGACAGTCAGCCTCTGAATACCAGTGCCAGGAGGCAACATCAGGAGAAGGTCTCAGCCTCTATGCCCTGTTGTTGGCCCTCCGGAGGAAATGGTTGGCCACTGTGTGACAGGATGCTGGACTAGATAGACCACTGGTCTGACCCAGCAGGGCTCTTCTTATGGTCTTATGCCATTATATCCTTAAAGAGTTTAAAGGAAATCAGATATAAGAAAATTCCAGCCAGATTTCTTGTGAGAAAAATAAAATTAACCATTTTAGGCAATGCTTAGGAGGCTTGTGAGGAAGAGTCCCATGGCACAGAGTGGTAAGCTGCAGTACTGCACTCCAAGCTCTGTTCATGAACTGAGTTCAATCCCGACAGGAGTCAGTTTCAGGTAGCCGGCTCAAGATTGACTCAGCCTTCCATCCTTCCGAGGTCGGTAAACTGAGTACCCAGCTTGCTGGGGGTAAAGAGAAGATAACTGGGAAAGGCACTGGCAATCCACCCCGTAAAACAAAGTCTGCCTAGTAAACGTCGGGATGTGACGTCACCCCATGGGTCTGGAATGACCCGGTGCTTGCACAGGGGACCTTTACCTTTTTAGGAGGCCTGTAAAGGATAATTCTCTTTTCCCAACTCTGGTGTCTTAGGCATTGCAGATAAGGTTAATCTCCAATCTGAGAAAAACTGACTGCGTCAAGTCTGCATATACATGTACTAGGTAGTGCGAAAAAACCAAACTCCAAATCCAAATGTTGCATCAAGAAAAAACTGAAGCCTCCAATCTATACAAATTATGCAAATAAAATTCCATAATTGGTAGGGTTGCCAGCCAAACCACTCAGGTGCTCCAGAGTGGCGGATGCGTGCGCACGCAGGCGCAATGTCACTTCCAGTTTTACTTCCGGAAGTACAGCATCACCGCAGCCAATTTAATACTCAGCTGCCGTGATGCAGGACTTCCAGAAGTCAATCCCAGGCATCTCCAGTTAAAGGGAATAGGCAAGTAGATGATATGAAAGTCAAACTGGAAGTGACGTCATCACGCCCCCTCCTTAGCCCCACCCCTAAAACCTCCCGCCAAACGGGAGGGGGAACCTGGCAACCCTACATATTGGTCTTGTTTGGATCATTTGTCCTGCTTTTCTTAGTTGCACAAAGCACTCTGCAGCACTTTGAAACCTGCCTTCCCAACCACTGGAAATTCTGCCCAACCTATCTGCCCTCAGCAGTTTCTGGGATGTTACCAGTACTGCCCATGCATTTTATGCTGCAGCGTGAAGGGTTAGAAACTTACTCTGAAAAGAATTAACACTTAGAGGGTTTTTCTTTTCTTTTTTTAGGATGCTGTATTTCTTGCCCAATACCGACTTCCGCACTGGTACAGAATTGTCGTGTAATATTCAGAGCCCTGTTGCAAACCTTTTGGCCCTTGAAAATGTCCATGCTATGTGCTATGGAGTGTCTGATGCATTCTGGTTGCTAAATGCTGCTAACCAGCAGCACTGCAGAAGTGAGGTTGGGATCGTGAAAGTTCTGCTCTTCTTTTGCTGCTCCTAAAAGATCTATTGCTAAGAAAAGTTGAAGGCGGCAGGAAGAGGAAGACCCAACACGAGATGGATTGACTCAATCAAGGAAGCCATGGCCCTCAGTCTGCAAGACCTGAGAAAGGCCATTAAGGTCACTACAGGTCGGAAGCAACTTGACGGCACTTAACACACACACACAAAGATTTGTCCCCTCAACTCTGCTCTTCCCAGAAGGAATAATACACAAGCTCATCCGCCTTCCCTATGTGGTAGCATTTTGATAATCTTGCTATTATTGTTGGAATAAAGATGTTGCCCGTTAAGTTTATACATCCCACACTGAACAGTGTTTATTTGAACTGGCAGTTTACATCTTTACAAAAACAAGATGGATTTCAGTCTGAGGAACTCATTAATAGTCCTTTAACCCACAGGACTCTTGCTTTTTATTTGGATTTGCTTGGCCCCGGTTGGTTTCTCTTCTTGGCTCGCCCTCGCTGAACTTGCCTTGCTCGTGTTCCGAATCCCAGGGTCTGCAGGGACTCTGTTATGTACTTTGGGCTGGGGGAGACACACAACACCAGCAGTGATTTTGCATCACCACCTAAGGAAAATGAACGAGAAATATTTTCATTGGTATTTCAATGCGTTGCAACATGCTAACAAGGATGAGTTGTCCATCAGTCAACAGGAGGACTGTGTCAATTTCACAAAACATTTATTGATGGAAGAGAGGACTGGATAGCCATTATTCAGTATAAACTACAGCAAGGGTGGGGAACCTTTTTTCCGCCAAGGGCCATTTGGAGATTTATAATGTCATTCGCGGGCCATACAAAATTACCAAGCAGGCAACTTCCCCAGATGACACCCCCCCCCCCGTGCAGGCAAGCAGGCAGGCATCCAACTGGTGGCACACTCGCCCACCTGGTGGCACAGGATGGTCTGTTGCACCAGCCGGGCGTAGCCGTCCAGCCACAAGCCGGAGTTGCTCCTGCTCCGCATGGTCGGGACCTGATTCTACAGCCAGCTCCTGCTACCTCCACCTGCAGGGGTGAAATGAGGATACACTGGCTAAGAACTCCACCCCCAAGCATTCTGGCCCTGCCCCCTTTAACCCCTCCATTGTCTCCACTTCCGCCCCCAGCCCTCTTGTAATACAGAGGGAATACGTTTCTCCACGGCCCGGGTGGGAAAGCCTTAACACAGTTTCTTGGGCGGTCCTAGCAGCTCCATAGCTAACAACTCTTCTGCAAGGGGGAAAAAGGTTCCTTTTCTCAGCAAAACAAACTCACGTCCACCTTGAATAGAGGCTATTCCTGTCCGCGGGAGGGGGCGGATCACCAGTCTTAGATACTTCTGAGCTAGAGATCTGCCAGGACCCACGAAGGGCCAGACCAAATGATTTCGCGGGCCTTAAACGGCCCCCGAGCCTGATGTTCCCCACCCCTGAACTACAGGGTAGGGTTACGATTTATCTGTACCATAATCATCTGCCAGCGTAAAAAGTGTTCCGCCCATCTATTTTGTACTGGAGTCCTTTAAAACGTACAGCAGTACCGAACAGCAGTTGCTTCCACACAAGCTGTTTAGTCTGGAATTGCCATTATTCATTTACTTATTTAATGGATAGTACAACGTCATGAGACTCAGAAATGCTGAGTTGCATTGCTCTAACAATCAGAACCCTGTTGCATCCACTGTGATCTTTCCTTCTTTCTGATTTGTAACTTTTTAGAAAAGCATAAAATGCAGTTGCTGCAGAAGGTTGCCTATTATGGACAGTCAAAACACTACTGAAATTTTTCAGGGCAACAGTCCCTTTATATTCTTTCTTTCTCGTTTATTAGGGAAGGGGCCATGGCTCAGTGTTGTCTCCATGGCTGGCCACAGCATTCCTAAATCAACTGTTAATTAAATGGTTCTTCGGAGAAGCGGGGGACTTAAGTACTGCTTTTCATTTTGCTGGCAAAATGACTCCGTCACTTTTTAATTTTTTTTTAAATTATTGTTGTTGTGTTTGTGAAATTACACAAATGATTAAATGAAAAAAAAAATCAGCCGTGCTTTTGCCTGCAAATTGAAAAGCTGAACCTTCCCATGCTCAAAACAGGAAATGATTAACAATTGATTAATGAATGCTATGGCTAGCTATTGAGAGAACAGGAAGTAATTAACTAAGCTGTTAGACAAAGGAATAAAAGTACAATTGCAGGGAGAAAAGGTACCTCTGCTGAACAAGACTAGTTTATGAGTAAACATATAGTGTAGACATAGCTGGATTTTAAAGGGAAAACGTTGATATATTGTCTTGTAGCGCTACCATTTTGATTCCATTTGCACTCATTTGAGGGAAAGAAACAACTGACCAAAAGTGTTTTAGTATGGAAACAGCCATGGCGCACACATGCCAGGACAGTTTCCAGCTACAAGACAACCAAAAGTACCGGTAGTTCAGCCACCACAAACGGAAGTTGACTTCACTTAGGGCAGAAGGCTTAAAAGACAGAGCAAATGTAATATGTACATTACTAAAAAAAAGACTCCCTATATCTGCATAGAGAGCCAGAGTGGTGTAGTGGTTAAGAATGGTGGACACTAATCTGGAGAATCGGGTTCGGTTCCCCACTCCTCCACATGAAGCCTGCTGCGTGACCTTGGGCCAGTCACAGTTCTCTCAGAACTCTCTCAGCCCACGCGGAGGCAGGCAATGGCAAACCACCTCTGAGCCGCCTGTTGCCTGGAAAACCCTACTGGGTCGCCATAAGTCAGCTGTGACTTGACGGCACTTTACTCACGTATCTGTTTATGGATGTATTTGTACGGGTGTGCCCACACACGTGAATATTGGTGACAGAGCAAGAATTATGAGAAAAGAATAGGTTCTAGAATGAGATTTAAAAAATAAAGTGAATATAACTGAAAAGGAGTTTTAAAAAGATACTGGATCAAGATCAAAGCCAGAAATCTTACTAAGATGTGGGTTTTTTTACATGGTTTCACTAAACAGTGAAAACTGCAGTTTAAGTAGTAAAGTAATGAAATTCTTCGTTCTTCCAAGCTTCACAATAAATCGGGATTTGTAGAGGACATTCCCATGGAAGATACCCTAAATGACTTACTTAACATAAGTGCCACTATACAATAACATTTTCCAACAACAACACAAAGAAACATATATGCATTTAGAATTATTAAAAGCATGCCAGGGTCACACAAGGGCTGCTTACAAAATCAAGTTATTTAATTTATTTGGCCAAAATACAAAAAAAGAAAGAGTGGCAAAGACTCCTTAGCTGTTTTGTGACAGGGTTCCTATATATCTAACAGCTGCAAGGCAGACTGAGCTTCAACAGATACTGTTTTTCTTGGCAAGGAGATTCAAAGATAGTAGAAATCTTTACCTGTTGAATTGCTGTTTGTCATATAGGTGTTAAATGTCACAAGGATGCTGCCAGGAAAAAAATTAAGCAAAACATAGTGCATCTTCTGGCACAGAACCAGAGGGATTCTGACTTAATTAAGTCAATGTTAAACAATTAATGTTCTGAACCGGAGGTAGTAATTGATGCTCATTACCAACAAGATTTGAACCAGCACGGTGTAGTCATTAAAGTGTCTGACTAGGACCTGGGAAACCCAGGTTCAAATCCCCAATCGCGCCATGGAAGCTTGCTGGGTGACCTTGGGCCAGTCACACACTCTCAGCCCTGACCCTGGTTAGCATTTGGATGGGAGAACTCCAAGGAGTACCAGGGTCGTGACATGGAGGCAGGCAATGACAAACCACCTCCGAACATCTCTTGCCTTGAAAGGCACACCAGAGGTCGCCATAAGTCAGCTGTAACTTGATTGCAAACCCCCCGCCCAAAACCCAAAAATGACAAGATGGAGATGCTGTTAGTTAATAATGCCATCAGCTAGGAAGTAACAGGCAGCCTGTACCTAAATTCACAGCTGAGAGGCACTATTAGATTCATGTCTATAGATGGAAGCACAGATCTCTGCTATGGCCCGTAATGCCCTTGCCCAGCTTTAGCTGGTGTGCTAGCTGTGGCCTTTCCTTGATGGCCAGGATCTAGCCACAGGCATCCAGGCTTTGAACATAGCCAGGATGCACTATTGCAACAAACGCTTTTGTGTGGGTTGCCTCTGATGACTGTCCAAAAGTTTCAAGTAGAACAGAATGCAAGAACAAGGTTGCTGATGGACACTAATTATCGGTATCTTATTTCTTCAGGTTTAAAAGAATTGCACTGGTTGCCCATTGTTTCCAGGAGCAATTCAAGGTAAAGGTTATGATGCTGAAAGTCCTAAATAGCCTAAGATAAGGGATATGTCTGCTTGCTGCCATATGAGCATGCTCAACAGCCGGTGTGGTGTAAAGCTTAAGAGAGTTGAACTAGTATCTGGAAGACCTCGGTTCAAATCTCCACTCACGCCATGGAAGCTCACTGGGCGACTTCGGGACATTTGCACACTGTCAGCTAACCCATCTCACAGGGTTATTGTAAGGATAAAATGGAGGAGAGGAAATGATATAAGCAGCTTTGGGTCCCAGCTGGGGAGAAAGGATATAAATGAATGAATGAACAAAATAACTGAGGACTCTCCTCCCTTCAGAAGTAATATAGGTTGTTACCAGGGATACTGATGGTATGAGGGTTAGGTAATAGGAGCTGCTTGTTAGCAGTAGTCTGGGTCCCAAAATAAAATTCCAAAAAATCAGAGTACGATCTCTGTAATATCTTTTATTAGGACCAACCTCATGACACATAACAGGGTGCAGCTTTTAAGTTCCCTACAACTCTTGATCAGGCTGGATGTTATAACATTTAAAAAAAAATGTTTAAGGTTGCTATTGTTCCTCATGAACAGGATGAGATTATGAGGAATTATGTCAGATCCTGCCACCTCTCTGCTGACTCTCCACCTTTCTACTGGAGGTGGCCCAAAACATGTTTTCTGGGCCTTATGTGATCAACAGAAGGGAGCTAATTCTGTCCCAGACAGGAGGGAGACACAGTTATTCAGAGGATGCCTAGTCTTTTCAGCTTTAGGCATGGTCAAGAATCATAAAAAAGCAAAGGCTTTTGATTTATTTTATTTTTAAAATCTTTACCAGCCCTTCTGCTGAAATGGCACTCAGGTTTTTGTATATTGTGAGTGTGGGCCTATGTTCTTGAATATAGTGGCTTTAACAGTATTTTTTCTTGGCTGCTGTCTTATTGCTACGGTTGCCTATATACTGCATTTTTTAACTGAAGTTTTTGTCTAGAAGATGTCGTTGAAACCTTTGGTTGAGAGGCAGGGTACAAATTTGCTAAATAAATAAAATAATGTTACTGTATATATAATAAATATGAGGCTATAATCACCAATGGAGTCCTGGAGTAAATGTGTAAGTTTGCTGTTTCGATAGGGAACATGAGAACAATGTTCTGATATTGCTCCAAGTACATCTGCCAGCGCAGACAAGCTTCGGTTAATGAAGGAGGTTTCTCTGAGGACTGTTCCAGTCACGCCAGACATACCTAGGGGAAAAAAATCAGTACGTTTAGGTAAGGCTTCTTTACCACATTCAGACACCTGAATATACATCAGACAAGGGGGAAACAGGTATGCCTACCTGTAACTGATGTTCTTTTTATGGTCATCTGTGTAGTCACACTAGCAGGCTATGTATATGCCAAGAGCCTCAATTCAGAATATTCTAGAATGGTTTTTAGGTGCAAAATCCCCCCCCCTTTCAAGTCCATGTAACATTGTGCTTGCCCAAGGGGGAAGAGTCATGGCTTCCCACTTAGTTCTGCCAAAATAGTGCAAAAAATTAAGATCCTGGATAAATGACTGGACAGGGTTGTGCAGATACAGAGGCCAGCTGGACCAGTGTGCGAGCTGCATCCAGTAGTGGAATGCTCTGCCACAAAAAATTGTAGCGTCATTGTAAGAATCGGGTGTCCAATTTTGTCCAGCCTCAAGAGGGCTCATTCCCACAGTTGGGAGAAGCTATTGCACCTGGTTTACATTGCGAACTTCTGACAGTGGTCTTTCATACATGGCTGTTTCTCTCGCTGTCACCCCTTCGACGACTTGTTTAGACTATGCATGCCATTTCCGACCTCGCTCTCCCCCTGCATTTGCCCGTGTTTTGAGGGACCTGTTTTATCTCAAATTTGAAAACGCGGGCAAAACACGGGGAAACGCCAGGGGACAACGAGGCGACTTCTGATGGTCAGAAACGGCGTGCAAACAAAGACCCGAAGTCATCGGAGGGGTGACGGCGAAAGAAACAGCCATGCATAAAAGACGAGTGAGCACAGAGTTTCAGCACTGTGCCCTTTTCCAAGGCACAAGAAGTACTTGTCACATCCACATTGGCCTCAACCCTTAAATGTGGTCTGTTCGGTCGTACATGGTACACCTGAAGCAAAGACTAACAAACAACAACCTTTAAAATGATCCAACCAGGAAGAACAAAGTGAGAAGAGGAAAAAGAGAAAATGTGCTGTATAAAAGATCGATGGGTTAGATCTTTTTTTTAAAAAATCACTAATTCACAGAGAGTTTTGTAAGCTGAATGGTTTCATTGATGTTGCAGCTACAAGTTGAAAGAGAACTGAGGGCGAAGTTACAACTCCACCCCCTGGGCATGTGCAATTGCTCACAGGATCGATTTTGCACCTAAAAGTCTAGTTCTAGAATGTTCCTAATCAGGATTCTGCACACGGGCGCGCACGCACACACACACACACACACACACACACACACACACACACACAGAGCTCATCTGTGTGAATGCCCAGAGGTCATGAAGAACAAGGCAGCAGGTTCAGTTGGTATAACATTTTTGTCTGATTACCAGAGAAGAAATGAACATGTCTACTGAGGGTCGTTTCCTGAAATAGCTGTTTTCTGATTTTACATGAAAATAAAGTTGGCAGCTCTTCACTTGCTATAAATTTCATGCTTCCAGTATAATGCATTCTTGGCATTATTTTCTCATCTGTTACATCCAATCAATACAACATTTCAAATGCGTGTAATTACAGGTGATGCACTAAACACAAAACTTACTAATTAAAAATGGTTTTCCTTACAAAAATGTCAGAAATATTTAAAAAATCTGAGAAATTTGAGAATTAGAGCAAGGTTTTCTTTAAGCCTCTACTATTAGAAAACGAGATAAAGGCAGTTCTTTAAGATGTTAAGTATTTAAAAATTTGAGCTGACCTACAGAGAACAAAGAAAGTAAATTACGTTAACAAACAACTAAATGAAAGGTAGTTTGCCTGCAAGGTAAAATATAACCCAATTATTCCAGATGGCTGCCTGTAGAATTATTAAGCTAGAGGGATAAAGTATACATCCTAAATAAAACCATTTTAAGATGCTTATGTGTGTGTATAGTGCCTTCAAGTCGCAGCCGACTTATTGCAACCCCTTTTGGGGGTTTTCATGGCAAGAGACTAACAGAGGTGGTTTGCCAGTGCCTTCCTCTGCACAGCAACCTGGTATTCCTTGGTGGTCTCCCATCCAAATACTAACCAGGGCTGACCCTGCTTAGCTTCTGAGATCTGACAAGATCAGGCTATCCTGGGCCATCCAGGTCAGGGCATAAGATGCTTATATAGGGGCCTAATTGCCACGTTATTTTTGAATCAATTTTACCATGTTAAATTGTCTGATGTTACTTCATCTGAATGTAACTCATCTGTGAAAAAAGTTGGCATTTACCATATAATGGAATCTCACTGAAAGCTAATATTTACCCCAATATGGAATAAAACGAGGATGCATTCAGATTAAATACTCGGGAATGTAAAGTTGCGGGGGTAAAAGTATACAGCATTGCTTAGAAACATTTTTTTAGCCAAAATGAAGTTAACACCTACAACAAATAAAATATGTACATTGAAACGGTTATTTTAAAAAATACAATGAATACTAACAGCGACCAGGGGAAATACCTCTTGGCAGTAGTGGAAAGGGCTCTTTCATAACACGGCTTCAGTTTTCAAAACATTATTTCTGGAAAGCTACATTTGATTGAATGCCTTTTCTTGCTAAGGCAGCTTGTCTTTTAGGAAATAAATAATCAGGTTTCTGAAAGGATTGTGTTTGAAGCAGCAGCAGCCACTTGGGGATGGGAAGCCAAATAAAACAGGAAATTGTTACACAACACATCAACATCCCTGCTAGTGTAGTTTTTCACAAAGGGAGCAAAGTAGCCATACTGAATTAAGTCACTTTCAACAAATATTTGATGTACCATTTACACATTTTAAACTATTATTACATTACAGGCATTCTCAGATCATTTACTATTGCGAAAGTGAGACTGATCAGCCATAGCTGGGAAACTTTCTGGGACAAGCCAAACCTGTACAAAAGAGACCGGCTTCACTTGAGCCAAAAGGGAACCAGGCTGCTGGCACTTAACATCAAAAAGGTGGCAGAACAACTTTTAAATTAACATCTGTGGGGGAAACTGACAGGAGCTGGAGAGCCTCTGGTTCAGAGCGACTCATACCAAAGGGATCGTGTGGTCAATTCTTAGGAAAATACAGATGGGAGAGGGCTAGAACTTGAGAATAAGAGCTGGGAAATAAAGGAGGACCCTGACTAAAGCCAGGCAGACCTCGAGATGGAGAGGAAAATAAGGGTGGTGACTGAAAGGGAGAATGTTGTAAACTTGGGTGACTTCAACTACCGTCACGTTGACTGGACTTTTCAGTGTAGGAAAAAAGACTGTTAAGGGGAGACATAATAGAGGTTTCTAAAATCAGGCATATGGTGGTAAAAGTGGATAGCGGGAGCTTTTGATTCCTCTCCTAAAATCCTAGAACTTGGGAGCACACAATGATATTGTTGAGAAGTGGGTTCAGGACAGACAAAAGAAAATACTTCTTCAATCAATGAGTAATTAAACTGTGGAATTCACTGCCTGGGGAGTAGTGATGGCCATGAGCTTGGATAGCTTTAAGATGGAAGGAGACAGATTCATGGAGGAGAGGTCCATCAGTGGCTACTTGCCACAGTGAATGAAGGGAGCCTCCCTATTCAGAGGCAGCAAATCTCTGAATACCAGTGCTGGGAGGCAGCAGTAGGGAAAGGCCTTGGCCCCCTGTTTGCCCTCCAGAGCAACTGGATGGCTGCTGTGTAACATGGGATGCTGGTCAAGATGGACCACAGGTCTGATCCAGCAGATTCTTATGTTCTTAGCTTGAACATAAGCTTAGCCTTGCATCCATTCATAACTGGGCATTCAGGAAGAAGAGTCTGGGAATGCCACCTTGTTATTCTGTTGCTCCTCACACTCCCGAAAGATAAGCTCAGGTCAGGAACAAGTCCTATTTATATTAAAACTTTAAAGGTTCACTTGGAGCTCTGTAGTTGTACTTTGGAGAATTAAGCAGTTTATGGTATTCAGCTGGTAGCAGATGAAGGCCAAGTACAAGTCAGAGGAGAGTTCATGGAATTTCTAACTTAAAAAATAAAAGATAACTATCAAACTCATGTGGCTGCTTTGAAGATGGGAGAAAAGTTACGAGGGCAGGAAGTTATTAACCCTTTCCTCCCATGATTCTTCCAAAAATTTGCATAGCCCATTTTAAGTTATAGTGAGCTCTGTAGGAAGAAAAAGGCATGTTTCAGACTTGTGTCTCTCTTTGTCTTCCAATGGAACTAACTGAAGCTTCAGAGGGACTATTGAAATCATAGAAAAGATGTAGGAGAAAACGTTTAAACACTCCTTGCCCCGCTAACTTCTCCCTCCAGCAATTTCTGATACAGGCCTTGGACTGAACAAACTGTTATTCTAGCAGGGTATATTTCATTAAAGCTTGCTGGGTGATAGGGTTGCCAACGTCCAGGTAGTGGCTGGAGATCTCCTGCAATTACCACTGATTTCCAGCCGATAGAGATCAGTTCACCAGGAGAAAATAGCTGCTTTGGCAATTGGACTCTATGGCATTGAAGCCCCTCCCCTCCACAAACCCCTCAGGCTCCGCCCCCAAAATCTCCAGACATTTCCCAACCCGGAGTTGGCAACCCTACTGGATGACCTGGTGCCAGTCACGGTCACACACTCTCAGCCTAACCCACCTATTGTGAGGATAAAACGGAGGAGTAGAGAATGATGCAAGCCACACCAGATCTTCATCAGGGAGGAAGGCAGGGTATAAACGAAGTAAACAAATAAAAAAACAAAATAAACAAATTAACAAAACACAAGTTGGTTCCCGGGTAGATCTTCATCTTCGAGAATGGAATCGTGTTGCCCCGAGGCTGACTTACCAGCGCATTCACTGCCAGCCAAATCTATCAGCTGAAGTTTTGTTCGCTTGTGTTTCTCTGTAGAGTCACCGAGAAACTGGGCTGGTGAAGAAGATCTGGAAGGACAAGTGGGCTTGTCATCTTTCACAGAGTGTGGAGAGTTGAAGAAATGCTCTTTACTCAGCTTCTGACTAGAACAATCACCTGTCCAGGGAAGTTGTGACAGAAAGAAGACAGAATGAAGACATTTAACCCGCAACAGTGAATTGAGACACACCAAGAGGGACAGGTGAGTTCAGTGTAATCTCTAGGTTATGGCAATGATGACCTTTTAATGGGATAATTATGCAACTGGTTCCGCTTCCATACACATATAATCCCTCCCAGATGTACAAAGGGTATCCTGCACTGGTATCCTGCATTGGAGGGTGGAGGATTGTGCCATCACACACCTCTAGTTACTAAGTACTCTTCATTAGATCTTCTAGCACAAACTTTTTAAAAAGAGCATGCATTTCAGCTGTGCAGTTCCAGAGCAGTTAATTGCCTCTGGCCACTGCAAAACCTACTTGATCTTGCTTTTTTATTATGTCTATATTCTGCAAGAGGCAGACATTCGCCAATGTTTCTATGAACCTTCTCACTTTTTAAAGTCCATCATTCAAATGCACAGCACTGACAGAAAAAGAAGAGTTGGTTTTTATATGCCAACTTTCTCTACCTTTTAAGGAGAATCAAACCGGCTTACAATCCCCTTCCCTTCCTCTCCCCACAACAGGCACCTTGTGAGGTAGGTGGGGCTGAGAGAGTTCTGAGTACTGTGACTGGCCCAAGGTCACCCAGCAGGCTTCATGTGGAAGAGTGGGGAAAAAAACCCGGTTCACCAGATTAGAGTCTGCCGCTCATGTGGAAGAGAGGGGAATCAAACCCGGTTCTCCAGATTAGAGTCCACCGCTGCAAACCTCCGCTTTTAACAACTGCACCATGCTGGCTGATAAAAGGATGTAGCTGTGCCTTCTCAATTGTGCTCCTGCTTGTGTAATTTACGAGTAAGGGAAATCTGCACCCAACATAGGTGTTGCTGTTTTTTAAAGCAAAATTTTTGTTGTCACTTCAAACCTCTTTTAGCAATATTTTCTGCACCTTGCTAGCCTGTGCCAAGGCATTCTTGCCAGGGTGTATAAAAACCAGCCAAAGTATTTCGGGTAAGGTGGGAAGTACACAGGGAGATCTATGCAAAATGGGACTGACCCTGGAATGTATACAATAGATACAATTTCAACTAAGATCCAAATGTACTTCATTCAGCAGCATTCTCTGTGGCCTTAGGCGCAAGTGCTCCCTCCCCCTCGCCTTTTCTTCTTTTATCCTAAGAACCTCTGGCGTATGCCATTTGCAAGCCCCCAGTACTGTAGACATAAATGTTCAGGACCAAGAGATCAAACTGGCATTAGATGCCAATGATGGAATGAAACTCTTTGCTCAGCTTATCTCGGTTACTGGAAGGTTCATAGTTACGTTGCGGGTTGATCTTCCTACACCCCGATTCACTCCAGTTCTCCAACTCCTCCTCCAGCCAGGCTTCAGCCATCCCCTCCGCAATGCCCCAAGAAGCCATACTGGAGACAGAAGCGGTCAAGTGGCCACCTCCTTCTCTGGGCACCTTTTTTTTTTTGCTGGTCTGATGGCATATAAATATAGCGTTAAATCATTTAAAATATTAATCAAAATCACAGAGAGAGGCTGCGGAAGTGAGGATTGTTTGCTCACTCAACCCTCCCCCCGTTGGTAACTAATCACCCAAATGTGGGGCGGGGGGCAGCTAGCGCCCGATCCTAGCCTCCGCTGCCTCTCTCTGCAATATGGATTAGTGTTTTACTTGATTTAACTCTATGTCGATATGTTGTCAGACCAGCAGAAAACAAGACACTCAGAGAAGAACTCCCCCCCTCCATAGGGTCTTCTCCCATCTGTTTCGACAGTGTTGTGTTCATAGAATCACACACGAGCTGAGAACCTCCCTCCCCCTTTCCCTTATCTGAGTTGAGCTGCGTTTTCAATGTGCAGGGATTCAGATGCTTATGGATTTTGGCTGGTGATTCTACAGTACTCCATTCTGAGAAATGGGTTGTGAAATGGCCACTTGTGTGTGTGTGGGGGGGAAGGGGTGGGGTGACATTAGTGTCACAGTAAGCACTACGGCCAATTACAAAGCAGTGTTTTCAAGGGGCAGGGACTCAGGTGCTTCCGGATTTTTGCTTGTTATTCCTGAGACTCCCAGGGCTGCACTATGCAGAAGCTGCACCATGCGCAAGGTTTTCCGATCTCGGGATATAAATGTGTGAGACAAGAGAGGGACGAGCCAGGGACATACTAACCATGCAAAAAAGGCCAGTGTTTCTCAGCTGTCAACTTACTACTAAACCAAGCGCTGGCTAATGGGAAATCCCACTGGACCAGAAACTTTGGGTTTTAAGGACTGCTGTCCTTAACACTTTTCCTTTAACAAACACTTTCCCTTTAACATTGGAAAGCTGTAGCCCCATATTGAAACCAGGACAGAAGAATTACTGGATTTAGCATTGCAGGGGAGGGGCAACATTTAACAGACAGGATACAACAATGAAATTCAGTTACATTTGGGCTGAATTTTTAGAGCTTTATGAAGCTTGTTACGGTATTTATTTGTAAATTATTTGGATAAGTTTCACTTTCATCCCCTCCTTGTTTTCTCTTTTTTTGTTTTGTTTTATTTATTGTCTTTATGTTTTTTCTTTCCCCTGTTTCTTTTCCTCCTGTTCATCCCTTTCAATTTCCTGTTTAAGGCTAGCGCAAAAACTGGTTTATGGGAGGGAGGAGCTGTTTGGGAGTATACTGTTTAGTTTTTAAAAGGCAATAAACTTTAAATGTGCACCACTGCTGTCAGCATAATTTTTAAAAGATGAATTAAAAAAGTATTATTATTTTTAAAAGCAGGATAATAATTTAAGCAGTCAATTTGAAACCTGGAAGTAGAATCAATGCAGGGCCAGTGTAAAAAGGGCAATATACAGGGTTGCCAACTGCCAAGCAGTAGCAGGAGATATCCTGCTAATACAACTGATCTCCAGCCGACAGAGATCAGATCACCTGGAGAAAAATGGCAGCTTTGGCCATTGAACTCTATGGCATTGAAGTCCCTCCCCTCCCCAAACCCTGCCCTCCTCAGGCTCCACCCCAAAAACCTCCCACTGGTGGCGAAGAAGGGCCTGGCAACCCTATTTGTTTGGCATTCCCACAGTGATCCCTCCTTCCTGCCTAATATTTTAATGGTTGTTTTAATGTTTTTATATGTACTTTCCCACGGGTGGTGAAGAGGGACCGGGCAACCCTAGCAATATAGCACTAAATAGTCTAAGTGCAAGATTATACTGGTGTGGTAAGTGATTTTATAATGACTCTGTTTTTCAGCTGTATGTCTATAGAGGCAAGCCATGTAGATCTTTTAGAAGAGTGGGTGGGTGGGATATAAATTTAGGAAGCCTAATCTAAGTTGCATCTAAGCTGGAAAACCCCAAATTTTAACAAGGAATGTCTGTCTGTACCAGAATTATCCCTAGTGGGTGGGTCTCAGGAGACGGTTGACTATGAGAATTCATTTTGGAATTTGGAATTCAGCCTTAACATTAAAACGTTTTAGCTAATTACTTCACTGAGGGCTGTGGCTTTCTGATAATCTTAGAGATATGGTATAGTCAAGCTCCTTACCAAAGCTGTCCTCCAAGGCAGCCTTTGTAGTGATAGTCAAAGTTACCACAAGATGAGAACGGGATGAATGAGCGTGTACAAGGGTTGGATGTTTGACTCTTAACTGTAGGCCCTTATGAACCAGCTCCAAGAACTCCACTGCATCTTCAACAGGCCTAGCAAAACACAACGCATTAGAGGAATACAAAAAAAAATAACAAATGTGATCACATAGATGAACATTTCCCACACAGCCTTCCTCCAGCCCTATGATCAATATTGCTCTTATTTTTTCTCACCTAGCTCATCTAGAATTACTTTCGGTGTAATATTGTGGGCAGTCAGGAATGTCAAGCCTACATGGCCTTTGTGATCCAGGGTTAGCACACGCTTTAGCTATTGGTCTATGGAAACAACTTTTAACATGCTATTATTTCAACTGAAAATGTAGCAATAAGATTTGCCCTGACTGAATTTAAGGACATTTAGCACACCACTGATTACCCTGACAAACTCTAGTTGGAAGTGGAGTCTTGAACATGAATGAGAAAAGAACCATCTCAGTATGTGACAGGTGCAAGTCAGCATAAACGGCAACTGCCACACAGAGTAGGGTTAAGTGAATGGCCATGATCATGAAGTTGCCCTGTAGGTCTTCATGTGATCCAGTTTAGACTGCTCCTGATATTGCAGGCTCTTCAAAGTCCATCTGCCAACGAAAGCAACAGCTTGAAGGCAGGGGAAAGAACCCATGACTCCAAACGCTCGTTTCAGAGACAAGGGAAATGTTTGCCTGCTTTTTATATATACATAAATCTAAGTCCGGAAACATGCACAGCAGTTTCAAATTTCCATCCAGCTATCAACAAACCATTTCTATCCGCACTTGGGAGAATACAATCACAGTATTTACTCCAATGCAAGACTAGGGGTTTTTCCAGGTATGCCATTGTTTAAAAAAGAGTGTCACATTACATTTGTATAGAAGTTACAGTTAAAAAGGTAAAGGTCCCTGGTGCAAGCACCGGGTCATTCCTGACCCTTGGGGTGACGTCACATCCCGACGTTTCCTAGGCAGACTTTGTTTCCGGGGTGGTTTGCCAGTGCCTTCCCCAGTCATCTTCCCTTTACCCCCAGCAAGCTGGGTACTCATTTCACCGACCTCGGAAGGATGGAAGGCTGAGTCAACCTCGAGCCGGCTACCTGAAACCAACTTCCGTCGGGATCGAACTCAGGTTGTGAGCAAAGCTTGGACTGCAGTACTGCAGCTTACCACTCTGCACCACGGGGCTCCTAGAAGTTACAGTTACATTCAGTTATTTTTTTTTCCCTTGGTGTATAACCTTTTTGGGGGGGAGTCGTCTTATATTCAGGATTGTCTTCCTTTCAAGTAAATACAGGTAACAGAACAACCAGTGAGCCCAGCCACTCCAAGAACCAGCTGACCCGCACACACGGCTCTCAAGGGAAACACAATTTTGGAACGTAACATCAATTCTTACAGCCATCCTGAAGAAGGGAAATTAGAAACTGTGCTAAACTGATGGGGCAAGAATTTTGAGGGCGTTCCAGGCTTTATATGTGTATAAGCAAATGTGCTATAGATGAAATGCTATTTAAATCCCAGTTGCTTCCTTTAGACCTAAAGAGGAGGGATGGCCCTGCGCTATGGTTTGTTTACTTTGTTTTGTCTCGTGTTTCCATTGTTAATCTTCTTTGTAAAATTATTAATATTATGCATTTATGAATATCTTTCTCACTAATTCTGTTAAAGTCAAAATGCAAACATATACTCTTGGACTCAAACATTTTAAGAAGGTTTCCCTTCGTGGAGGGTTATTAACGGCATAATAAAAAAAAATACTGCAATAAAAGTAAAGCTGCTGGAACAATTGGAAGAAAAAAGGAACCTCACTCCTGCCAATTTCCTACCACATGGAGGATACATGAAACTGGCCCAATATCTGATTTCCATCTTCCCCACCCCAACATGTATATATTGCTCTGAAATTGGTTTTTATTATGCCGAATCTTAAAATGTTTTCCTCTTTTAGCTGTAAACACAAAGAAGAAACCCCACTGCACCTAAAATATTAAGCACATTCTATGTGATGACAGGAAAACTTCAAATAACCAGTTGGGGAAAGAACGATTTCACAATTTCTCTGTGGTTCCTACTTCACTATGGGGTAATCAATTAATACAAAATACAAATTTTTGTAGAAAAGTTAAACCATACAGAGAGAGTTATGTCTGCTCAACCCTCCAGTGCATTTAGTATACTTTTAATCAAGATTTTTTGGCAACAATCAAAAGCTACATAAACAAAGTTGAATTGGTTTGCTCATGTTAGCAAAACCCACAGACAAAAATACTTCTTAAATTATCTCCATTGTGGGCGCAGAATATTATACTTCATGAAGGAAAGAAAAGGTCTGCTGTGTCTAACTTCCAGTTCCTTCCTAAAACAGTATAATAGATGCTTTTGGCTTTTCACTGTGACTAGGAGCAGGAGGGGGAAAAAATCCTAATTTCTGCTGGGAACAGAAACGTTATGATTTTATGTAGGGTTTTAATACCATACAGCTAGTGCAATGCAGCAGTCTCAGTGCTGGATTAAGACCTGGGAGACCCACACGGTCCTTTTCAGATTACCATTCTAAATGGGATGTTATCTGTTGTTGGGCCGATTCCGAATAAAGCGATACAGGGACAGCCATCTCATATAGCTCATTTCAACCCATCTATGAGCCGTCTCTGAAGTGCTCTGAAGCACTCCGGCCATTTCAAACAGTGCTGAGCTTTTTCTCCTCCTTTTTTCAGCGATGCGTTCTTTCTCAGCATTTTTTTTTTTAACGTTCTAAGATGAGTGGACATAGGGACATACGAAAAGCCCTGCTGGATCAGACCAAGGGCCAGCAAGTCCAGCAGTCCGTTCACACAGTGGCCAACCAGGTGCCTCTAGGAAGCCCACAAATGCTGGTGATATAGCAATTCGGTGCTATATTGCCAGCATTCGGATGCATTAAATTGCTATGGTGCTATAGCGTTACAGCACTAATCTTAGAACATTTTTTTAAATCCAAAAAAGAACATGCCGTTTAAAAAGGGGGGTGGGGTAGGCAGTCCTTTAAGAACCGCTCCAGACATTTTAAACAGTGCACTGCAGTGATTCAGAAGCGCAAGGAAGAACTGAAAACAGGAGAAAGCTGTTTACATTTAAAAAAGGCTGATCCCTGGGATGCCAACGAGACACAAGCGGCTTTGTCTGGAAAGGTTAAAAAAAAAAACCCATTCACAGCTGGAAGCCAAAACGGCTGTGTCTGAAATGACATAAAAAATCGTTTAGCAACTGGCTTCTCAAGCAGATTATAAGGGCAGCTTGAAAGGGGCCCCCTCTCAGGGCCAAACAAAACATTATAGTGTCCACAGATCCAACCTGTGGCTGCTGATGCCATTATAGAACTGAACCTGGCCATTTAAAAATGCCAGGAGGGCCTGATCCTGATCAGGCCGGCAGCGTGGCGAGACCAGACGATCTTGTTTCCCACCCTCCGTGCCTTTTCTAGTGCTGAAACAGCTGTGGCGGGGGGGGGGGGCTTTACTGGTGCTTGAAAAGGTGCAGGGGGGAAACAAGTTTGCCTGATCTCTCCGCAGCTCAGCTGAGTTCAGCTCTAAAATATCGTTGGCACCCACAGGTTGGACCTGTGGATGCCATAACGTGTAGTTTGGTCCTCAGTCAGGAAGATCACTGCTAGTATAATCCTAAACAAAATTCCACCCTTCAATGCATTTAGAAGGGTGTAACTTTATTTAGGACTGCACTGTGGGTCACCTTTGGTCAGTCTCTTTCTCTCAATGAAGGGGTGGTTTTTTTTGTGTTTTTTTGGAGATAAAATAAAGGTGGGGAATATAATGAATGCTCCGTGAGCACCTTGGAGGAATGGAATATATAGATACATATAGAGATAGATAATATATACAGATAAATAGCTCAAAAATATATTTTGTTTGAAACAAAAAGTTCCACTCAAAGATCTCTTCTACTTTCTACTATATTGAGGTTCCATGTACAGAAAAAAACAACCAAAAAACCCCTCCCTGTCACATAGAAGGCAAACAGATTGACATTTGCTGGCAAGACACAAGATGGGGTAAAATTCAGGAGAAATGTTTACCATGCAAAAATAGTGGTTAAAAGTCACATTGCGGTGAGGTTAGCAAATCATAAATGGATATGGGAAAGGAAGCTTTATATGCTGACATTTAACATTCTTTGTCACCGGCACAGCTGAATGAATGCTCAGTCACTATTTGGTGCTAAAAATGTGGTGTCCCCCCACCCACACACACAGGATTACTCACTCGTACACAAGAAGCGGGACATCACTCTTCCCTTCCTTATTTGTGACAATGTCCCTTTTGACACCAGTTGTTGTTCCACAGTTGTCTTTGGCCAGAAGATCAAACACGGCGTTATTATACACTTCTACAACAGAAACCTCAACCCAATGACTTCCTGGTGGCTTCTCTGAAATGAGCCTGGGGGGGGGGGGGGGAGAAAAGAAAGAACCAAGAACAACAACCAAAAAATAGCTTAAGAGGCTGAAACAAAACCCAAAGTAAACTATGCGTGTGATCCAAGAGTCTATAACTCCCTGATTGAAGTGCTTATCAGAATTCTAAAAATCCATAAACCAGAGCATACACCATTTCTTTGAGTAACTTTGGACTCCTTCAAAATCAGACCCTGCCCCATCTGCTGTGGCTTGCATACACTAGCACAATTCTGTCGACTGTATGCTCCAGCTTCACAGACTCCTGGAGGATGCCAGGAATACATTTTCTATTTCCAAGTAAATACCTTTGTGCAAAGCACAACTTTAAAAAAGAAAACAGGCCTGTTGACAAAGGCAACAAGCAAGGATACAAGATACTTACGTTCCTCCTCAGCAATTTCTGTTTCTAGATAGTGGCCCACCAGCAAGCTGCTGATGGGTCAAACAGGATACGAAAAGCAGGAAGAAAAAAGATAGCACACAAAGCTCTCTTTACACTGGTACACTGAACCATGCATAGCAGAGCCATTCTTGTTCTAATGGGTGCATCCCATTCTGTAGTAATTGGCAGGGAATCAAGAATGTAGAATGTAGACCATGCTATAAATTCATGCGGCTTTTAACTAGTCACTACATGGGAGGTGGTGTCGCTGTAGTTGATAAGGACTCTATCCACCTAGAACGGTGTCCCATCCAGGACACTTCTGGTTTCTTTGGGATTGAGAGACAGGAGTGGAATTCTATTGGTGTAGGAGAAGAAGAGTTGGTTTTTATATGCCGACTTTCTCTACCACTTACGGGAGACTCAAACTGGCTTACAATCACCTTCTCTTCCCCTCCATACAACACACACCCTGCGAGGTGGGTGGGGCTGAGTGAGTGTGACTGGCCCAAGGTCACCCAGCTGGTTTCGTGTGTAGGAGTGGGGGGAAACAAATCCAGTTCACCAGATTAGCCTCCGCCGCTTATGTGGAGGAGTGGGGAAGCAAACCCGGTTCTCCAAATCAGAGTCCACTACTCCAAACCACTGCTCTTAACCACTATACCACTGCCCACCCTACTGCCTAACAGTCTCCCTGCCTGAGCTGTCAGAAGTTATCCTGGGGGTGGCATTGAGGACCCCTAGGCTGGTTGTCCCGAGGGACCATTAATGCCAAGGCTGTCTTGTCAGAAGCAGCTCAGGATTGTGTCTGCACAGTGTAGGCCAGTGGAACTGTGCCAAGCGGTCTGAGGCCTCTTGGGATCCAGCCTGCGGGAGCAGGAGGACTTCTGGGTGGCCCGAGATGACTGTTTTATTCAACACTTTGCAGATAAAATCTCTCACATCCATTCTGACTTGGATTCTACATTAGCAGTGACAGGATCAGATGGTGTCAGGGTGCCATCTCGTCCAATTGTTCAGGACACTTTTCCGTTTATTCAGTCTGAAGATGTGGACAGGATCCTTAGATGTTTGAGGCCTTCCAGCTTCTAGTATGACCCTTGACCTACCTGAATAATTAACACTGCCAGGCGGAAGGGACTGGCTGACTGCATCCAAGAGGTGCTTAATGCCTTCTTGAAAGAATGGGTGTTCACCCTAGCCTCGAAACTTCTAATCCTACCCCAGACCTGGGAGATCTCAATAACTATCAACCAGTCTCAAATGGTCCATTCTTGAGTAAAGTGGTGGCTGGACAATTTCAAGCTTTCTTGGTGGAGGCGAATTGTTTAGATCCTTTCCGATCTGTTTGTAGGCCTGGAACTGAAACAGCCTTGGTCGCCCCGGTAGATGATCTGCACAAGGAGATGTGACTGTTGGTTTTCCTAGACCTCTCAATAGCTTTCAATGCCATTAATCGGGGTATCCTTCTGGACTGCCTTTCCTGGCTGGGATTGGGAGGCACTGTTTTGTGTGGTGGTTTCAGTCCTACGTGGAGAGTAGTTTTCAAGAGGTGATGCTGGGGGACTTCTACTCTGCCCCCTGGCCTTTGGGGTCCTGCAAGCTTCTATCTTATCCCCTATGCTCTTTGACTTCTACATGAAACTGCTGAGGGAGGACATCCGGAGATCTGGGCTGGGTTGTTACCAATATGCGGATAGTGCTCAGCTCTATCTTGCACTTCCGGCTCATCCCAGGAAGGCTGCAGGAACCCTGAACTGGTGCCTGGAGGCAGTTTTGGAGTGGTTGTGGGATAATAAACTGAAGCTTACTCCTGACAAAACAGAACTGCTACTGGTGAGTGGAAGGTCTGACTCAGGATTTAAGGAGTCATCTGTTCTGGAGGGTTGCACTTTCCTTGAGGAACTGGGTCAGTGGTCTGGGGGTGCTCTTGGACACAGGCCTACTGCCGGATAAGCAGATGGCAGCTGTGGCCAGCAGTGCCTTTTACTAGTTGGTTAGCCAACTGTGGCTTTTCCTGGGCGGAATAGATCTAGCCACTGTGGTGTATGCACTGGCCACATCTGGATTAGATTACTGCAATGCCCTTTACCTGAGGCTGCCCTTGAGAAGTGTTCAGAAACTTCAGTTGGTGCAGAATGCTGCAGCCAGGACGTTGACTGGAATGGGTCACAGGGACCATACCACTCCAGTCTTGGTCTATCTACATTGGCTCCCAATCTGTTTCAGGGCACAATTCAAAATGCTGAACTTTATGGTTTGGGACCAACATACTTGAAAGACTGCTAACTCCCTTATGAACCGAATCTAACTGACCACCAAAATCATTTTCAGAAGGCCCCACATTCTGTGATTAGGCAGGAAGAGGGCCTTCTCGGTCATGGCACCAAAACTCTGGAACTCTCCTCAGGGAGACTTCTCTGTCCCCTGTCGTTGCTATCTTCCACCAGCGGGTGAAGGCTTTTGCTTTGTTTGTAGGGTTGCCATCTTCCAGGTAATAGCTGGAGATCTCCTGCTATTACAACCGATCTCCAGCCGATAGAGATCAGATCACCTGGAGAAAATGGCCGCTTTGGCTATTGGACTCTACGGCATTGAAGTCCCTCCCCTCCCCAAACCCCACCTTCCTCAGGCTCTGCCCCAAAAACCTCCCACCAGTGGTGAAGAAGGACCTGGCAACCCTATTTGTTTGGCATTCCCACAGTGATCCCTCCTTCCTGCCTAATATTTTCATGGTTGTTTTAGTGTTTTTATATGTACTTTAGCTCGGCTTTTAATTATTTTAATGATGGGCTTTCGATGGTTTTAAGGGTTTTTCAGAGGTGGTTTTATTTATGTTTTAATTTGTTAACTGCCTTGTTGGCCCTTATGAGGGCAGAAAGAAAGGGTATACATTTTGTTAAATAAGGTAAAATAAAACAGAAGCTGTTCTGTACTGCATAGCTCATTCACTTCTTCTACAAGTTCCTACCCACAGTGGTTAAGAGTTCATTTGCAACTGTTCCTCCTCCCCTGGGCGCTGTACTGGATAATCAATAAGAAACATTTATGATTTAGTTATCAGCAAGGACTGTCTTTTAGAATTTGTAAAATAAATAACTTGTGGCATGGTGCACAGAACGTTGTGTTTGGATCCAAGCTTAAATTTGTGTTTCAACGGATCGATACGCATATTCACTTTGTCACGATTTCCCCCCCTAACAGCAACCTCATTTTAATCTTTACTTTTGCCAGTCTTGCACAATCCTGACTATTTTGCCATCTCACAGTATCTGAAGGGCCACACAGCCATCTGGCATCCCTTTTTTTTTAAAAAAAGCGTGCCTCTAAAATTCAAATAACCGCTTCATAATTATAAGAGGAAGAAGAACATATGTACAGTAAGTGTACAAAGCATCGTTTGACAACTACAAAGAACAATGGGGAGGGGATCAAAATGTCAAAAATTGCAACAGAGAAGGGGCTTGTGCAAAACTACTATGAAGCGACAACTGCAAATAATTCTATCGCTCAAAAATAAAAAAGCCAGCTGACAGCAAATTGTAATTTCTGCATGTCAGTCACTACATGAAGGCTGCAATCCTAAAAACACTTTTCTGAGAGTAAGCCCATTGAATGGACTGGGACTTACTTCTGAACAGACCTGTTTAAGATTGCATCCTAAATGTCGAGCATTTTATGAGTTGCAAAGGTGATGCATAAGAAAAAACCCCAGAAAAGACCAAAGTTCCACCCATGTGATTATGCCGTTTCATTATTTTTTCTGAAATTTGCCTGTTCCACACCATAAATGCTTTCAGAGAAGCTGCAGCTGAAAAGAAAATCCTAAACAAAGTCACAATGGTGACTGAAGGAACCCCAAGACAGCAATTGCCAGGCATTTCCAGACTCCCTTTTCTCCCAGCCCTCCCTCCCATATTCAGGTTTTATTTTAAGAGCAACAATTTCACTATAAGGATTTAGAAGGGCATGAGCAGTCATATATAAATTATTTCTGTGCTGGAGTAAATATATTGTCATCTACAGTCATCAATACCTGAACACTTCTTCAGCAGCTCTAGGAATAATTCCTAATTCTGGTTCGTCCTCCAGGTGGAAAGCAAAATTATCTTCAGGTTGCGGTCCTAACATTGTGTATGTTTTTCCACTCCCAGTCTGCCCATAAGCCATAATGCACACATTGTACCTAGAAATCAAAACAAATGTTGATTCTTGATTTCAACAGATACTACAGATCAAAGTCAGAAATCTTGAGAAGAAAAGACTCTGTTTCTAATTTTCTAACAACTCCACAGAATGTAATGCAACAGATGTTCCTTGTTCCAAAACACAACTCCAGAACAGCTTTAACCCCTCCCATTATTTTCTCACAATATTAATAGGAATGGAAGCAGTCGGGAGTTCATCATAGCTTGTCATTGGCATAGATGGGCAAAATCCCTTTGCCTGTTCTGTTCTCTGTAATAAAGAAAGAAGTGGAAGTGGAAAATGCCGTAAAGTCGCAGCCAACTTATGGTGACCCTGTAAGGTTTTCAAGGCAAGAGACGTTCAGATGCGGTTTGCTATTGCCTGCCTCTGCATAGTGACCCTAGACTTCCTTGGTGGTTCCCCATCCGAGTGCTAACCAGGGCCTCCCCTGCTTAGCTTCTGAGATCTGACAAGATCAAGCTAGCCTGGGCCATCCAGGTCAGGGCAATAAAGGAGACTAAATACTATTTTAAAAACCAAGTAGGAGTGCCTAGCAAATTCCATTATTCCTTTTGATCTTCTTGTGAATTATGCTTTTGTCATCTTTGTATATGGTAGATAAGGGATGGATCCAACAGTATTTTAAGAAGCAGAAAGATCCACCATACCTAATTCCATCATACTTCAGATATGTAAACTGCGGGTGGCCATTTGGTACATGAACAAGTAAGGCTTCAATCACACCTCTTTTGGTGGAATTTTAAGTGCGCAAATATTCAGCATTTTTCTGGCGTGATATCAATACAGATTTGTCAGGTGCTGACAATACTGAAAGGGGTGTGATTTCCTGGAGTTTTCTCATTGCAACTGTAGCTGTGGGTTAAGCACAGTAGCAATGGGGCTTCTGCATGGTCCCCTGCCCTAGTCCTCCATAGTAGGCATTCCCTCTCCATGGCACTGGGGTGGTGGTGGTGTTGGTTTTTCCTTTAAATCAGCAGTTTCTGGAACACTATATCGTTACAATGATCTATCTGCTGGGCCCTCTGAATTTATAGCTTTTATTTTTAAAAAGTAAGCATCCGGCAATTTTGTTGGAAATGTAGGCTTTTCCCCCTTATATCTCTGCAATGAAAGAGGTTAGAGACTGACTTAAAAAAAAATTCAGGAGACTTAGTGGATAGACTTACACGGTTATAACAACCAAAAGAAAAGCCCCCCTGGGCGGGGATGGCCTCTACAGGGAATTGGGGCAAGGAAAACATGACCAGTGTAGGTGGGACTGGGAAGTAAGAAGAGTTGTTTTTTATATGCCAACTTTCTCTACCACTTAAAGGAGACTCAAACCGGCTTACAATCCCCTTCCCTTCCCTTCCCCTCCCCACAACAGACACCCTGTGAGGGAGGTGGGGCTGAGAGAGCTCTTAATAGAACTGTGACTAGCCCAAGGTCACCCAGCTGGCTTCGTGTGTAGGAGTGGGGAAACAAATCCAGTTCTCCGGCGCTCATGTGGAGGAATGGGGAATCAAACCGTGTTCTCCAGATCAGAGTCCACCGCTCCAAACCACCGCGCTTAGCCACTACACCATGCCGGCTCTCCAGTATCCAGATTTTCCCATTTATTTGGCAGCTACCCCTGCTTTGTTGTAATCATAGCAAAAAGATTGTAGGTTTTGGAAAGGATGTGGAGAAGATGGAAAATGCATGCACCAAGAAGCTGTGTGGAAATAGGGGGGAAATCCCCTTCCCAACAGCTCCCTGCCTGGACCAAATAGCCAAAGAGGAAACAGGATTGCCAATTCTGGGTTGGGAAATTGCTGGAGATCTGGGGATGGAGCCTGGAGATGGATCTCAGTGAGGTATAATGTCAGAGTCCACCCTCCCAGGGCCCTCCCAGGGCTCACCAGTAATATGTACCGGCACCTTTTTTTCAGGGGTCTCTCAAGTCCCATAGCGGGGAACTGGTGGAAATTGGTGCACCCTTATATATGAGTACTAACACTTTAAAAACAAACAAAGAAAAAAGCGCTGCACCCTCCAAAGCAGCCATTTTCTCCAGGGGAACTGATCTCTGTCATCAGGAGATCTCCAGGCCCCCACCTGGAGGCTGGCAACCTTATGAGGAAATGACCAAAGACAAAAGGGGTGGGTAAATTCAAGGATTAAAATGTATGCCTTCCACAAAAGGAAAGCTGATTAAAAATGTGAATGGTGCAAGAAGCTTGTATTTTCCAGACATGCAATCTGCTTTAAATTCTGTTTAAATGACACATTCCCCCCCACCCTCCAAAAAAACATGAAGCATTTTTGTTTTCAATAAGAGAACATTTCCTGAAGGGCTGTGAAAAAGTCATGTTTCAGGACAGATAATTTAAACCGAAGGTGCTACTTCAGTTTGTGCTTAGAAATGGCACTGAAATTAACAGAAAACGTAGTTTTTTTTGGTTGGGAATGATGCAAATAGAAATTACTGCCCTCTTCTTCACCAGCAACAAAGGAAAGAATCCGCACAGTCTCATGATGGCACATTAGGTTTGCTGTGGCATTGTTCCTTCTCATATCAACTATTGCAATGAAAAACTCTCAGAACTTTCAATATGATTCTTTTCTTCACAACCATCTCAATGTACTGTACTATATTTTAAGAAGGAGTCACCACGTTTCTGTAGTACATTGCATGCGTTTTTCTTTAAGGTAGTTGTTGTTGTGTGTGTAAAGTGCCATCAAGTAGCAGCCGACTTATGGCGACCCCTTTTTGGGGTTTTCCTGGCAAGAGACTAACAGAGGTGGTTTGCCAGTGCCTTCCTCTGCACAGCAGCCCTGGTATTCCTTGGTGGTCTCCCATCCAAATACTAACCAGGGCTGACCCTGCTTAGCTTCTGAAATCTGTCGAGATCAGGCTAGCCTGGGCCATCCAGGTCAGGGCAAGGTAGTTGTTATCCCACTGAAATTACAGGCTCCCGTTTTTCAACTCACCCATCCAACAGCGATGTTAGCAAAGGTGATACATCTGCAAACACCGTCTCTTGAGTTTCAGCAGCACTATATACTCTGAAGAGTGCAAACAATGGTTCAGTCATTGAGAGAAAATCATCTATAAACGTTCACAGTGAATGAACGGGAACAATAACAAATAAGAGTGGCATTACACAGTGAAGTTTAAAATATATATATATATTAACAATACATGTTCTTCAGAAGCACCAAGATCTAAGAAAGGGAATTACTCATGCCTAGTCTGAAGCTGGCTTTAGACATCAGGAAATTAAACACACGCACATACAGAGCTGAGCCACAGTTCTGTTCCAGTGGCCAGATGCAAGGAATTCAAAGGGTTCTACAGCCTGCCAAGACTGCAGCTCCACATCAAAACTGATCTATTTCTAGAGACATAAACTAGATTAAGATATGTTTTACTGAACCCAGCTTGTTGGTAGCCATGCCAGAACAAAAATAAGCTTGTGAGGTTCATGCAGCTTACTTTTAGAGTAAAATGAAAGTTACATGGGGTGGGGGGGGAGGATAAAAATGTCAGGCTAAGTAAGGTACCTCCACGATTTTAAAACTTAATCATTGTTAAGTGTTGGTAGTGAGATACTGCTTAACTGTGGATGTGGCTGGTGGAAGAAAGGCAAGGGAATCGAGGCAGGCCGGGGCTGCTGGTACTTTTAGATTTATCAGCAGCCTTCGACATGGTCGATCATGATCTCTTAGACCACCACCTCACCGACATTGGGATTCGGGGCTTAGCCTTACAATGGCTGTGCTCTTTTCTCTGGTGTGGGGTGCTGCAGGGTGTGATCCTCTCCCCCATGTTGTTTAACATCTATATGCACCCCCTTGCCCAGCTTGTCAGGCGTTTCAGGCTGGGTTGTCATCAGAACGCTGATGACACCCAGCTTTATCTGTTGATGGACGGCTATCCAGACTCCGCCCTGGACACACTGGCTAGGTGCTTGGATGCTGTGACTGGATGGTTGAGGAACAGCTGGTTGAAATTGAATCCATCAAAGGAGCATGCCTATTATATTAGATGCTTTGGAACACAGGCAGGATAATGATACTGCAGTTGTCTTGTCTGTGGGCTTCCTAGAGGCACCTTGTTGGCCACTGTGTGAACAGACTGCTGGACTTGATGGACCTTGGTCTGATCCAGCATGGCCTTTCTTATGAAGACGGTGGTCCTTTGGATCAGCCAGGGCAGCTCTGGGGTGGGGTGCTGGCTCCCAGCTCTTGACGGTATGTAGTTAAAATCTGCACCTGCTGTGAAGAGTCTGGGTGTGATCCTTGATGCCTCATCAATGGAAGCTCAGCTCACAGCTGTGTGTTCAAGGCAGCCTTTTCCCACCTCTACCGGGCCAGGCAGCTGGTGCCTTACCTCTCCCTCCTTGACCTAGCCACAGTGATCCATGCGATGGTCACCTCTAGGCTGGATTACTGTAACTCGCTTTATGTAGGGCTGCCCTCGAGACTGATCCAGAAACTCCAGCTGGTGCAAAATGCCATGGCGAGGCTCCTCACTAGGTCCTCGCTGCAAGAACATATAACACTAGTGCTGAAACAGCTGCACTGGCTTCAGCTGGAGTATCGGATCAGGTTCAAGGTGCTGGTTTTGACCTTCAAAGCTTTACACGGTCTGAGACCTTCATACCTACGGGACTGCCTCTCCTGGTACAACCCCTAGAGAGCTGTACACCCTGCGAATAATAACTTTCTGCTGGTCCCCGGCCCGAGTAGCACGTGGCTATCCTTGACAAGGGCCAGGGCTTTTTTGGCCCTGGCCCTGGCCTGATGGAATACCCTTGCTAGTGACATCAGGGTCATGCAGGACCTCAAAGAGTTCTGCAGGGCCTGCAAAATGGAACTATTCCACCAGGCCTACAACTGAAGACAGCTGCAAGTTTTACATCTGTGCTGGCCTCCCCATCTCCACCACCTTCTGTTAATCTGTGGAGGTTTAGCTACTTGACCGGGTCAACAGTGGCTGTTGTTACCTTTCTATGCAAATGCCATCTGGATATTCTATGGTTGTTCTGAGGTTACTGTTATTTTAAGCAGATGTTTTATGGTTTTTAGGCTGGCCTAGATGGAAATGAGGGCGGGCTATAAATTTAAATAAATAAAGGAATTCATTCTCCCGAAGGGAAGAACTGAGGCTAAACAGGATCTCGACAGTCATGACTATAACAATCCTACTTCAATAAGAAGCTTATTGTCGTTCAGTTTGCCTTCCACAGAGGCCTGCAAGAATATTGTGGTCCTATCAAAACGTTTCTGGGTTGCCACAAGTCGGCTGTGACTTGACAGCACTTTACACACACATATCAAACAATAACTTTTTTCAGATGCCTCACAAAGGAGAGCACAATACTGGGAAGGGTCCATATGCATTTCGATCATGGGTCAGCACAACAGGAGAGGCTTGGGGGGGAACTCTCATTGGTCCGTGATTACAAAGTTCTTCCTCTGACCCACTTCTATGCAGAGCGCAAAGTGAGGTAATTTGCGGGAGAAGGACAGGGCTGGATTAACCATTAAGCAAAATAAACACGTGCTTAGGGCATCAAGGGAAGGGGGGCACCACAGAAATTTTCCATTGCCAGATTTGCCATGAGCAAAACCGCAAATGGTGCAGCGGAACCCGGGGTCCACAAAAAGGGACCCCGACAACAAATGAAAAAATTACATACTAAAAAAAAAAAAAAAGAAAATTACAATTTTTACTCTTATCCTTTAAAAAAACCCATAAGGATGAAGAAAAAGTGGGAACTGAGAATAATCACACTAAACTTAATTATTTATTTTTGATGGTTTATTATTGTTTATATTTTGAATTACATATATATGGGGGCACCAAAATCTTTTAAGTGTTGAGGGCCTCTAAAGGTCTTAATCCAGCCCTGGAGAAGGAATTTTATAACGGGACAAAAAGATCATCTGTCCCCATCTCATTATTAGGATAATTGCCTAAGGTGATAAGAGAAATGTTCTGCAACCGTTGATTTCTTGCCAATAATTTCATGAGCTCCAGTAATCAAATGATAGCATCAATCGTCATCATCTATATATCTGTTTCTGAAGTGTGGGCAGATCTGCGGATACCTAAAGCTGCAGATCGGGCCCACGCTGAGAGAAAGCAGATATTCCTCTGAACTTGGAGGAATCTCTGGGTTTGCAGAAGAATCTGAAATCAGTAAAAAAAAAAATTACGGGAGGAGTTTAAATCCCCCCTAAAAACAAAAGCGTTGTGTGCACAAGGGCAGACCACACAACTACCTCCTCCTCATTCAGCAGCCACACGCTTACTAACACTACCTGAAGATTATAAGCCTCCGTTTTACTTTGCTGATGAACGTAGCAGTAACAAATCTGAACCCACAACATGCTGAAAAGCTTCCCCCCCCCCGAAATGGAATCAAGTATTTTGACATTTATGCGTTCCATAAAAGAGTGCTAAAAAATTAAAAATAAACATTTGGAGTTCATAAGAACCATATGCTCTGCTGTTTATAAAAAGAAACTGTGCAGGGATGCTAAAAAAAAAATAACTTCCAAGAACTACACTCTTTGATGGAATTCACCATTTTACACCACTACCTTCCTTTATTTTATGGGGGGGGGGGTGTTATTTAAACATTTAGTGCTACTCCTCCAGAATCTTCTGTAAAGGCTGCTACTGAAATTTTAAATGGCAAATCATTTTTGGGGGTAACTTTGGAGAGACGGTTATCTTCCTTCACATGGATAGGCAAAAGGAAATATAGGGAAAAGGGTGAGGGCTTTCTGATAGGAACTCTGGTTAGTCTGCATTGTGAAGCATACTATATCATGCTGATCTAAAGCAGTGTCTTCGGGCATGGAAAACATTTCCGCAAAAAAAAAAAAAAAAAGGATATACAAAACAGAAATGATATTTGCCTCCACACCACAAAGCTTCCCGTGTGACCGTGGGACATTCTCTATCATTCTAACCCATCTCACAGGATTGTGGCAAGGACAAAATGGGAGAAGGTTGTAGGCCCCACCGAGAAAGGATAGAATAAAAAGTGCTATATAGGTAGATGGCTTTTACTAGGTCATTTATTTATCAGCAAAGATATGTGTGTACGCTTTTGCTCTGCAGAATAGTATTCAGCAAGCAGAGTGGAAGGGCAGCTATTTCTAAGCTTTTAACTGAGATGATATATCAAAGTAGCTTTTTCATTCTTTTGGTTTGCTGTTAGGGTTGCCAAGTCCCTCTTTGCCACTGGCGGGAGGTTTTTGGGGCGGAGCCTGAGGAGGGCGGGGTTTGGGCAGGGGAGGGACTTCAGTGCCATAGAGTCCAATTGCTAAATCGGCCATTTTCTCCCGGTGAGCTGATCTCTACTGGCTGGAGACCAGTTGCAATAGCAGGAGATCTCCAGCCACTACCTGGAGGTTGAGAAAACCAGTACAGGAGCAATACTGATAACAATGCCAATATATTATAGCTACATATACACTTTAGAGTATGTGGTAATGAAACCACCAACAACACATTCATTCAGTAGAACAGTGGATGTGCAAAAAATCCACATTTAATTTGAAATATAATTTCTATCAGGTAAGTATCAAGTAAGTCCTTTGAAATAACTATCTTGGTCTTTTCTCAAAACAGATGCTGCAAGATGAACAGTCAAGGAGAATACGATCGTTTCGGAGCACAAAGGCTCAGTTCTTCATCAGTCCTTCAAAAGATGCAATGCATGCAATCATATATCATCATCCATGATACCAGGTTTCAAAGAATAACCTTTTCCAAAATAAAGTGCATAAAGCTTCCCCAGAGCGGTAAGATGCTGAGTTCCATCCACTCCTGGTAAGGACTCAACGCCACTCCTGGTAAGGACTCAACGCCATGCTCCCAACTCCCGCGTCTTCCTCCATTGCTTCTCCCTCCTTGCTCCCTTCGTGGAGACTCCTTACTCTCTCTTTTTTTTTTAATGCACCAGTTATAGTTTCTGAACCGAGGTAAAATCTCAGCTTGTGTTTTTTTTCTTGAAATTGCCAAGGATGCATGTGTGCATACATAGCTTTCCCGTTCTGTGCCTCAAAGGGGACCTTAAGTTGGGTGGAAAGTCAGCATACCAGTGTTTTAAATAAACAGTTAGGCAGGGTTGCCACTCTCCAAGTGAAGCTTGGAGATCTCCCGGAACTATAACAAATCTCCAGACGCCAGGGATCAGTTCCCCTGGAGAATATGGCGGCTTTGGAGGGTGGACTCTATGGTATTATATGCTTCTGATGTCTTCCCCCGCCTAAACCTTGCCCTCCTTAGGCTTCACCCCCAAATCTCCAGGAATTTCCTGACCGGTAGCTGGCAACCTAAAATGGGGGGCCCATAGAAAATCAGGGAGGTGGTAGAAATAAGCGACCCAAAATACTGTTAATACTGTTAGGGGCCCCTACTCCTTTTCCTGATGTTGAACTGCTCTTCATATGCCATACTTCCTACAGGACAATGAGCATACTCCGCCTTTATCAGGCTGATGGGAGGGGGGAGTTTCCTTTTTAATTTATGAACTAATGTTTTCCTGCATGAATGGGGAGTTCATCCAAAGATGCAGAAGCACCACATCTGTTCTGTGGGTGGCTCCACTGCACTAGCCAAGCCATCATAGACTTTTAGTATTGGAGGGAACAGAAGGATGGGATACAAAGATGGGTGAAGGATGTAAATATACAATGTGGAAATTCGCACACTCAAATCTTTCCCTTCCTCAGAATGACATAAATTCTCAGGGAACTGAATAGCCCATTTTCTTTCTTCAACTGACTAAACATTCAAGTGCATCCTTAATCCTCTTTAAAAAGAAACTTTAAAAATTAGTTTGCAAAGCCATATTTTTCTGCATACCAAGGGAACCTGTGGGTATTTAGAAACTCTGGACTTGTCTGTGGGTAAGCTGTTTTTGCAGCTTTTGTGCCTGGCACAGATAACCCACTTTACTTACAGCAATAATTATAAAATAATCTATTTTCCCCCTCAGAAGAGGCATGCAATTCTATTTTGTTTCATACCTTTTAAAATTAGAAAATTAATCAAGCAGTTGTAAAGGAGGGATCTTTGAAATGGTAAGAGACCAGTTACCAACTCCTATTACAAAAGTCAAGTTAAAACCCCCCCAAAAAACCCAGCCACCATGGTTTTTAAGACCACCTACCTTTCAAACTGCCATGTCTTGTTTATCAAAGCGTGACCAGGACGGTTGCATTTTACCAATACAGTTTCCTGTCAGGAAAAAAAGGCTAATTAAAACATGTTATCATTAAAGTCTAAAAGAAAATACACGATTAAAGGTTCACAACAGAGCAAGATTCTTTAAGCGTTTCCAAATTGCAAAACTAATTTTGCCATATCCTATCTAGTACATTGTTACTCAGTGCTGCAGAGGGGTGCAGATGCCAAAACCGAATAATTTAGGGAGCTACATATGGACTTGTACAAGGATACCAGAAGTGTGGAAATCAGCTAGAGGGAGGATGAAACGGCCCATGGGTACAGTCACAACAGGATAAAATTAGGGTTGCCAACCACCAGGTGGCAAAATGTGTGTCACGGTTCTTTAACATTAACATAACAGCCAGCATTTCCAGGTTATTTTATTCAAAGGTGTATATTACCTGTTGAAAAATATGAAAGAGAATTAAAAGATTTACTGAAGTAGTATTTAACCAGTTCGTCTGTTTCCATTAGGGTTTCCAGGTCCTCCCAGGACACCGGCGGGGGATAGGGGGAAGGCTTGACAGATCCAGGTTGAGGAACTCCTGGAGATTTGGGGGTGGAGCCTGGGGAGGAACTGGACCTCAATGGGGTACAATGCCATAGAGTCCATCCTCCAAAGCAGCCATTTTCTCTAGGGGAACTGATCTCTGAGCTTTAATTTCAGGGGATCCGCAGGTCCCGCACGGAGGCTGGTGTCCCTAGTTTCCATGCAGACTCTTGTATAGCTGGTGGCTGGAATAAGTACATCGGTACATCCATCCAGGAGCCCTGTGGCGCAGAGTGTTAAGCTGCAGGACTGCAGTCAAAAGCTCTGCTCACGACCTGAGTTCGATCCCGACGGAAGTCGGTTTCAGGTAGCCGGCTCAAGGTTGGCTCAGCCTTCCATCCTTCTGAGGTGGGTGAAATGAGTACCCAGCTTGCTGGGGGTAAAGGGAAGATGACTGGGCAAGGCACTGGCAAACCATCCCGCAAACAAAGTCTGCCTAGTAAACGTCGGGATGTAACGTCACCCCATGGGTCAGGAATGACCCGGTGCTTGCACAGGGGACCTTTACCTTACCTTTACATCCATTTTGAAAGATCTTTAAAGGCTTTGAATTATTTTACTGACATACTTCGAATCAGCTGGTCCTTCCGACTCATGGCGACCCTATGAATGAAAGTCCTCCAAAATTTCCTATCTTTGACAGCCTTGCTCAGATCTTACAAATTGAAGGCTGTGGCTTCCTTTGTTGAGTCAATCCATCTCTTGTTGGGTCTTCCTCTTTTCCTGCTGCCCTCAACTTTTCCTAGTATGACTGTCTTTTCCAGTGACTCTTGTCGTCTCATGACATGACCAAAATATGATAGCCTCAGTTTAGTCACTTTAGCTTCTAGGGTCAGTTCAGGCTTGATTTGATCTATAACCCACTGATTTGTTTTTTTGGCAGTCCACGGAATCCGTAACACTCTCCTTCAACACCACATTTCAAAGGAATCTATTTTCTTCCTATCAGCTTTCTTCACTGTCCAGCTTTCACACCCATACATAGTAATAGGGAATACGATGGCATGAATTATTATTGGCCTACCTAGGGCATAACTCATTCTGGAATTGAGAGACTATATTTTGCCAAGTGTATGCAAATGACCTGCATAGTTTATACCAAATGTAGGCCATTTTGAATTCCATCTTTACCATGATCAATGATGTATGAAGTGAGCTAGACTCTTTGTCTACACATCTCCAGAGCTATTCTATATATATGTTGAGTTATCCAGAATACTGCCAAAATCCTGCTCTTTTCAAAACTTTGGGCTTTCTTCATAATGAGCAATCACCACCACACCATATGCTTCAAAGATCAGGTAGGTGACAATGCCAACTACAGTTTTTGACACTTACTGGTCAACTCAAGCAAATGTTGTGGAACGAAGGAAAATACGCATGAAAGCTATCATTTGCTGTTTCAAACTAATCGAATCAATTTCTTGTTCAGATCCAATTAGCAAAGCTCGAAGATGTTATGAACATAGCCCCTCTGTCAGACCATCAGTGCCAGTAGCCAAAATCACACATATGAAAATGATTGTAGGGCTTTACAAGGTTGAATGAGCTCAACAATCAAAACGAAACACTGCTTTACTTGCAATAAATAAAACTTAAAACACTTTTTAGACTTTGGAACTGAAATGATGGTTCTGAAGCCAAGATTTACAAGGCTTTGTGTGTGTGTGTGTGGGGGAGAGATCACTCGCCCTTGTAAGCAAATTTAAAGGCAAGAATTCCTAAATAAATAAAGTGGAAATGACTTTTAATGTTATATACCATCGTCTGTCAACAGCCTTTACTCCTCCAAAAATCCCAACTGAGGAGTTTCACAGGGAACTGATAGCTCTGTTTTCTGTTGCCAGAAAAGCAACCCTAATCCTGCCAAGACGTAGAATGCAATGCTTGCCTCCCAAGTAGCGCTGACTTGTAGGATATTGCAAGCTGCCAGGTGTTCATTCCTCCACTTAGTCCAGGCTTCTGGCAGGGCCTTCTGCCTTCCTTGTTCTTTAGGTCTTAGGGAAGATGGGGATATGAAGGAGTATGGATTCACTTGGGGATTTCCTGAGTCACTATCTCCACTGGATCTCAACTGAAATCTGTAGCTGCTTAACGGATATGATCACTTCCACTGGAGGTCCTGAGATGTTAAGCATGTGGACAGGAATGAGCCTGTGGACATTGTGTATTTGGATTTCCAAAAGGCTTTTGACGAAGTCCCCCACCAAAGACTGCTAAGCAAACTTCATAGTCATGAGATAAGAGGACAAGTCCTCTTATGGATTTAGACCAGGCTGAAAAATAGGAAGCTGAGAGTAGGAATCAATGGTCAGTTCTCACAATGGAGGGATGTGAGCAGTGGGGTCCCTCAGAGATCTGTGTGGGAACGGTGCTTTTCAACCTGTTCATCAATGACGTGTTGGGGGACGCTGCCCCCTCCCTCCTTTTTATTCACAGAAACCCAGCCTTGAATACTATGGTTGTCTAGCAACAGCTACCGAGGGAAAACAGGCATTCCTTTTACAATTTTCGGGTTTTTAATCCTCCCAATGTATTTTTTTAAAGATTTCATATTGTTCTGCAAACCTTGGGCATTTTTCAGGTTTGTAGAAAGATCTGTCTTGCCCATTCTCAGCCCCAGTCACCGTATTTAAGTATCCTCAGATTTAGCCAACTTGGATTTGGCTGACTTCGCTATTAATACATAGATGCTTGTGTATACTCTACTTCTCAACCACAGGCCTCTGATGCAGCTTCCAAACAAAATGCATAAAGCCAAAATTCATTAAAATCATAAAGTGTTAAGAGCACAAAAAACACTAAAAACCAGTATGCAATATATATGAAAAACACAACTGAAGCCAATTCACAGAAATGGGAGGAATCAAAAAAGTCTCAGGGTTGTTATCTGGAATTGGAATGATTAGGTGCCAGGAAAACAGGAGAGCATCCCATAAACAGGATGCCACCACAAAAAAGCCCTCAAGTGACCACCCACCTCTCCTCTGATGATGGGGAATACTCAAAAAAAAAATGTCAACAATTAATAGGCAGGTTCATATCGGAGCAGGAACCCTGATCCCAAACCATTTTGGGATTTTAGAAGGTCATCATCAGCACTTTTAATCATGCCCACAAATCAGCAGGCAACCACAGAAGCTCTTTCAAAATAATTAAGCAGGGCCAGCATCAGTATACCCTGCAGAAAGACAGCTGCCAGGGTTTCTGGCAGGACCCACTGCCGCTCACCCACCACCCACGCGCATCCCTTGCCATCCGGATGCCTGCCCTTCCCCTGCCTGCTTGCGGGGCTCTGTTATCCATAATTCTGGCTGCATATGATGCCACCTCTGGAAGGGAAGGGTGCGCAGAAAGTTTTTCTCCCTCTCCCATAATACTAGAACACGGGGTCATCTGCTAAAGCTGGAGGGCGAGAGATTCAAAACAGATAAAAGGAAGTATTTTTTCACAAAATGCATAGTTAAATTGTGGAACTCCCTGCCCCAGGATGTGGTGATGGCTGCCAGCTTGGAGGGCTTTAAGAGGGGAGTGGACATATTCATGGAGGAGAGGGGTATTCATGGCTGTTAGTTAGAATGGATACTAGTCATGCTGCATACCTATTCTCTCTAGTATCAGAGGAGCATGCCTATTATTTTGGGTGCGGTGGAACACAGGCAGGATGGTGCTGCTGCACTTGTCTTGTTTGTGGCTTCCTAGAGGCACCTGGTTGGCCACTGTGTGAACAGACTGATGGGCTTGATGGGCCTTGGTCTGATCCAGCAGGGCCTTTCTTATGTTCTTATGTACAGTGTGAGAGCCAGCGTGATGTAGTAGTTCAGAGTGGTGGTTTGGAGCGGTGGACTCTGATCTGGAGAACCGGATTTGATTCCCCACTCCTCCACGTGAGCGGCGGAGGCTAATCTGGTGAACTGGGTTGGTTTCCCCACTCCTACACGCAAAGCCAGCTGGGTGACCTTGGGCCAGTCACAGCTCCATGAAGGGCTCTCTCAGCCCCACCTCCCTCACAGGGTGTCTGTTGTGGGGAGGGGACAGGAATGTGATTGTAAGCCAGTTTGAGTCTCCCTTAAGTGGTAGAGAAAGTCGGCATATAAAAACCAACTCCTCTTCTTCTACTACAGTGGCAGCCTTCCGGTAGCCACTGTGGCGAAACCTAGAACTGGCCCAGTTGCTAAGATAAAGGGACCAACACTGTACTGCAACCTTGTTGTTAAATTCTTCATTAATTGAAACTTATGAACTGTATTCAAAGGCAGCTCCAGACAAAACGTGTCACAATAATCAATCAAGAGGCCAGATCCTGCTTCTCAAGAAAAAGGCTGCAGCTGCCACACACTGACTGAATTTGGACAGATTTGCCTAGGTTGAGTTACAGTTTATCAGTCCAGTCCACCACTGCTTTCAAACATAAGTTTGGCGCATCTACTATCAATAGGGCTGCCAGGTCCCTCTTCGCCACCGGTGGGAGGTTTTTGGGGTGGAGCCTGAGGAGGGCGGTGTTTGGGGAGGGGAGGGACTTCATGCCATAGAGTCCAATTGCCAAAGCGGCCATTGTCTCCAGGTGAACTGATCTCTATTAGCTGGAGATCAGTTGTAATAGCGGGAGATCTTCAGCTGGTACCTGGAGGTTGGCAACCCTAATTATCAAAGAGCGACAGCCGCATGCACATACATTGTGGAAGAGGAGAGCTAAAACCCCGTTCGGAGACCAGATGTACAACACCATAAAACAAACCAGAACCATATTGTGTGAAGAAAGAACAAACAAAGGAGACATCAATATTCCAAGCCGGGCTGAGCAGCCTCCAGGGCAATAGTGGAAAGAAAGAGAAGCAATTACTATGAGAAAGCTGTATTCAAGAATGCAAATTCCCCAGGAAAGGAAGGACATCACATCCTGTGTACTTGATCCCACAAATGAGCTTTCCTTTAATCTGCTCCACATTCAGAATACATGTATAATGAAGTATATACACTCACATCATCAGCTGCACACACCACTTTTTCTGATACGCTCCTATGCCTGTAAAGACAAAACATGCATTATTTTATTTCTTTAAGAAAGCAAACATTAAAACACTGCACAAACATGCAATACAGAAGCACAGGAGCCCCAACCCCTGCTGCTTTTTCTTGGGTCAGTGCATTTCTAGCTCATCAAAGTTCACTCCTCAGCTTCCCACCCGCAAATAAGAAGAAGAAGGAGGAGGAGGAGGAGGAGGAGGAGGAGGAGGAGGAAGAGGAGGTTGGTTTTTATATGCCGATTTCCTCTACCTTTTTAAGGAGAATCAAACCAGTTTACAATCTCCTTCCCTTCTCCCCACAACAGATACCTTGTGAGGCAGGAGAGGCTGAGAGAGTTCTGAGAGAACTGTGACTAGCCCAAGGTCACCCAGTTGGCTTCATGTGGAGGACTGGGGAAACCAACCCGGTTCTCCAGATTAGATTCCACTGCTCTTAACCACTACACCACACTGGCTCTTACACATTAGCCTTCTGGCTAGACGGGTTGCTGTTGCCTTCTCCTCGGCTTATGCTTGCTGCTGCTCACCAACACAGAAAGCATGAGGAACAGAAGAAACAGTAATGCAATCAGGTCTGTATTAACCATAATTTCTAGGCCAGCTCTAAGTGGACCTGGGAAACCAGTTAATGTTGCCTCTATCTGGCAATATCCTTTTATAGACAGAGCACTCACTGGGCACCTTACACGGAGATCCTTCAGAATTCCCTGCAGTTGTAAATATAGTGATGTTGACTGGTTAAAAGACAAGACATTTCATTTGTTTAGATATTTGTACCCCGCTTTTTCCCCACTGGGGATTCATAACGGCTTTAGAGCATCCTCCCCTCCTCCAATTTATCCTCGAAGAAGCCCTGTAAGGTAAGTTAGGCTTAGAGAGTGATTGGCCCAAGGTCACCCGACATTTGTTTTTTCATGATGGAGTGGGGATTTGAACCTGTCTTCCAGATCCTAGTCTGACTTTCTAACCACTACAACACACTGGCCATAGTTCTTACAGTAGAAATAAACCAGGTCCGTGCGAGGTTGTGCACATGCTTGGTAGGGCTTCTTGCCCTACCAAGCCTTCCTTCCACCATGGAACTCAAGGTGTCAAGCATGGAGTTCCCAGGATGTTCCCCGCTGATCAGGTCCACTTAGCTTCAGCCATGTGGCTGTATCATGTCCTTTCCAACCAGATCCTACTGTCATTAGCTGGTTCAAGATTCCAGAGGAGGGGATTTGCTTTCTGGGTAGAAAAGGCGACTGATGTCACAGATCTGGTATATGTAACAGCCACGTCCCTGAGGGGGGGTCTTGAAAACTCTAGGGGGCACTGTGCTTAGGATTGTAACCTTACCACTACAATCCCGATTTCAGTGAAGCTTAGTCATTAGTGCATTTGTGCAGGATTGCTCCCCTATAAACCTGTCGATTGGCTAACACGGAGAACAGAACACTACATTTAACGGGACAGGAAGGAACGATAGAGGGTCTATGGACTCGCCTGCTTTAATACAGAGAAAGGGAGCTTGACTGAGAAACCCGTGGTTCAGTACAGGAAAGACCCTGGAGTCCTTTTATCTGGCCATGGCTGCAACACATTAGGGGAAATGCCAGCTTAGATGTCCTGTGTGGCACTGACTGATCTGCTTTGTACTGCAGTTCTGTAGTTGCTGCTTGGGGGGTCTCGAAAAGCAATCATGTTCCTCGGAGGCATAAAAAGTGTAGATTACACTGCTCTCCTCTTAGTTATAATTGCTTTTTTCTAATTATAGGAGTATTTAAGTCCAACCAAGTCTTACCAATTAAAAATAAATACATCCTCCTTATTCACAAATCCAAGCTAACATAAAAAGCGACACTTGTGGTTTTCTGGGACTGATTTCTCTTCATCAGGACTGATTATAAAGCAGGGATCTCTGATGGGAGAGTAGCAGTAAAGGTTTCCTACACAAACCCATCCCTTGTTTTCTTTCCACCATCTAGGCAGTTTCGTGCATAGATTTAGCATGGTGACAAGTACTTCTTGTGCCTTGGAAAAGGGCAGTGCTAAAACTCTGTGCTCACTGGTCTTTTATGCATGGCTGTTTGACATTGTTTTACCAGGCTGATAACTGCACACATTTTATATGTAGGGCTGCCAGGTCCCTTCTCTTCTCCGGCGGGAGGCTATGGGGCTGCGGTTGTGATTGCGTGCGCATGTGCGCGTCACTTCCGGCTTACAACAGGAAGTGACGCCTTGCGAGGGGCCTTTTCCTCTTAGTTTGAGTGGTAAAGCAGCCCTTTACCACTCAAACTAAGAGGAAAAGGCCCCTTGCGAGGCAGCACTTCCGGTTGTAAACCGGAAGTGCCGTGAGCGCAGTGTGTGCATGCGCGTGCACGTTTGCCCGCTGACCCTCAGATGGTCGGCGGGCAGAGGGGCAAATTTGCTGGGGGGTTGCCCGCCACCACTGGGCACCTGGCAACCCTATTTATATGGGAAACATATACAGCCCAGTATAACAACTTGAGACAATCTTACCAGATGTTTGTCTAATTGGTAATATATTATACAACCTATATACATGCCTGGTCTGATATATATTGTCTGTATATGTATATATATCTGCAAATATGTGTATGTTTTACATGGGTTTCAACTGACCACTGAGGAAGGCCAAATAGGCCAAATCGTGTCTGGCATGTAGTTATAGATATCAACCTTAGGAAATGCCATTGTGCTGTTTTAACATTTTTAAAAATAATTTTTATCTTGATATAGAGCTTTAAATAAATTATATTTTAATTACCTATATATTTTATTTATTTTACCCAACCTTGGGTATGCAGTTTTAAAGTAAGCCCCCTTGAGCAGAACTCTGAAGAGGCAGCATAGAAATATCCTAAATCAATAAATATAGCAGGTTGTAACCATTATCTTGCAGTCCCTAAAACGCTGCCCCCAGGGTGCATGGGCCCCAAGGAACAGAACAATAGGGGATCCTGCAGTGGGAGGAAAGAATCTCATAGGGCTCACATTATGATCTGCCCTATTTCCTTTATAAAAATATCCTCCTGAACAATTCTGTTCTACATTGTTTGCAAAATGTCAGGAGCATGGGAGCCTTCCTGACCTCCTTAGGAAGCCCATTCTACAAGCTGGGAGACATGACAGAAAATGCATGTCTGAGTAGTTGTTGATCTGGAACATTTGCGGGGTGGCACCTGCAGAAGGCCCTGCTCAGATGAGCAAAATTGTCATGGTGGGAGATAGGCGGAGAGGTGGTATTGCAGATATGGGGGCCCAAGGCCATGAAGGGCTTTGTGATAGCCAATACCTTGAACTGAGATCGGGGACTTATGGGCAGCCGATGGAGTGACTGCAGAACGAGTGTAATATACATGTCTCGCCCATCTCCCAATACATAATTGAGCTGCTTCATTTATAAGCAGCATTAATATTTCTAAATATATATTTATATTATATTTATTTATATTATGAACATTATATTTATAAACTGGATTGACAAGTTGGAGAAAAACAAGCATGCTGAAGTCCGCTAAAATAACTATATTCCTGAAAAAAATTACCTGTCTTCAAATTCGAGCTCTCCAGGAGCAGTATCAAATGGTAACAGTGGACGGATCCTGCAGTGTACTCTGATATTGCCCCTGAGTTCCTGGGATCACAACACAGAGACAGAGTTAGTATTTTAAAAAGCAAACAGACCAACCAGGAGGGCTTCCAGTTTTACATATTTACTAGCCCCAGGGTATTAATGAGGCAGGGATCAAATTGAGAAGTTTGACCTCTAAATTATCACTATCAGTCATGAATGGGAACTGCACCATCGACCCCTTTGGAGGTTTTACCCTTCATTTTATTTCAGGCTTTTAAGGCTATGCAGGTAAGGTAAATTCCAGGCGAAATCCCAGAAGCATGATTTCAGTGTCCCGCACAGGTCTTTGCCTCCACCCCTGACTAGGAAAAGTGGAACTCGACAAATATAAGCAAGTTTTCTTGATGTGCAGAGCTTATACACTGCACAGAATTCCGGTTTTCTTGATACAGAATTCTGCCTTGCTTTTCTCCATGTATATAATGCACCTCAGACACTTCAGTGGGATTTTTGAGACAGTTAGGGTTGCCAACCTTCAGGTAGTAGCTGGAGATCTCCTGCTATTACAACTGACCTCCAGCTGATAGAGATCAGTTCCCCTGGAGAAAATGGTCGCTTTGGCAATTGGACTCTATGGACTCCCCAAATCCCGCCCTCCTCAGGCTCGGCCCCCAAAAACCTCCTTCTGACGGTGAAGAGGGACCTGGCAACCCAAGTGACAGTCAAGAACTAGCACCACTGAAAGGGAGCAAGGCGAAAGACCAGCACTACTGCTGAATAAATTTCACCTTGCAGTTTTCCCCAGTTTTGAGGGTTCATATTTTAAAGGTTCTATTGTAAGCTGCAGTATAGTGAGAATGTGATGCTTTAAGTTGGTGGAGTAAAATATTTGAGATGGATGGATATAAAGAACTTGGAAAAGAAATCTGGCCCTCACAGTCTCTTCCAATGGAGCACCTAGAAAGCTAGCCTGCGCTTAGGAAAATTCTGAACATTATTGAGGAAAACCTAAGTGTTGGAATGATAAATGTAGAACCAAAGGAATATAATGAGAGTCCGCCTTGTTAACAAACCAGGAAGGCCAGACAAGGCTCACTTGGAATCTTTCAGAACAGTAGCTAACAAGCATAGCCGTTTACGAGTAATTTCATAGGTATTCTGCATCCTGTTTTATTCAAGTTACAATCATTTGATTCTATGGATTGTGGAAGGCTGTCTGAAGAGAATAAGGGGACTGAAGTATTTCAAAATCCTGCCCTGGAATAAAACCGACTTGAGACAGGGCATGCCTGTGGTGGGAAGGAGAAAATGGCAACTGGGAAATAAAAGTCTAGTGGGTTTTTTTTTTTGTATAACAGCTCTGGGATCTTCCTGTCAGTGACATTTTCTCTTTAAGTTTAAACCAATGCACTGACAAAAATAAAGGTACAATACAATGTATACATTCAAAAGTTGCAAACAGGCAACCCTCCAGTGTCTTTAGGCACACTCATGGCAACAAAGAGCAGCTTTTCCTGCTCTACACTGATTGCCATCATCCTCTCCTGCCTGCTGGAGGAGCAGGAAGAAGTTGTTTTTTATATGCTGACTTTCCCTACCACTTAAGGAAGAATCAAACTGGCTTACAAGCACCTTCCCTCCCTACAACAGACACCCTGCGAGGTAGGTGGTGCTGAGAGAACTGTGACTGGCCCAAGGTCACCCAGCTAGCTTCATGTGTAGGAGTGGGGAAACTAACCTGGATCACCGCTCATGTGGAGGAGTGGGGAATCAAACCTGTAGATTGTTTATTTGCGGCTCTTGGCCAGATAAAACAAGATACATGGACTAAAATGGTCTTACTGACAAAGGTTTACTGTCTGAGTCTTAAATCACTTTTAAAAATAAAAATAAAATAAATAACATCCAAGTTACATCTGCCATTTGGACTAAGAGACTACTCTGTGGCAATGAATTTTCATTGCAGCCGTACAAAATTTTGCTACCTGAGAGATGATTGAGGGATTATCTCCTTGTAGGAGCTTTTCTATCGTTTCTCTTTCCCTGTCGGGTCCCATTCTCAGTATGAGGGGCTCAATAAACTTAGAACAGAGTATAGTGTAAAAGTTACAGTTCAGGAGAACATGTTCAGTGGTTTCTAAATCCCCGGATTTACAGGGGCATAGTCTCTCCGCCCTGGTTATCTTCTTGAATTTCCCCTCTAACATAGCAGAGGGTAAGGCTGCGCACCTAGCCAAGGTAAAAGCCCTCCTATATTTGTTTATCTCTAAGTAACGGAGATAGGCTGCTGGTTCAAGGATAAATTTGGAGTGGGGGAGCCATAAATACGGGCACTCTAGCTAGATCTACTTGTCGCTCGATATCTTTAACCCTTTGGTTTATAGTTGACTTAGCTTGATCCCACCCTAACTGAAGTAGTGCTAGGGGGGTAAAACCCAGGTTATTTAGTTTGTCTTCAATGGCTATTATCCACTTTGACCTAAAGGTATCACAAAGAATCAGTGGAAGAAGACCCTTGGGGTTGAAATTAATTTTCAGTCAGAGATAAAGAGAGGACAAGACAACCCTTGCCTCCACCTTCATCATGCCAGTTTCTAAACGGATCATAGCATTTGATACACATCTTGGCAATTGCAGGGCAGCTCTAAGAAACTTGGATTGCACTCGTTCCATGGGAATAAGACATGAGGGTGGAGAGTCAAGTTGTGTTCCGTATAACATTTGTGCTAGAGTTTTCGCCTGAAAAAGTTTAAGGGTGGCTGGAATATAGTGTGCCCCTTTGGTCCGGAGAAAATTTATTATTGAACGGGCTGATCTTTCCTCTAAATTGGCAACATAGGTATTATGGGCCAGCTTGGAGCCAGATGCCTGGATTGTCATTTCAAGATATTTGAATTGGGTTACCTGTTCTAACTTATGGCCATTTATACTCCACCTCCTATAATTAGGGCAATTACCAAAAGCCATTACTTTTGTTTTGTCATAATTAATAGTCAGGCATTCCTTCTCACAGAACGTTCCCACTCTCACTAGCGCCCTCCTTAGGCCAACTGGGATTCTTGAAAGAAGTACCGCGTCATCGGCATAGAGCAGAATATGAATATGCCTGTCCGCTGGTTTAGGTGGATGTAAATCCGGTGCGTTCAAGGTACTATGTTATTTATATAATAGGCGAATAGTGGGGGGGGGGGGCGAGTAAACAGCCCTACCTAACTCCTCTATAGATGTTTATGGGGAATCAAACCTGGTTCTCCAGATCAGAGTCCATCGCTCCAAACCACCGCTCTTTACCACTACACCCCGCTGGCAAGAAGTTGTTTTGACCAGTAGCGGATGGGAAGACAGACAGAGGGATGGAACAGAGGAAGAACAAGCAGGCAGAAGCCACAACTGCATCCTACTTTGCAGGAATTGCATCCTGACAACTCACATATTTATATGGATCTTTTCAGACATTATTGACAATTACCCAAACATACTTACAATTAAACTGTTATGAAGTATTTTTCTCTTTTCTTTTTCTTTCAGATATCGCTCACTTACATCAAGCAAGGATTGTTCAAGTTCGAGAGCTTTAACCTGAAATGCTAAAAAGATGTTTTGACAAACGTTCATCGAAAAATTATCAAGATTACATGTTTTCCTCAAACAAAGGGAAGAAATATTTGCGGGGTGATACCTACAAACTGGTAACCATGGAAAAACAGAGCACACAACCTTATAGGGCTAGAATAATATCCTCTGAGACAGCTTCTTCGAGTCCAGTCACAGTTGTGACACGGTTCTCTATAGTGAAGCCATCCCCTCACAAACAGCCCTTCTGCAACTAAACAACGCATGTGCCAATGGACGGGACAGGGTTGGAGAAAGGGTCTATTAAGTCTACAATTATTGTGGCCTTGCTGGAGTGCCACCCAAACTGCACTGCGATGCCATCATACCAAGCAACTTTCAGGCAAAAATAAGAACTCAAGAAAAACCATGCTGGATCAGACCAAGGTCTATCAAGTCCAGTAGTCTGTTCACACAGTGGCCAACCAGGTGCTCCTAGAAAGCCACAAACAAGATGACTGAAGCAGCACCATCCTGCCTGTGTTCCACAGCACCTAATATAATAGGCATGCGCCTCTCATCCTGGAGAGAATAGGTATGCATCATGGCTAGTATCCATTTTGACTAGTTGCAATGAATAGCCCTCTTCTCCATGAACATGTCCACTCCCCTCTTAAAGCCTTCCAAGTTGGCAGTCATCACCACATCCTGGGGCAGGGAGTTCCACAATTTAATTATACATTGTATGAAGAAATACTTCCTTTTATCTGTTTTGAATCTCTCACCCTCCAGCTTCAGCAGATAACCCCACGTTCTGGTATTATGAGAGAGGGAGAAAAACGTCTCCCTGTCCACTCTATACCATGCATAATTTTATAGACCTCTATCATGTAGCTACCATGCTGCCCCCAGATACTTTTATGAGGTGAAGTGGCTTACGGTGTGCCTGTGAAAAAGAGGAGTGAAGAAAGAAACTGAGGGGATGGAGCAGTATGCGGCAGAGTTGAAGGGCAGCTGTCTCAGAGAAGAAATGGGCAAAAATCACCTTACACTGCTAGCTTATATTTTTAAAAAACAAAACAGGTTTTCAAGAAGTCTACATTTTGCCAGAATATATATATAAAAAAATCATTGGATCACACTCGAGGCCCTTGACCCCAGGTTTGCTACATTTCATATGAATAAATATGAGGCAAGATGGTGACTGGGAGGGGACCTGTGGCTGAGTTTCCTTTTCAAAAAAACAACACATACACACACAATCAATCACACAAACCTCCTGCCATCTGACTGCCACTCCAGCAAAGCGTCAGTGACAGCTCAAATGGGATATGCTGCAAGAAGGAGGAATTTCCAGACACCTTTGCCTGAGTGATGTTACTGGTACTGATCGAGCAAAGATGTGTTAATATTCTTAAATTGTACAGCCTGACCAGGCTAGCCTGGCCTCGTCTGATCTCGGAAGCTAAGCAGGGTCGGCCCTGGAAAGTATTTGGATGGGAGACCTCCAAGGAACATCAGGGCCGTGTCGCGGAGGCTGGCAATGGGAAACCACCTCCGAACATCTCTTGCCTTGAAAACCCTTTGGGGTCACCATAAGTCAGTTGTGACTTGATGGCACGCACACAAAAAATAGTACAGCCATTTTGGGGGGAACAAAGTCAGCAGAAAGCTCTGCTCCGCTCTTTATTTTTGCCTTGGCCACTGCAACCCCATTGGACAAAAGGCCCCATGGCACCTTACAAAAGGGAGAAGGGATCACAAAGTCAATTTCAAACTTCCTATCCTCTCTCTCTCTCTCTCTTGCTGTCAAGTCACAGCTGACTTCTGGAGAACCCAAAGGGTTTTAGGCGAGCAATGTGGTTTGCCATTGCCTTCCTTTGCATAGTGACCTTAGTATTCCTTGGTGGTCTCCCATCCAAACACTGACCGGGGCAGACCCAGCTTAGCTTCCAAGACTGAATGACATGGGGCTAGCCTGGGTTGTCCAGGGCAGGGCCTTTGCCTCTCCCTCAGCAGTATTACAGCATTTCCATCATGCAAGGCTTGGCAGAGGTACCACATTCCTGGCACCAGGATAAGGCTGTCAGGATCCTCGTACTGGATCTTAGCAGCAAATGTTCTGCTGTAGTAGCTTATGTAACAAAAAGCACTGAATGCCAGCCTAATAAGCTCTGTTCATTTCTTACTTTGCATAGCTTCATTGTGAAGCTGTAGTCTTTGGACAGCTGCCAAAATCTGGTGAAGAGAGTTCTTGCTTTGATGCTGGAAGTCTTTTGAAAATGTAAGAGCAGATAAACAGAGATTCTTCATGTCTTGCTTCAGTCTCTGTGTAAGAAGTGGGGGGGGGGGAACCATAGGCTTAATATTACAGATCAGGGAAACAGCAATGGATAACTTCATATTTGATTTATCCCTGGAGCATGTGCAAAGTTGAGCCACATCCACCGACAGAGATGAAAATAAATTTATTTTTCCAAAAAGAAGAAACAATTCGAATATGGAACAGATTTATTGATTGTTATGTGACAATACAATGTCCGTTATTATATTAAAAGGCTCCTAAAGAATTTTAAATTTAGAGAAATAACTGAAATTTCTAAACATGAACTTAATGAAGGATACAGTACAGCTTCTTTGGTAACTATTTAGTAGAATATATTCTCTGATATTACTGCAGCCGACATTGCCGATTGGTTTGACTGGTTTTATTATGGTTACTTGACAAAAATAACAGAACTGAACTTTTTAAAAAAGCATTGCAGCATTCCTGCTAAAGAGTTTGCAATTTTAAAATTCTGGAATTCACAATTGTCTTTTATAATCTAACGAAGGACTATCTTTCTGCTGATGGCAAACTATTATACTTCACTGTGGTTTAAGGAGTTGAAGTCAACAGAAATTAAGTAGCCTAAGTAGGAACAGGATTATAACACTAGTAATTTATTTCTGTAAATGATTGACATCTTTTTAACTAGCATCACAAGCATGCAGGCTACCCTTGCACACCGCTTCTGTTAACTTCAGCTTAATTTCAGGGCATGAATCTAGTTGGACCCAATGATCCTTGAATGGAGCCCACTCACAGAATGGAAATCCACCCAGCCCACCACAACGGCCTCCTCCTACTGCTGGAGGGAACAGTGCAAATGTGAGGTAGGGGATCTGCAGCGAGAAGGTACATGGCAAAAATCTGTTCTCTATGCTGGAAGCACACAAGCCACTGGAAAGCATTTGGAGGATCCCGCCCAATATACTTTCTCTTTACGCATAATGATTTTGCAGTAAAATTCCCAAACATTGTGTCAACAGGCCACCCATGGAAACTACATGCCAACAATAACTAGGCTGATATTGCGTGAATAAGTACATATTATACTACTGTTGCCAAGGTATTTTCCGAGCTCCATTCTGAGAGGGGTCTGTGAATCGATCCTAAACCAAGGAACTAGATTATCCTTCCTTCTTTTCTTCAATATATTCACACTTATGTTAAAACACACATAATCTTTTAACTTCTGGTAGGCCTCTTTACCTGCATTGATCCATAAAGGTGGATTACGGTTGATTGGCTGGCACTCCCATGCAAATGGTGCAGTTTACAATTTGCACAGCTTTGGGGCAATTCTTTAGTTGAGCTTTTCCCAATCATACTTTGACACTGTTTAAAAATAAAAAAATAAAAGAGCCTGATAATTAAGAAAAATATAGTTTTACAATTCAAAATTTCTGTAAAACCCAGAGATATAACATGTGAATTCAGTCAGATGTTGAAGCCTATAACAGTACAATTGCATAATTATCTTAATACAGTCTGGATATGAAAAAATAACTGTTCAGAAGAGAATCTACAAATATTCATTTGCTACTCCGCCCCATTAGTATGACCCAACCACGTTTACAATATTTCCCTTCAAAAACCAATGAGAACAGTTGAGTGGTTTTGAACATATCACTGTTGCAGTGACAGAATTTATAATTTAGAGACTTGCCCCAAGAATCAAACCCGGTTCACCAGATTAGAGTCCACCGCTCTTAACCACTACACCACACTGGCTCTCAGTAGTTTGTTACGAAATCTGAATTCACAAACTATAGTTTTGGTACCACTTTCCCTGCAGACACCTGGCGGCGGAGGTGGCAGAAGAGGAGGATGCCTTCTCTACTGAAAGGGGGTTACCGCACTTTGTATTCCCAACGATGTATTAAGAGCTTGAAAATGTTGTAAAAAACATCGCTTTAAAAGGGTTTTTGGATACCATGGCTTATAAATGGTTGGAAGAGGTCTTCACAGCTAAAGGGGCCAAACAAAGTGCGAACAGTATTTTTTATAACGTTTTCAAACTCTTAATACATCAATGGAAATACATAGGAAGTGCGAACAGTATTTTTTATAACATTTTCAAACTCTTAATACATCGCTGGGAATACAATTGCTGTCACGGTCTCTGACATAATTATGGTATTTTGTGTACATGTGCAGAATTAATTCCATGTAGAGCTTGAACACAACATACAAACTGAACCACAAACTGCAGAGGTTTGTGTAATGAAGAGCCTGGCAACAGCTTGCAAAATGCAAATATCCTTAGAACAGGCTGACTGAATTCTCTCAAGGTCTGAATTCTTTCAAGAGCTAACTAACTTACCCTGGTCTTGTCCTTGAAGGGAGAAGAACAGAGTCATTCTTCACTATCTGCCAGAAAGGTGTATCTGAAATTACCCTTCCTGATTCAACTGCCAGCTGTCAGCTGCTCATATCTCAAGAACAGGAAAGTCCTGCTATCCTCAAACCTTGAGAAGGTCTACTCAAAGACCTCAAGGCTATAAGTGCAGTAAGCTTCTTGCTTTCTATAACCTTGTTGAAGGCTATGTTTCCTACTGACCAGATGGTTACATGTTACAATGTGAGCAATAATTGTGTTTTATGATTTATATAGTTATATATTGTATTGTAGATTTCTAAATAGTCTCATTTAATGCGTATTGTACTGAAGATGAGAATGGTATGAAAACTGAGTATATGGAGTGATCATGGAGCTCAGAAATGATTGTTTATACTTTAAGCAAAATAGACTGAAAGGAAAGGAAGCCCATATTTGGTCATGGGGAGAAGATAATAACTGAACAGCTGCAATTAAGACATTATAGCACTGCTCATGTTATCTGAAAGTGGGGATAAAGATTTCCCTCCTGATGGTAATATTAACACAATGAGTCTTAATGAGCCTGAAACAGTATAAATTCAGCCACAGTAAGCCCAGAGGATCAGAACCTTCCAAAGGCTCTCAAGAAAAGGCTGACTGGTATGTATGGCTTAAATACATTACTCTAGACTTTATGAATTAGATACTTTGAACTGAATCAGAATAATTTGACTGTTATATTTTAGAAGTTGGATTTTGAAACTGAATAGTATGTAAGACTTGCTTGCTTTTACTTCATACATTGTAAATAAATACATTGTACTTTGACAAGAGTTTTTATAGACGTGTTAAAGACTTGATTATCTGCATTTACACATATTTTACTAGAAGTATATCAATAAAAAGACTTGCTTTTTAAAAGTAGGTAAAGTTGTTGAGTCCTGCTTACTTGATGACTGGCTGAATAAGATAACTTCACTTCTCAGTAAGTGATACATTCTAAGAGCCTGTCATCTGAACAGCATGACCAGCTTCAGTGCGGTAACAGCCAAAGACAGGCTAGAGACAAGAGGCTGACAAATCAGGTTTTTTACTTACATATTCTAAGCAGAATTTGCTGAATGAAGCAACAAAAACAGCATAAAAACTTCCAATAAGCAGCACCCTGATGTCTTCCTTAAAGACAGTGTCATATAGAGATCAGAGTATCAGACTAGGACCTGGGAGACTGCCATTGTACTAACTAAGTGACTTTGGGCCATTTGCTGTCTTTCTCAGCACAAGCTACTCATACGATTGTTGGGAGGATAAACTACAGGGGTGGAGCCCCATGTCAGCTGATCTGAACTCCTGCGAGGAAGAGTGGGATAAAAATGTGATAGCACTAAAGGATTAAAAATGACCAAAGAGATTAAGATGATTTTTTTTTTGCACCCATTTAATTATCCAACTCTTCAGAATCTGCTTGCAACTGTTAATTTGCATTTACGGAATACTTGAAACCTTTTACCAATATTATTTCATAATTTATCTTATTATACTGGTAAATACAAATATTGTTGTTATTAAGTTTTATGATTTATGAAAAAATATTAGGATAATTATTACTTATGGTGTCTATTATAACATATTGCTTATAACCACCATTATCTTTTATCACGTATTGTTCATTACACTATCATTGTTATATTTCTGAAGATGACTGGGAAAGGCACTGGAAAACCACCCCGTAAACAAAGTCTGCCTAGTAAACGTTGGGATGTGACGTCACCCCATGGGTCAGGAATGAGATCATGAGTAAATGAGATCATGAGTTTCTTTTGTTTTGTATTAATCTTTGTTTTGTTTATACTCTGTTTTGTTTATACTCTTAAAAAATAAAAAAATAAAAATCTTTTAAAAAAGAAACATGCAAGTAAATCTATGGAGCCAAGGGCTTGTGCTTTTCATACAGCAACCACCCCCAAGCTCTTAAGCATTCTTTGGATCACCCAGCTATGATTGAGCAGTGAAAAGGTATTTTTGAATGAATTACATTTGTCTCTCAGTTCACTCAGTTGAAAGATGTTCTATTTGCAGACATACTGAACTGATTAAGATTTGGCCCCTTGCATGAAAAAAAAGTTCTGAGATTTCATTTGTATTTTATACATCGGAGAGTAACGAAAATCAACTTTGAGAGCACAGGGGTTGATTTAACCCCTGGCTATTCTTTCTAGGTATCAGCCCAAATTTAAGCTTTGGTTCTATCGCGGAAAACAATCCGAAATAAATCAAAGTAGAGCTTGTTTGATTCTACTTCATGCTGTTCATTAAAAATATTTTCACTGCACTTATATTTTTTCCTTTTTTATAAAACAGATGGAACCCCCCTTTTTTTTCCGTGCTGCCTAGAAAGCAATTTCCAGGGCGACAGAGGCTGTTTCTACACGGGGATTCTTCCTTTCATGGAAAGCAGGAATCCCATGGGGAATGTTCACATGTTGTCATCCTTGTTCTGGACATGGCTTGACAACTAGATATCCTTGGGGAGGCAGAACGCTCAGCCAGATGAACACTTGACCTGACCCACTAACTGCAGTCCTTGTATTCTTAACATTATCTTTCACATAGAACACAACTAATTTTTACAACTGCCCACTAATCTATTTTGAAAACCTCCGCCATTTCACTCTAGCATCTCCCTTTGTTAGAGTTGCCAGCCTCCAGGTGGTGGCTGGAGAGCTCCTGCTATTACCACTAGATCTCCAGGCGATACAGAGACCAGATCACCTCAAGAAAACCGCAGCTTTGGAAGATGTACTCTATGGTATTATACCCCTCTGAAGTCCCACCCCAAACCCCACCCTCCTCAGGCGCCACCCAAAAAATCTCCCGGTATTTCCCAACCCAGAGCTGGCAACCCTACCCTTTGGGGTGTCATATGCTTATTTCCCATAGTTGAGTACTGAGAAACTAGCAGCCTGTCTCAGAAGCAATCTCAGTTCTGCCCTCCTGAGATTCAAGGATGGCCCAAGTTCCTGAAGACATCCAAGCTGAAGATTTTCAAAGCCCTGAAGGCATTAAAGGCATCTGAACTCAGCCGCAGTATTTTTGTAAGCATTCCCTTGAAAGCTAAGCTCAAAAAAGCACCATCTGGTTTTCAGGCAAGCTTTATTTTTTCCCCAGTGGATCCTTATTTACATCCTGAAAGCGTTAACCAAGACTGCACACGGGCAAGCGACATTCATGAGGTCGCACAGCAATTTAAAGTCTCAGCCTAGATTAGAAGCCTTTGGCTGACGGTTGCTATTACTACTAATCCCCGCAGTCTGTCTTAATGCTGCCCCGAGCTCCCACTGCTCCACATTCTCCAAATCTCTAGCATCTCTGCTTAGCTGTCACAAAACACCCTCAAGTAAGGATTGCCTGCCATTTTCCACCATTGCTCCAAAAATTATGGAATTCATTAAGGCTCAAAGAAGGAGGCACATCTGGCCATGTTTAAGATTCCTCGATCTCTCGTGCAGCCGTTAATTTTTTGTTATCAACAAAACAAAATTACTGAGAAAGTCGATGCAGTTAAATGGGCCACTATACAATCACAACTGAAATGGAGTACTAGCGAGGCATCCATTGAGCTTTGTGAACACTGTGGCCGAAAACGCATGGCCGCTTTGTCCGGCACTTCTCCCGGGAAAGTTGTGAATGTGAGGTCAACACGCACGCTCGTCTCCTGAGAGCGTGATCGCCCCTCCTCCTTCCGCAACTCTTCCAGGTTTTCAAATTGCTGAGTTGTGCCAATTTATACAATGGTTGCGCAGAGGTTTCTTGAGTTCGCCTGTGAGTTTCAGTGCCCGGGTCGACTCCCCACTGGGAGACTGCACAGCCCCTGCCGCAGCAGTAGCGGCGGCACTTCCCCCCCCCCCGGACCCTGCACCCTCTCTCTCTCTCTCTCTCACCCTCTCTCCCATGCCTCCACCTGTCACTGGGCTCCCCTTTGCCTTCACCTGGGGACGGCAGGGTGGAAAAGCGCAGAGTGGCCACCGCTGCAGCCTCAACACGCCGACGGGCTCCCCTCATCTCCACCTGGGGATGGCGGGGTGGAGAAGTGCAGAGTGGTGGTGGCTCCCGCTGGGAGCGCCTTCACTCCTCCATGCGTTTACTTTTTCGGTTCCCGGAAGAAAAAATCGTGCAATTTAACAGGAACAACAGAGACATGTGTTAATGGCCTGTGAGACAATGTTGCTCAGAGCTGTAATTGGCCGACCTTCCTACAATGTGCTTCCATAGTGCATATGTTAATCACACGGGGAAAAAACCATGAGCAAATCACCTCCCATGATAGAGGCAAGAACCTGCAAAATATGTAACACAGATCCTCCCTAACACTGCTAGATGTCCTACTGATGGTTCTATGAAAAAAACGCACATGAAAAAAGCCCACAAGAAAATTGCCCACAGAAAAAAAAACCACAGTCATAAATGCACACAAGAAAAAAGCCCACATGGAAAAAAGCCCACACAGAAAAATACTCAAAGTAGAAAAATTTCCATGTTCACAATATGTTTGGAAGCAAACATCTTATTTGTTTAAAATAAGTTACCTTGACAACAAATGGTTTCCTGAGTACCTATTCATTGGCGTCTATGGGCCTCCGGAGGCCAGGTCTACCCAGTGGTTGCAATAGGTAGACTTGGGTTCTGAGGGGGGGGGGGAAACCGTCCCCTCCAGAGGCCAGGTCTACCCATTGGCTTTTTTTGGCAGTAGACCTGGCCTCCAGAGGCCTATAGAAGCCAATGGGTAGACCCGGTCTCTGGAGGGGGACGGTTCCCCCCTCGGAGGCCAGGTCTACCTATTGGCTTTCTTGGTGGTAGACCTGGCCTCCAGGGGTCTACCCATTGGCTTCTATGGCCCCCTGGAGGCCAGGTCTACCACCAAGAAAGCCAATAGGTAGATCTGCCCTCCCTATGGGACTAGGCTTTTATGGTGGTAGACCAGGCCTCCAGATGCGGACTCCGGATGGGGGGCAGGGGGATGGCAGGGAGGTGTGCCAGAGGCCTACTTCAGCATTTGCCTCAAGTCTGAGTTGCACAGGCACACTACTGACTTGCACAATTATTACCAACTATTTTATTGCTGTTTCTTTCAAATGTACATGTTTTTCATGATTCGGAAATAACAAAATATGGTTCTTTCTGCTCTAGTTATTTTTTTATTAAGTAATTGTTAATGTTAATAGTTGTAAAAGTTATGTTATGGGTTGTAATTTTTTAAAAGCAAAATAAATAAATAATATTAAGTATTCAAATGTGAGTATTTTTCTGTGTGGGCTTTTCCCCATGTGGGCTTCTTTCCGTGTGGGCTTTTTTTCTGTGTGGGCTTTCTTCCGTGTGGGCTTTTTTCTTGTGCACATTTATGACCGTGGGGCTTTTTTTGTGAGCAATTTTCATGTGGGCATTTTTCATGTGCGTTTTTTTCTGGTTACCCCTACTGATATGAAATTCCATTTAGCAATAAATTCCGCAGTCATTCCTACAAACAACTGTATGAGTGGCGGTTGTCTGAAATGCAACCACAAGGGAGTTATGCTACATGCCAGGCTATTAGCATTAGGACATTAGTCTTAAACTTTTCCAGACCCAAGACAGATCTTTAACGCTAAAGACAGCAACATGGGAACAAGTGAGCTGTGAGCATATGACCGGGAGTCATGTGACTTCAAAATCACGGGACAGGAAGAGTCTGAGTTATGACCTCACAGGTGAGGAAGGGAGCCCCACACTGCATTGGCAGAACAAGTGGTAGCGAGTGACTGGGCCAGGGGAAGAGAGAGAAGGCAGGGATTTTCCTTTGTGCAGAATCTGCCTGCGCTAACAAGAATCCTCTCCACCATGGAGCGACCTTGCCTTGCCTCTCAACAGGCATGCAAGTGAACCAAGCAGTGTACTGTCCTTGATCTAGGGTTGCCAGGTCCCTCTTCACCGCCAGCGGAAGGTTTTTGAGGGCAGAGCCTGAGTAGGGTGGGGTTTGGGGAGGGGAGGGACTTCAATGCCATAGAGTCCAACTGCCAAAGCAGCCATTTTCTCCAGGGGAACTGATCTCTATCGGCTGGACATCAGTTGTGATAGCAGGAGATCTCCGGCTAGTACCTGGAGGTCGGCAACCCTATCTTGAAAGTTCTGCTTGTATACCAGCAGCAGGTCCTCCCAAAAACAGAGCAAAAAAGAAAAAAAAATAGGCTCTGTGGCTCTACGGGGGATTGGAAACGAGGCAAATGGGTCTGTGTGACTCACATGAGGGTCCTGACCCACGGGCTGACATTCACAGCATTAGGGGCTTCCCATGTAAGCGTGATGATCTTCACTGTTCAGTTGCAATTTGCAAAAGAAGCAGGGCACGGAGTGGTACTGTTACAATTGCTGGAAGTTATGCTTAAAAAACAACGGAGGTCATGGAAGATGGAAGGGTCAGGAGGCTCAGATCAGGATGTTCAGTAATTACTTAAAATCACTGTAACAGCAATTCAAATGAAAGAAACACCATAGATTAGGAAGAGTACGAACCATTCCGACGTGATGCCAGCACAGTTAACGAACAGAGTCAAGGAAGCTCTGCTGTGCGCTGTGTGGGGCTGCCTTGATCCAGGAACTGCAGTTGATCTAGAATGCATTGGGGATGCAGCTGACTGGCGTCAGTTAGAGAAACCATATCTCACCAGTTTTAAAAGAACACTGCTGTCATTTGGTTTCTGAGCACAACCCAGTGTGCCGTTTCTTACCTTTTAAAGCCCTAAACCAGGGATCCCCAACATGGTGCCTGTGGGTGCCCTGGCACCCATCAACACCTTTTATGGCACACGTCAAGTATTTTTAAAAGTGGGTGGGGCCAGATGGGGTTTTGGTCCAGCAAGGCTTTTGATTAGATATTGGAGATTTGATTGGCCGTTCAATTAAAAAAAAAAAACTTTGCGTCGGTTGCAGCTGCCACTACAGCACAAGGATCTTCATTGCATGGCTGAATGTAAGCTGCAGCAGCCAATTTGTGGCTGGCTCCACCTCCTGCAGCAGCTACTGTGGGGCCACTATTTTGTGGCTGTGCCCACCACACTGTCTCAGAATTCCAAAGGTGCCCACAGGCACAAAAGGTTGGGGTCCAGTGCCCTAAACAGTCTTGGAACAGGGAACTCAGAAGATTGCTCGTTCCTATCTGAACCTCTTCTACACAGGCCCCACACAGTGTGGGAAGAAAAAACTCAAGGCATCGTAGATTGTTTTATCTCATTTGTTTGGTTCAGTCTCACCTAAAAATATAAGAGGCTGCCAATGGAGGATTGAGGGTGACCACCTGTAAGTTAGACCCATGTCCATCCTGTCTGGTAAAAACAACTAGGAAGAGCTTGTTCATTGATCCTTCCTTCAGTGAGGGTATGTTGAGGGATGATCTCAAATCTGTTTTATGTTTAAACAATTGCGCACAAGTAGTACATACACACTAGATAAAGGTAAAGGTCCTCTGTGCAAGCACCGGGTCATTCCTGACCCATGGGGTGACGTCACATCCCGTTGTTTCCTAGGCAGACTTTGTTTACGGGGTGGTTTTCCAGTGCCTTCCCCAGTCGTCTTCCCTTTACCCCCAGCAAGCTGGGGACTCATTTCACCGACCTCGGAAGGATGGAAGGCTGAGTCAACCTTGAGCCGGCTACCTGAAACTGACTTCCGTCGGGATCGAACTCAGGTCGTGAGCAGAGCTTGGACTGCAGTACTGCAGCTTCCGTCGGGATCGAACTCAGGTCGTGAGCAGAGCTTGGACTGCAGTACTGCAGCTTACCACTCTGCGCCACGGGGCTACACACTAGATAGCATAAGAAATGTACAAGTCAGATGGAAAGGCACATCTCCATCCAGATTATGATATACCGACAGATTGTAATCTCCACCTGTTATGTGCAGTGAACACATGTCCCAAAGAAACATCTGAAGCTACAAGCAAGGTATCTGTTTTTCCCATTTAAACTCTCTTTTGGTGAGAGCACCACCAGTGCAGATGAATCCCAGAAAGGGAATGCTACAAGTTGATGCAGGGTTCCTGGATCAAGGTGCTCCCTCACACAGGTTGGGCTCAAGAAAGAATCTAAATTAAAAGCTAGGATGGAAACAGAAACGGGGCAAGAGAATAGATATGCTTTTTCTTCGTTTAAAAGATAAAGACGCACTGTGGCCATCATTACCTCTGCAAGCTTGAGATGCAGAAGGGCATTTTCTGTTTCCAGCACTACAATTCTTTCTTCTTTAGCCTGGAAAATAAAATGAGAAGGCAAGGTTGTTTTGCTGTGGATTTTAACTTCAAATCTCTGTTTAGGATGGTTCAACACAGTAGGTCTAAGAGTTTGCATTTAGGTTCTTGTGTAAATCTGCAAACATTATTTTTTTCACTGTTCCAGGAAACCTACAGCTTCAGTCTTGAGAATAATAATTTATGAATCAGTGACTTTACGTCCAGAATAACTCCCAGAACAGGTGGAACAAAGTGTGCAACAATTATTGTTTGCAATGTTTGGAGGTGTCTAACACTATATCTTTAGAGAAAATTAGATGGTTTAAGAAAGTCATGTGAGGCTCACACAATTGTGTCTATATAAGATAGCCATAGCTTAAAACCTCGAATCTCTCGAATCTGGGTTGCAGTGAGATGATTTTTTCTGAAAAGCTTGGTAGTAATTTTAGAAATTACATTCCATGTTTAAATGCAGGCTAGGTAGGAGAAGGGATGACAAATACGCTTTTTATTTATAACCTCCTTTACACATGTTAGTGTTTTCTGTATAATTGTGATTCTGGTTCATTTAATGAGTTCAAGAGTAACTGAGGTGATTGTAAATAAAGTTCTTAAAAGGCAACATTGAGTGATAATTGGCTAGGATACAAAGTTTTCACCAAACCTGGAATAAAAAAGGTAAAGGTCCCCTGTACAAGCACCGGGTCATTCCTGACCCATGGGGTGACATCACATCCCGACGTTTCCAAGGCAGACTATGTTCACGGGGTGGTTTGCCAGTGCCTTCCCCAGTCATCTTCCCTTTACCCCCAGCAAGCTGGGTACTCATTTGACCGACCTCGGAAGGATGGAAGGCTGAGTCAACCTTGAGCCGGCTACCTGAAACCGACATCCGTTGGGATCGAACTCAGGTCGTGAGGAGAGCTTGGACTGCAGTACTGCAGCTTACCACTCCTAAACCTGGAATGAACAAACTGAATTCTCTCCAGTCAGAAGATGGGGTACACCTACAGAATGATGACTGAAGAGATCGCTCATTCTTCACACAGCCTTGTGATTTAGTAGTTAATTTTTTTTTGCCGTCAAGTCACATCTGACTTATGGCGACCCCCTGGTGGGGTTTTCGAGGCAAGAGACGTTCAGAGGTGGTTTGCCATTGCCTGCCTCCACGTCATGACCCTGGTATTCCTTGGAGGTCTGTCAAGAGAGTATCCATCTGGGAGGATTTTTCCAGCCTGAACTGGTCCTCTGCCTCTTGCAGGTGCAGAGTGCACACCTCCATATCCGACTCTCTCAAGGACATGTACCCAGACATGTGGATCATATGTCTCAGCGGAGAATCTCAATTAGGAGGAGGGGACTTCACTCATTCCCTGGAAAGTTCCATGCAGACAGCCCTATGATTGGTTGTGGGGGGTCAGGAGGTTAGGGCCAGTTTTCTCCCTAAGTGTAGCTAGGGAGGATATGTCTTTCATCCTTTTCCCCCCTTCCCACTGCCAGAAAGACAGTTATATGAAGCCCTGGTAACTTTAAGGCTCAAGAACCAACTACGCTGTGTTAGGACTTCAGTAAGTGGTCAGCAAGTTAGCTTTGTTATTCAATATGCATCTTCTCCTCACTGAACTGTATGCCTTGTTTTAGTACATTTTTCTCTAATAAAGCTCTTTTTCACTTTTACTGTGTGAGTTTACTGGTGCCACACCCAGCTGAGCTTGGTGACGTCACTGAACCATGGCTGGCCTGCCGTGATATGGTCTCCCATCCAAATACTTGCCGGGGTCAACTGTGCTGAGATCTGATGAGATCAGGCTAACCTGGGCTATCCAGGTCAGGGCTTAACGGTTAATGCATTGCTTTAAAGTAGTCAAAGAAACTGTAGATCGGATCCGTTTTTCCACTGGTGGAAAAGGGCAGGAAGGTGTCTTCTTTGACCACCAAAAAGGCTTTGTCATTACTGCCACAAGGAACAAGGGCTGTAATTAGGAGGGGAATTGGCCGGGATGGAGCAAAAAAGCTGGCTGATGTGACACTACCCGTGGGAAGTTTTTCCTGCACTTTTCTTTCAAAACAGGCCAGCTAGAGAAAAATAACCACTAAAGATAAAAACAGAAGGATCAAGAAAGCCAACTAACCAATGGTTTCTCCGTTCCAACAATAAACTGTTCTGCAAACAGTGTTTCATATGAACTCTCTCCTTCCCAGGTGTATAGACATCGCTCTAGCTATAACAGCCTTTCTATACAAGTAGAGCTGAATCACCGGCCATGGAATAATATAATGTAGCGTGTAGCTTGGCTCCAGCCCATTATATGAAGACAATGTAAGGCATGGACCAAAAATTAAAAAAAAAGGCTGCAGTGCTTTAGATGCAGTTAACATTTTGTCAGAATTCTTTGCATCAAAATATTGTTTAAAATCACTGTAATGTTATGACTCTGAGATTTTTATGTTTATGAGATTTTTTTTTCTTTCCTCCCTCTTTGTTCTCTTATGGCTTCCAACAATTATGCATCATATTGGTAGAAAAACATTTCACTGTCTAAATAAGGCATCTCTCATACCACTTTATAATCTCTAACCTGTTCATTCAAGCAATTGAACCACCATACGGAATTTTACTGTGGGCTTGAGACATGATACAACTTCAGCCTGAGAACCCTTTGCTATTGCTTCAAACTCTGTATTGTCAGACTTCTTATCACAATATAGTAAGCACTTAGAACACCTGACATACAAAATCCCAAATAATATCAACGTACACTGATGGTGTCAGAATTCTTTCATGGTAGGGAACATAGCTTGTTACAGATGGTTTATAAACACATGCTTGATGTTTGCTTTAAGGGATGCTAATTTTGAATTGATAAAAGAATCTCAGGGCCAAATTTCATGTTATGTTAGGGATCCATGATTTGATCTCCCAACCTTTAGCTCAGGTTTAAAAAGCAACTGACAAGGATTTGGACTGGTGTGCAGCACTTGGGTTTAACCCTTTCCTCCCTATACTATACTATCCCCAGATGCAACATGTATGCATACCTTTTTCTAATCTGAGTGGAGCATTTCTATTGTGAATGCCTGGGGGAGTGCATTAATCCCCCCCATAGTAACTTTTTATGATTAAACCACATGTCAGGAGATCCACTCGCATATCTCCAACAAAATGTGTAGTTTTACTCTCTGAGATGTGCTTTAATCACATATACCCCTTTTAAAATATCAAACTGGCCATTTTTAGCAGATGTTCAAGACGACAATTATTTCTCCAAAAAATAAGGGACTTCCCTGTATTGCTAAAGTGACATTAGTAGTTTGATAACGTTACAAACACACTGGAGGTGGTGAAAGAGGACTTCTCTGTGTCTCGTTTACTCCATTTTCCTAATTGTAGCTGCTCTTCCAAGCCCTGCATAACTCAACAGGCTGTAAATTGGACTGAATCAGATTTCAAGTACATCAGAGTACAAACAGATTCGGATCTATTCAGGTGTACTCCTAAGGGAATTACACTCCACACATTTTGAAGGGACATACACATTTGTAGATGTATCTTTCTGTGTGCTTAAAACTACACAGCTTTAAGGGCTGACTGGGAGAGAGGGGGGGAAGTGTATAGGTATCCAACAAATATTCATGACAGTCACACTAAAATATGCTTCTGGAGACTTGAAGCTTTTCCTAAATAGTTTGAAGAACTAAGAAAAACTTTCAAAAGATGTTTGAATAAAGATCATGGTTGGGCACAGAAAACGAATAAGTGCAACACAGGCAATGAGAGCTCTTCAGTACCATCTCCAAGACTCTGACAACTTGTTGTCTGTACTCAGCCGCAGTTCAAATCCTCTACTCTTTTCTCGTGTATTGTTCACACGTTTTTTTTTCTCCAACAGGATCAGAAACTAGTTCTTTAGGATGCGCAAGCCTTTCACTTTCTTTCACTTCAGCCTCTGAATTATAATTTTTTTTTTAAGGGGATAGTAGTGGCTCATTCAGTGTTTATGATCAACAGCAGAGCCTAATTAAGCACTTCTCACCTTAGGATCTAAATAGCCCTCTGAAAAAAAACGCTTACTCAGGTTACAAAAGTGCTAATTGATAAAACACTTTCCTCATCCAGCACAGAGAAGTCACATGTCAAAAGACCACGGGTAAGGCCCTTTTTGGGAGACCTTGTTATGCATTTTATAAAAGCGACATTGTCAGATTATTATCATTGCTTATGGCAACGCAAACCCATCAAAGAGTACGGGACAGGGCATCCACCCCCGCCCAGGGACTGATCACGACCCTTTTAGCGCCTTGAACCCGACATAAATCCCATCCAGATATTTATCATTCAAATAGATCCCACTGTTTGATCCAAAAGGCTCACTGGGGCCATTTATGCATGGGAAGTTTTGCCTTGGATTTGCTGCTCTCTGGACGCACATTTTCCCCATCCGAATTCTCAAAACTCTGCAGGGGGGGGGCTTGTTTTTGAGTTTTGAGAATGTGGATGGGGAAAATATGCATCTAGAGCAGGGGTTCTCAACAAGGGGGGAATTCCCCCCTGGGGGGGAATTTTAGGGTTCCCGGGCGGGAATTGGGACCACTATTCAGCAAATATGCATGTTATTTGGCATGCTCCTTTTGAGTTAGACTATCTTGGGAAGGTGGGGAAATTATATTCTGAACAATGGGGAAAGGGGGGGGGGACGGAGCAAAAAAAAAGGTTGAGAACCACTGATCTAGAGAGTGGCAAATCCAAGGCACAACCTCCCATGCATCAATGGCCAAGGATGTTTTAATGGGGCGGGACTCACTCGCAGCTTCTGCTCCAGCTGTCGGATCCGTTGCTCGGACACAAAACCCAGGCTGATCCCGCCGCGGGGCCGCATCCTGCAGCCCGGAGGAAAAACCCTGGCAAAGCTCACCAAGGCAGGCAGAGCAGCTGCTTCTTCCACTCCATCCTCCCAGATGCAATACCTGGGAGAAGCCGTTTGAATCACCCAATCAGCGGCGAGGGCTAAGCTTCTCCGCGGTTGCTATGGTTACCCATCCCTCTTGGACCCGCGGGGAGGACCGCGATTGGCTGGATTAAGGAAACAACAGATGGAAGGAGGAGGCGCAGAATTGGTGGGAGAATGGGAGGCATGCCCAAGATAGTGTCCAAATGAACTTAAACTGGGAAGTACTGAAGGTTATGTTTTGCTCTGATTCAACTGATTAAGGTAGAAATGTTACTAAGATTAAAGATTGAGATTTTAAGAAATGTAATCTGATTAATAGATGGAGTATTGTATTGAATTAGAAATTAAATGCAAAGGTGACAATGAAGTGATCAAAAAAGATAAAAAGTTATCAAAAATGTCCGAATGAACTTAAATTGGGAAGTATTGAAAGTTATGTTTTGCTCTGATTCAACTGATTAAGGTAGAAATGTTACTAAGATTAAAGGTTTAGATTTTAAGAAATGTAATCTGATTAATATATGGAGTATTGTACTGAATTAGAAATTAAATGCAAAGGTGACAATGAAGTGATCAAAAAAGATAAAAAGTTATCAAAAATGTCCAAATGAACTTAAATTGGGAAGTATTGAAAGTTATGTTTTGCTCTGATTCAACTGATTAAGGTAGAAATGTTACTAAGATTAAAGATTGAGATTTTAAGAAATGTAATCTGATTAATATATGGAGTATTGTACTGAATTAGAAATTAAATGCAAAGGTGACAATGAAGTTATCAAAAAGATAGAGGAGGAGAGAGGGGAAGTCAACGTAAATATATGAACTAATTAGTTATATAGAATAGAGAAATATTGTTTATATCATATAATTATCTTAATGAATGATGGAAACTGTGTGTGTGTGTGTGTGTGTAAAGTGCCGTCAAGTCACAGCCAACTTATGGCGACCCCTTTTGGGGTTTTCATGGCAAGAGGCTAACAGAGGTAGTTTGCCAGTGCCTTCCTCTGCACAGCAACCCTGGTATTCCTTGGTGGTCTCCCATCCAAATACTAACCAGGGCCGACCCTGCTTAGCTTCTGAGATCTGACGAGATCAGGCTAGCCTGGGCCATCCAGGTCAGGGCATGATGGAAACTACTATACTATAAAAAACAATAAAAAAATTTATATAAAAAAAACAAAAACAGATGAAGGAGGCGGCGGCGGCGGCGGCTTCTTCCTGGGTTAGGGTTCAGCTCCTTTCCCCTCTTTCCTTGCTCAGCATGAGGACAGGAATCGGTCGTTTTTCTCCGGTTCCTCCCCCGACTCCCCCGTGCCCATCTCCCTGCATCTCCCTTGAGCACGATGGCCGTTTATGCAGGGGAGGTTTTGCCTTGGATTTGTGAAGTGCCCTGGTTGTCTTATAGAGTCCAATGAAGACAACTAGGAGGTGGTTAAAAAGAGCAACAGTTCTTTATTTAGCTAAACACAGACCTGGGGGTGAAATAATCCACAAACAAGATGCAGAGTTACTCACCTGAGAAACAAAGGAAAGTCAGTATCATTTATGCATTCGCATGGGGCAGGCCCATGGCTGCTGACAAGCAGATTGATACACAAAAGCACACAATGCACATCACTTTTAATTAGCATAACCTATAGATATTGGCCAAAGGCGTCACTTAGTGAGTGCCTGATCTTGTGAGCTCGGTAACCAGAAACCACATTCCTGAAGATGAACGTAATTCAGAGCTCTCTACTGGTGAGAGGCCGTACCAGGCACAGAGAGCATGATTTGTTGGTTCATGGCTCCTGGATGCCAACTTCCCAAAGCTTCCATGTTTGTGCGTATGAGCACATAGTGTTCTAAACCAGCCCTTATATCTGGGCATTACATTTGCCGCTCTCTGGATGCACATTTCCCCCATCTAATTTCTCACAACTCAACAATAAGCGCCCCCCACCCCATGCAGAGTTCTGAGGATTCGGATGGGGAAAATGCATCTGGAGCGCGGCAAATCCAAGGCAAAACCTCCCATGCGTAAATGGCCAAAGTAACACCGTCACACTCCCGTCCCCCTTTGCATTTTGAGCATATCGTCGCACACTGACTAAAAATGTATCCAGAATCCATTGGGTGCGTGTCCAGGCAGGTTGCAAGCAGTTTATCTTCCCAGGAAACAGAAGGCATCCATTTTTTCCCATTTATTTATTGTTATGGCCATTGGCCAGCATAAAATAACAGAGCAGTGCAAGTACCTATATAGAACATTAGTAAAATAAAGAAGGCATCATTTTATCATGTATTGCCTGGAGAGCTCCTGGGATTACAACTGATCCCCAGGTGATAGAGATCAATTCACCTGGAGAAAACGGCCACTTGGGCAATAGGACTCTATGGCATGAGAGGCCACTGAAGTCCCTCCCCTTTCTAAACCCTGCCTTCCTCAGGCCCCACCCCTAAGATCTCCAGATATTTCCCAACCTGGAGCTGGCCTAGGGTTACCAGGTCCCTTAGGTTGTTTCTGGGGCAGAGCCTGAAGAGGGCAGGGTTTGGGGGAGGGGCTTCAATGCCATAGAGTCCAATTGTCAAAACAGCCATTGGCTCTATTGGCTGGAGATCAGTTGTAATAGCAGGAGATCTCCAGCTAGTACCTGGAGGTTGGCAACCCTAGCAGTCACGCCACTGGCTCCTCATCAGTTACTGAGTTCAATTCAAGGTACTGTCTTATCTTGGACCCTCACACCTGCAGGACCGCCTCTCCTGCCCTCCTTTTGCTCATCTGATCTGGGCCTCCTGAGGTTGCCACCTTGCAAATAGGCAAGATCAACAACTGCCTGTTTTGTGCCGTGGCCCCCATCCCACGGAATGGCCTGCCTGAAGAGGTCAGGAAGGCTCCTATGCTTCTGGCTTTCTGCAAACTATGTGAAGCACAATTGTTCAGGAGGCTATTTTTGTAAAGGGAATAGAGCTTTATTATAACACAATAGTTCAGGAAGTTGCTTTAATAAAGGGTAACGGGGTTCGGATTATAGTACAGTATGTACTATTTATTGCTGTATTTATTTTGCTCTTGTGTTCCAACTCACATAATACCATTTTCTGCACTGTTTAACATGCGGTCTTTAATACTGGTGCTTGTTTCACCTGCTGAGGACAGAGTAACCCCAATTTTCCTTTCCCTGAGAGAAGTGTTCAATGTTCTGACAGCATGGTTCTCTGAGTAGCTGGAATGTTCACAGTTCAGCGAGCGGCTTCATTCATCACCACAACCCTAATCAGCACCACCTTCTCTAATGGCAGATTGACGGCTGAGTGCCTATCAGTAATACAGCAAAAAGAAGCCACTTATAGAAAGTCTGGGCTTTGTTTTAAAAAGCAGATAGCCACAGGATTAAATGCGCTCATTGTGTGTGTGTGGTGTGTGTTAAGTGCCTGGCGACCCTATGAATAAAAGTCCTCCAAAATTTCCTATCCTTGACAGCCTTGCTCAGATCTTGCAAATTGAAGGCTGTGGCTTCCTTTATTGAGTCAATCCCTCTCTTGGGTCTTCCTCTTTTCCTGCTGCCCTCAACTTTTCCTAGCATGACTGTCTTTTCCAGTGACTCTTGTCGTCTCATGATGTGGCCAAAATACGATAGCCTCAGTTTAGTCATTTTAGCTTCTAGGGTCAGTTCAGGCTTGATTTGATCTATAACCCACTGATTTGTTTTTTTGGCAGTCCATGGAATCTGTAACCCTCTCCTCCAACACCACATTTCAAAGGAATCTATTTTCTTCCTATCAGCTTTCTTCACTGTCCAGCTTTCACACCCATACATAGTAATAGGGAATCCGATGGCATGAATTAATCTAGCCTTGGTGGCCAGTGACACATCCTTACACTTCAAAATCTTTTCTAGCTCCTTCTGTGCTCATTACCCACCAAGAATCAGTGAAGTTGAGTGTCAGCTGAAAATTGGGGGGGGGGGGCTGACGTAGATAGATGGGTCTGCTCCAGCCCGTAACTGTTTACGGCAGGGGTCCCCAACATGGTGTACATGGGCACTATGGCACTTGTCGACACCTTTCCTGGTGCCCACCAAGTGTTTTTAAGTGGGTGGGTCCAGACGGGGCTTTTGCCCAGCAGGGCATTGATTGGCCATTGGAGATCAGATTGGCTGTGCAGATTCCTTGCTCACTGGGGCCTTATAATAAGCAGTGTGGCGAGCCGTGCATGCCACTTCCCAAAATCTCACAAGATTCCTTCTTGCAAGAGTTTTGTAAGTGCTTTCTGTTCCCAGGGAACTCTCTTGCAAGACAAAGTAATCTTATGAGAGTTCAGTTAGCCTGTATAGCATGCATGGCTTTGCCAAGCTATAAGAAAGCAGGAACAATGACCAGATGAGGAGGATACTGGGGTGGGGGCACAGTGGTGAGCTGTAGAGGGACAGTGCCTGACACTTTGAGCAGCTATCGCATAGAATGGAATTAAGATCTGGTTTACCATTCAGGACAACTTTTCAAAGCTGAACTCTGTGGTGGACCACAGGAGAAAGCAACTGTGCAATACAGGAGAAAAACTACATTGATTGGGTATGATTAATATGGAATTAAATATGCTGTAAGCAAAAAAAATGGCCCAGGCTAGCCTGATCTCGTCAGATCTCAGAAGCTAAGCAGGGTCAGCCCTGGATAGTATTTGGATGGGAGACCACCAAGGAATACCAGGGTCGCTGTGCAGAGGAAGGCACTGGCAAACCACCTCTGTTAGTCTCTTGCCATGAAAACCCCCTAAGGGGTCCCCATAAGTTGGCTGCGACTTGACGGCACTTTACACACACACACAAGCAAAAACATGCCTGCAAATTTCTAGTAAGTAGTATGTTAACCAGTAATTTGGGATTTTACAAATTCTTCAGTGTCAGCAAGTAGTTTTAACTCCTGCCTAGATTAATAAATAGACATTTAGCACCAGTTTAAATCCTGTTTAACATCAAGGTTTTGTTACCGTTACCTCTAATAGCAAAGCAGTGAGTGGCTCTCCTGTATGGATCAAAAAAATTAACAAGGGCTAGGGTATATATTTTTGCAAACCTAGAGTAACCCCCAGATTTGCAGGTCCTCAACCATGTGCATGTAATCTGAACAAATACTCTTGATAGACAACATACAGTGCAAAGTTAAATACAATACAAAGTTTATTAAAAATAGGTTGCAAGTGAAATACAGTAGAAATGGGAAACTACAGCAGTTTTGATGTTTTTTTCTCCATAATAATGCACAGTTATGAAAAGCACTTTTACTCATATCCACACTTGATCTGAATGCCCAACAGCAGTCAAATCCACTCCATGTTAGGTGCTATTTCCTTGCTTCGCTTCTAGCAGCAACAGTATTCCAGCCACAGCATATCTAGTGTTCTCAAGATAAATCTGGGGAGGCTTGCTTTTCCTGATTAGCAGGCATAGGCAAGCGTACAAATCCTTCATTAACACTTTCAACCAATTTAATCTCCTACTTCATATTTAACAGGTGAACGGTAAAAGCACACTTTCAAATAAGAAACCTGAAATATGTAAAAAAAATATTTACACTCCAATTTAATATCATTAACCTGCGTTTATTTTATCATACAACTCTTATTAAAAGTGATTTCTAAGGCAGTGAAAGTCTACCCTCTGCATTTGGAAGTGTGCATAATTCCCTAAATATATATTTATAAGAGAACATATTATACAGAAAATCAATCTAAAACCCAATTAAGGGCTTTATCAAATAGAAAATTTGCTTAGAATCACAATATAATATATTCATTTTAAACATCACACAATGAGAAACAAACTCTGATGAGGTCCTTATTCTCAACATCATCAGCCATATATGCATAGCTGAAGGAACAGTGGGAGAAAAAAGATTTCAACCATTTAAAATTAAATAATGCTGCAATGTAGTGTGAAAAATAGCTTGAACTGCCAATATTTTCTACAGTATAAAGGAAGAGGACAGCAGTAAACCAGACAAGCAGCTTGACTATCATTCTTCTCAACATGAATGACTAGTGATGTGATACTGACAAGCCACCTCAGTGAAAGTCTTATTGGCAGGCATTGCTTTATTGTTTCTTGTTGCAGTCATAGCATTTATATGCCACTTCCCCCCCACCCCCGAAGTAGTGCTTAATATCCTAGCTATTGGTAATTAACTTCTGTTAGTCCTTCCTTTTGTGAATATTTAACTTTGGTTTTGTCTTGGCTACAGTAGCTACTAAAAAGCAGCTTAATCCCTATTGCTTATTTCTGGAATAGTATTAAAACTTAGTAGCCTCCCTTCACATATGCATGCAAACCACACCCATGTGCCCATCTTCCCTATCTTGACTTCAGCTATCACCAGATTTTAAAACTCTCAAATGTAAGAAGCATTTCGAAGTTCAGTGTTGGGGTGAAGGAGAAACAGTTGAAAATCCCAAAGGTGCGTCTCTTGTCACATTAGTGGACTGTCATTAAGCTAAATCAAGTATTTCATATCTAAAGGACTATACAGAGGACCACTCTGTATCTGAGGATTAAATACTCTTATGTATCCTTTTTTATATTCAAGTTGTTTTACTGCAAGAGTTTATCCAAGGAAACCACTGAATCCAGCCCTAGTTTTTCATTGATATGCTTATAATCTGTATAACCGCCTTAAAATTAGTAGCAAACAATCTGCACATCAGCAAATCTGTGCACAGATTAGGCAGTTCAAGCTATATAGCCACTCTCTCTGCTCAGCAGCTAGCAAAGTGTTTCTGTAAGAAACCAGGAAACAACTATTCTTCAACAAGTGTTACCCAGAAATATTGCAGAAGTACTTAATCCCCCCAAACAAGGGAAAGGGTGGGGAGAAAGAACATAATGATACTGGATTCTTATAACTAAAATATATCTTACAGTGCTTTAATCGTATAAACCACAAGCTCTTGATAAAGAATTGGTTCTCTTGCTATTGCAACGTGACTAAATTTCAAACAGTCCAGATAGAGAATTCCATTGCATCTCGTCAGGAGATACTTTCTTCTTCTTGAACAGCCCCTTTCCCAGTCACACTAAGATCTTTCAGATACTTCCGATAAGGTGCATTTTACCCTATTTTGTATTCAACTCATTTTCCAGTTCCATTAATTTCCTAGAAGCCTTTACTTTGTTGGACACATCCTGGCCTTGGGAAAACAGTCTCTGTCGCTCCCGGAAAGTCAAGTTTTCTGGTGCACCGGGTAAATCTGTATCTTGACTGCAAAGGAGAGAAAATGATTGTTCACTGTTATAAACATGGATTATGATGCCTTACTAAATTTACTAGGAAGTCTCTTAGAAATCAATGAGCTTATTTCTAAGTAGACAGAATTGCACTGTTAGCGGCAAGTACCTTTTTTCCTGTACAGACAATTTTGTTGAGAGTCTATCAGATTTGATTTTAAATGTTGGTGTTCTTGTTTAGATTTGCTAAATATTTATTACAGGAGTGATTCGTACTGAAAGTTGCTCCCATGTAACTATTTTGGTTACTTACACATTTACTTCACTTATAGCCTGCCTTTCTCACTGAGACTCAGGGTGTATGGATTGCAAACATGCCAGACTCAACATGGAAATGTTAAATGGTGCTTCCACATGCATGGTGTATATGTAGACAACACCAGGATGTGCCACTAACGCTAGTCATTTGTCAATAATTTAAGTATCATACCATAACTAACAGCCCATTCCTGAGCTCTTGGCTGAAAAGAGCTCAGAAAGAGTGCAAGAGGCTGTGCTGGCATCTGGACTGCTTGCGCCGGTGCCTGGGCCACTTCCTACACACTTGACACTGAGAGACACTGTCCTTCAGTGTTACTACTCTGAAGATGCCTGCCACAGTTGCTGGCGAAACGTCAGGAAAGAAAATTCCAAGACCACGGTTACACAGCCCGGATAACCTACAAGAACCAATGAGGCTATCATACTTTAGGTACATTATGAGAAGACAAGAGTCACTGGAAAAGACAATCATGCTAGGAAAAGTTGAAGGCAGCAGGAGAAGAGGAAGACCCAACAAGAGATGGACTGACTCTATAAGGAATCCATAGCCCTCAATTTGCAAGACCTGAGCAAGGCTGTTAAAGATAGGATGTTTTGGAGGACACTGATTCATTGGGTCGCCATGAGTTGGAAGCGACTTGACGGCACTTAACACACACACACAAGTATGTAGTATTTGTTGCATTAACATGTCATGTTTAATACTTACACTATATTTTAGATTTCTGGAATCCTAGTCCCATTACATTGTTTATTAAATGTCTCCTCATCCTACTGATAGTACTGACTTACATTATGTAATCCAACTTGAGTCTCAGTGAGAAAGGCAAACTATAAATAACATAAATATTTTTAAATCACAATTATATGACAGCATACATAGTGCTATTTCATTTTACCTTTTTGATTTTTTATCTCTTGGGTCCAGATAAGATTCCTGTGATCCTGCAATTGCTCCAGTAGATCCAGTGTAAGAGTTTGATCCTTATGCAAGAGAAAGTAAAATTAGAGTTGAAAGGCTGGATTGGTGAAAAAAGTTAACCTTTCTGTTAAAGGTGCAATGCTCTTAGCTGGAATAAAGTCTCACACCCATGAATTCTAGTCTTTGAAGACAATCAAATACTCATCTTTCCAGTCAAAAAATGTAGTCTATCCCTAGAGCTACTGGCCTTTTAATTTAAAGGACAGAAAGATACAATATTGCCATGCCCTTTTATTTTAAAACAGGGACATGGTAAGATGGAATGAAATTTTTGAAGAATATAGGAAAACATGTATGTAGAGTGATAAAACAACTAACAATGTCAATAGCAAGTATGCAAATCCTACACACGTAGCAAATATGCTACACTCTTAGGCTGCTTAAGTCCTACTGAAATTAACTGAATGCAGGCAGCCTGAGTGCAGGATTACATTTTAAGAGCTTTCTAGTTTCAAGAAAGCTGAAGAATATATTTACAGCTAAAATATGGAACTACTGCTTTCTTCATGGCTGAATATTACTTAGCTGATCTGCTTATGAAGCATATGGTAAGAGTATTTATCAAAATATGGAAAGTTAGGGTGTGTTCCTGTGACAACTTTCTACATTAGTTTGCTAGTTACAGAGCCAGCCTGAAAACTGTATGGCTTTTTATAATTTTATATTCTGAGAAGGAAATTAGTTCTTCCCCCTATTATGTAAGCCCCATTTTGTACATGTTTTATAGCACTGCACCTTTAATACTTAGCTCTTATACAAATAAAATTCCTACACAACAGACTGATCTTTTCCAAAGGCCACAAGACTAAACACACTCACTTCCACTTGAAACAGCAATACTATACACAGATGTTAGCAGTATGATTGTTTTGGTAGGAGAAAAAAAGTCCTTGTAAAAGTTGCCACAATTCCTTATCCATTTTCATCTTTTTTTGAGTCTCAAATACAGCATGTGTTATATCTTGTGAGCCTTTATCTACACAAAAGCAAATGTATGCTCCTTCCATTAGTGTATTCAATTACTGAACCTGAATAGTGGAAATTAAACTTGTTTGTAGATTTTAGCACTGTAAAACAATATTTAACACTGTGTTGATTCACCGGTAGTAAACCAAGGTTGCAATGCTATGCACGTGTACTTCGGAGAAAGTCCCATTTTACTTAGTGAGATTTACTTCTGAGAAAACATGCACTGGATCACATTCCCAGGTTTTACGGAACACATTTCAAAGAAATGAATTTGTTTTGGTCATTGCCAGATTTTAAATCTAACCATCGTTTTTGTTGAAAAATCTGCCTTAATACAGACAAGACTGCAGCTCACCCAATTTTACTCCAAATTTGAGAAAGCCAGTATTTTTTAAAGTGGACCCAAGCAATCCAGTGGAAGGAGCTGGGAACATTCAGTTTTGCAGAAGCACAGTTTGCCATGTGTTAGTGTTCATAAAAGGACAGAAAGGAAAGAGTTAGCAAGATGGAGAGATGACAAGCTGCACAGCAAATTCTGCATTTTGTGCAAAGAGCTTTGTACTTTACGTTGGTAGTCTTCATTGATTGTGCACTCAGGTTAAATATACACCCCTGTTCTATACACTTTTTAAATATGTATGACATACAAATAACCAGAATTAGTCAAATGGTTCATGCATTGTGTCTATGATGAAGTATTAGCATTCCTCAATTATTACCAAAATGTACCTACATTCATTTGCATCTTCAAATGAGACACTGGGCTGGATCCAGAGCAAGGACTGCAGATCTTCCACACTTTCACTTCCCTATAAGCACCCCATTTCTGACCATACACAAGTTTATTCCTGGGATCATGGGACTTGCATGGAACAACAGCCACACTGGCCAATGGACTGCACTGAAGAGGGAAGGGGAAGAAACTCCCTTTTTTCTCTTCTGTTGGCAGAGCGCCACTGATGGATGAGGCAGGAAGGATGATTTTGTCCCCTTCCTTTCTCACTAGAGTCCAGTGACCTGCGTGGCTGTTAGTTCACATGGATCCTGCGACCTCAGGAATAAACTGTCCTGGGATTGGAAATGGTTGATGAGGGAGGAGAAAGTAGGAAAGATCTGCAACCATAACTGACAGATCACTGGATATAGCAATAAGACATTAACTACTGGAAGAGGTAGCTTCCCCAAATACAAGAGTCCAGTAGCACCTTAAAGACTAACAAAAATATTTTCTGGTAGGGTATGAGCTTTTGTGAGCCACAGCTCACTTCTTCAGATACTCTTGCCCTTTTCCCCAAATACAGTTTAATAGAAATATTGCGATGAGTGATTTATCATCATGCTGTACTTGAGGGTGATTGGGGAAGGGTTAAGATTAACTAATTATTATTTCTGAAGTTTAAATGTAAGTGCCACATAGAATCTCAAAGACCAGTATCTTCCAAATCTGACCCCTTCTAGGTTGAAGATAAGGAGCCCCGTGGCGCAGAGTGGTAAACTGCAGTACTGCAGTCCAAGCTCTGCTCACAACCTGAGTTCGATCCCGACGGAAGTTGGTTTCAGGTAGCCGGCTCAAGGTTGACTCAGCCTTCCATCCTTCCGAGGTCGGGCAAATGAGTACCCAGCTTGCTGGGGGTAAAGGGAAGATGACTGGGGAAGGCACTGGCAAACCACCCCATAAACAAAGTCTGCCTAGTAAACGTCGGGATGTGACGTCAATCCATGGGTCAGGAATGACCCGTTGCTTGCACCTTTACTTAGGTTGAAAATCCATTTTTATGTAAATTATAATCATCACATCATTTACTTTACAGCACTACCACTGATAACTGTTATGAATGGGATTATGAATTATATTATATGGGATTATATTATATGGGATTATACATTCCTGTTCAATTATCAGTAGAAGCACAGAAAATTATCATTCCTTTTAACAGGTAATCTCACAGCAGCTGGGGGTTTTGTAGTGGTACCTTAACGAATGCATAATGCCTAAATATAAAATATGCTCAGTTGTGTATGAATTTGATTAAGAGCAAAAATGGGGCTATTCAGCCATTACTTCCCTTTCTCCCACCTTTACATGTTAAGATTGCCCCTCACTATAAGTAATTCCTCAAACTGGGAGAATTTTCCACTCTTTCAGCAAGGATTTCTTTCAATCCTACAGAATTTTAAGTCAGGAGTGGAATGAATCTGTGTTCAAATAGCTGTGGGATCTCCTGCTTCAGGTGATCCTCCTTTTCCAAGCAGTGATAACGTGAAGCTGGAAAAAACTTGAGCCACTCCTGAGCTCAGTGGGAAGAGTCAAGGGAGAGGGAAGGAGAAACAATATTCAAACCCTAGTAAAATTAAATTGGGGAAGTATGGTAAAAATAATTATTTCAATAACTTTGTGCTTGCCACATTATTAAAAGCTCAAAACTAGAAATATTTGTTGCCAAGATAGAAAGTCAGGAAGAGAAACTCAGAAAGGAGAAGAGGTGTGGGGGGGGAGGCTTTTACTCTAACAGTCTTGTACCATAAAGGTCAACATGCGCTGCCATAGTATTGTTCTCATGTCAATGATTAGCACTCATTCCCTGAACACATATCTAGCATTTAGGATACAACACTTGTCAGCTCGTATAATTTGAAAGCCATTTGCACACTATTTGCATGCCAAACAACAAGCAAATAGGCAACTTCTTCCCAATTAATGAACCAAACACACATATCCTGTTTTCGTGATAAGCATATAGCTCAGAAATGTCAAAGTACCATGGAGGCAATGGAATAAGAAAGTGAAAGAGATACAGGATAAAAGCCAAAACCAACAGTACTTTTAGCTAGTTGAACAAGAATTAAAAATAATAATTTTGCTTTCATTATATGAAAGTACGAATTGTGGAGAGTTTCATAAAGAATAAAGATAATTGAAAGAACACACCATTTACCATAGCATACATCACCATGCTGAGGATAGTGATTGAGTAAGAAATAATCATAAAGTGATTCTGTCCAGGAAATCATAGTGTGAAATGCGTAGAGAGTTTCATACAGAAAGATTCGTATTTAAAATTTTGTGTCTACCTTTTGCGTTGCTGGGATTGATGAAACTCGGTTTGTTTGGTAAGGGAGGGGGGTGGCTCGGTTTGTGAGCAGTACTGTTGGCATTGACCGAGGATGGCTGGAATGAGTTGGAAAGGAAGATGCCATCTGAGGCTGGGCGTGGCTGGCGTGAGGGCTGCTGTGGCTTAAGGGTGGCAGGAGGAAGGTCACCATAAGACTTTCTTGTACTGGAGTACTTATCCTGACCTGCTGCTAGACAGGAATCCTCCTCCTCCTCATCATTGTATGCAACAAACTTGGCAGTATAAATCGTATCAGGGGAGAGGACCTGTGTTTTGAGGTAAGAGGTGTTTCGCTGAGGTGGGGGAGGAGGAGCATTAGATGAAGGGGGCAGGGGTGGGAATTCATATTCCCGTGGAAGCGGAGGTCTGTACAGACCAGGCTCATCAGGTTCCAGCAATCTCCGTTCCGCCTCATCATGCTGACGGCGCCTTTCAGCCTCCAGGCGATTGTAATATTCTTCTTCCTGTCGCCTCTGGCGAGCCAAAAGGAACAAAAGGGTACCAGTCAATACATTTTTTCAAGTAAACCAGGCAATATTTTTCTATGAAAGATTCAAAGATACAATTCACTTCTTTATTCCAAAGAAATGAGCAACACTTCCTGTTGTATAAAAAAGAATTATGTAAATGTTGGTCCATTTTTGTATTGAGAAAAATGTACAAAGGACTACCAAATCTTACATGTAGTTTAAAATAAAATAAAATTGAGCATAACCATTATGGATCTCCACTTTGCCTTCAGTCAAAAGAAACTAGTAGTTTCTTGTATTCTCATCCATTCTTTTCATCATTAGAAAACCTCAATTTAACATCTAGTAGAGTTTACTGCCATAATTGATCTGGTACATGCACATTAAAGATGACAACCATCTATTATAAGATTATTTAACACTCAGCTAACAGTGAGAACTTTTTATATATACTGAACTCTATTTATAACCTCGTAACTGGTAGTGCAAGCATAATGCTAAGGGAATGGTACACACTCAATCTCCTTTCACCCTTCTGATGTTGTGTACCGTCTCCCTGTATCTCTTACTAGTTTTGGGGGCATTATTTAATACTAAACAGTAAAGAAATCAATGAAGATAGCAATAAAGAAGTGGAACACTGAGAATCATCTGGCGAACATTATAACATGACAGATTTCTTAGGACTGATACAGATGTAATGCTCACCATAGTTTACTGAGTGACCCACTTCTTTATCTGACCCTCATACAAATTGTGCATGCCACCCGCAACCATAGTTCAGCTTTATGCTTGACCATTTCACGCTGGGTACTCATTTTACCGACCTCGGAAAGATGGAAGGCTGAATCAACCTTGAGCCGGCTACCTGAAACCAACTTCCGTTGGGATCGAACTCAGGTCGTGAACAGAGCTTGGACTGCAGTACATCAGCTTACCACTCTGCGCCACGGAGCTCCTAGTCCAGTCTATTACAAGCACTAATACCTTGTCGGTGGAAGCACCCAAAAGGTGAAATGCCCTTCCCTCAACCATTAGTCTGGTACCATTTGTTTTATGGTTTTCATTTTTTAAGCAAATCAGGTATTCACAAGTGAGGGATCCGCAAGGATTTGCAAAGGGCATCTCATTTTCCACTCCCCCACTATTTTCTTTCACTTCCCTAAAGGCCTCTATAGCCTCTCCCTGCTTCCCTCTCTACCTACCAGCCAATCTTACTTTATCTGCTCCCGTCTTCAGCTTTTCTTTCTTTCCTCTCCCAGCAGCCTCTACCCGGGAAAACTAGCAGTGCAGTGGGGAGCCCACAAGGACTTGTAGGGGGCGCCTCACTTTCAAATGTATCCTTCTCCCCACGCTATTTCCCTCTTCCTGGGAAACCCCACATTCTTATCGTTCTCTATTTCCTTCTCTCCTTCCCACCCAACTACATTTTATCTACCCCCTAACTTCAGCTATATTTACTACGTTTATAACCCACTTTTCTTATCAATGGGGAGCTAAAGCAGTTTATATAATTCTCTTCAAATTAATCTTCACAATAACCCCGTGAGGAGGTTACACTGAATGTGTGACTGGCCCAACGTCACCTAGCACGATTCCATGGCAGAGTGGGGATTTGAATTTTGGGTCTCTCAGATCCTAGTTTGAAACTTTAGCTACAACTTTTTATGTGGAGCTAAACCAGCTTTTATGTGGAGCTTTTTTTTTTTAGCTCCACCAGCTTTTATGTGGAGGCTGCTGTTGAACAATAGTGAGCTCCTGGACGAGCCACGGAACTGACGTGGCAGCAAGTCGCCCAATGGCTGCTAGTGGGCCTGGCTCTGGTGAGTCCTCCCTCAAAGGCCACAACAGCCTGGAAAAAGCCCTGGAAAAAGCCCTGACAGAAGATAGGCTTCAACTGGCAATACAGTTGTGGTTGCCTAGCAACGGCCACAGAGGGCGTTTATTTCTTAAAGCTACAGGTGCCGCTTTTATTATTTGGGGCCAGGGATTAACCCCCCTCCAGTGGTTTGTTTTCCTGATATTTCAGATTTTTCTGCAAAGCTGGGGCTTTTCTCAGGTTTGCACAAACATCTTTCTTGCCTCTCCACAGCTCCAGTCTCTGGATTTAAGTATCCACAGATTTGGCCATGCCGAGAATTAGATATACTGATTGACATGCTAAGTTTGGAGGGAAGGTGGCATGGCATAGCCCGATCTCATCTGATCTCGGAAGCTAAGCAGGGCCAGTACTTGGAAGGGAGACCACCAAGGAAGGCTCTGCAGAGGAAGGCGATGGCAAACCAGCTTTGCTTCTCACCTGCCTTGAAAGCCCCTTGTTTGGGTTGCCATAAATCAGTTGCGACTTGACGGCACATTACATACATACACACACACTCTAAGTTTTACTGATCTGCTTTAATTTGTAAGCCATCGTGGAAATCTCGTGATTGAGGGATAGGCTAAAAATCTACCAAAGAAATGATGATGAACACGATAATCACTATTCAATACGGGAATAATGTGAACATTCTGAAAAAGCAAACTGATAGGGGTCAAGCTAATTGGGTGATGCTTGCTTCACTTAGAGGACCATAACCTTTTGTTCTGCCTCTCGCTTTGTCCGCTCCTCCTCTTGGCGCCTGCGCTCTTCCTCCTGCCGGGCTCTGTCTTCCGCTTCTCGTTTTCGCATCTCTTCCAACTGCTGCTGCCGTCTGCGCTCTTCATCCTGTAGCTAACAAAAATTTGTCCTCAATTTTTTTGGGGGGAAAAAAGTGAAAATATTTCTGCTAGGATAAAAAGCCTCAAATGAAAGCCTTTTTGGAAAAAATGCAAGTCAATACAAATATGTTGTACAGACGATGTTCTTCAGCAGTCACAGTGACAATCTAGTGAGGATTTCATTCTGAAAACACAACCAATAATTTTCAAATTAAAAATGCAAAAAGCAAACTTACTTAGATCTCCCTTCTCCCAAGAATATTTGTTTTAGCTCACATTCCCAGATTGGGTACAGAAATCTGCACTGGAAGCACAAACATTTCGTTCGTGCTTCTTGTTTCAGTGAATTGACAATATTCCAGTCTAGATGTATATACTGAGAGGGTAAACTGCCTACTTCCCCACTGGTGAAGATGTTCAAGATTTGGGACATTATAATGATGCAAAAGCACAGGAATTGCCTAGGCAATTGTAAGGGCAAAATATCTAAAGTCAGTCTTGGATACAACATACTGAATCAACTCCTTTACCAAAATGCCAGTACATTTACAGCCCAATTCTAAGGGGGGGAGGGTACTTATGAGGCAAACAGGGAATGGTGCAGCTATGCTGCCTCCCAAGCATCTTGCAGCAGTGTAGAGGGGAAATAAAATAAGATTTTTTTCCCTTAGCCCCATGAAACTCGCCCATAAAGTTTCACGGGGCTACACCAGGGGTTTTGCAGGCGTAACTTTGTACCTGCAAAATGGCACGTTCCTGGGATGAAACGCTGTGGAAGCTGCCTAAAGGCAGCTCCACCCCCAGGAATGCATCCCCAGACCCCGGTGAGAGCTCTTGCACCAGAAAAACACTGGTGGAGAGGCAACGACAGTGCATGGGGCTCACGCTGCTGCACTGCTCCCCGGCATCAACCGCCCTGCAATGGTTTCCGTGCCACTCTGGATGGTCTAGAGTGGCATGGATACTGGTACTGGAGTCCCATCGGCTCCTATGTGGCTCCGTATTAATACAACGTGATATGCTCTGCACTGAACATAGTTAGCATACTGGCTGTATTGACTTCCCTGCCAGTGGGAAAACTGAAAATGTTAGGAGGTCACGTTTGCTTCCAGCTCTTTTGACTTAAAAAGGCACCACTAGCACTTGAATTAGTCTTCAAGCAGCAATTCATGGAGATGTGGGGGTGGAAACTGGGGAGGGACCTTAGTGGGCAGAATGCCACAGAGTCCACATTTTAAAGCACCCATTTCCTGCTGGGAAACTGATCTCTGTAATCTGGAGATCAGTTGTAACTCTAGGAGCTCTCCAGGCCCCACTTGGAGGTTGGCAGCCCTATTAACCGCACTTATGTGTTGCTTCAGTTTTAAGAAGGACCTAATTCTATACAGCAGACCAGAACACTGTACAGAAGCAAAAACATTTCAGAAAGAGCATCCTCAAAGACAAAGCATGGATCAGGGGTCCCCAATCTTTTTGAGCCAGCAAGCACCTTTGTAATTCTGACAATGAGTTGTGAGCGCAACCACAAAAATCACTGCTACAGGAGGCAAAGGCAACCACAAAAAGTCAGGGGGTGAGGCTGTGTATAACTCTTACAGTAACTCTGTAGCATTTCAGGCAGATGTCCTGTTTAACATGATGCCTTTTTAAATGAACATATGGTTAAATATTTGTTTTTTGCATACACACAGCTTGCATTCAGCTCCACAGTGAAGATCCTTGTGCTGTGGCAACAGCTTTTGCTAAGCAACATTTTTAAAAATCTGCACAGCCCATCAGATCTCTAACTGTCAAGCAGAAGTTCCATCTGGCCCCTCCCTCTTTCTAGAAACTTTTGGCAGGATGGACACTATGGTGTCCACAAGTGCCATGTTGGGGACCCCTGGTGTGGATATTTTCCACTTCATAAGTCGGTTAAAAAGTGTTATGAAAGAATAAAGGAGAACTACTGGACTGTGTCCCACAATGCAAGACAGAGCACCAAGTTTCACTTTAAAAGCATAGTACCGGGGCATTACTGTAAATATCCTCACATAGCAGATTTTTTAATTATAATTCCTTGAGGTAAGCTTAGGAGACATCACCCAGCCAAAATTTAACACCTTTCATTTCAGCTAAGAAGGAGATTAAACCTCTTCCCTTGAAAATAATGTGATTTAATATTGATTTTGATTGTGTCCACATTTGAATGATTCAGGAAAACATCCCTGGTTTAAGAGCTGATTTTCATATTCAACCTCGGCTTTTGTTTTAAAAGTGAGGAGGAGAAACATCATATTACTACATGCCAATCAGTATACACTAAGACCTATTTTATAGGGCATGCACCAAGAATGTTGTTATAAAGGTTAATGGATATGGGAAAGTGATCAAAGAAGGATGAATCTATTCCCAACAGACATAGCAAGTTGCCATATACCTAGAAGTAGCTAACATTATGGAAAGTGTACTAAGATGCTGAACTTCCAATTTTGTTAGTATTATTTACTTTGGACACTTACAGTACCATCCTAAGTACATTTACATTATTCTAAGCCCATTAACTTCAATGGATTTAGAAGTGTGTAACTCTGCTGGGATGGAATTATTAGCGCTCTACTGGTTAGTATATTAGTGAAATGTAGCAGTATGACTGCATAAAGACAGGATTATAGCTGAGGTATCCATGTAAATACTTCTAAAATATGCTCAGAAACAGCAGCTTAGAGGTAGCATTTCAAAAAGTGAAAGGTTAAAAGGAATTGTTTCCAGGCAAGTAATATGAATGACAAATCATGAATACCTTTTATATGAACAGGAGAAGCTAAACAATGCAACGTATTTACAAATTTTGAAAAAAATAAGTTGGATATTTAAATGTTTATAACAACCTCTTAGGGTTTATGATTTGTGGGACGAAATGAATCAAACAAAATCTCATTCTCCCATATTACAGTTTCCAACTCCTTGAATTCTTAAAAAAATGCTAAATATGTGGTCCAGTATAGCTATGGTAAGTTAACAGCTGCAAACAATTCAAAGATGCAAACAAAACACAATATTTAAAGGAGAAAGGCATGGGAAAAGTTAGGAACAGATCTTCAGCAACAGTTATTTGCATGCTTACAACTAATTTAATGCATTATTCCCCTGCCTTAAAGCACTCCAAAAATGACAAATATCCAATGCATATTGGATCATTACTAATTTAAAGAAAAAGAAAAAGAAAAAAGCAATAGGAAAAAGCATTGAAGAGAAAGAAATAAGAACATACCAAATCTAGAACAGAGATTGCTGGCATAGCAGTCTGCTGCAGGTAATAAAAGAAGGAAAAAGAAAGATGCACAGTGAAAATAAGGGAAAACTGAGATTTGCACTATGCCAAAAGCATTTTTCTTTGATTTGTTACAACAGCTGTATATGAAAAAGAGAAAACATGCAGTGTTTTGATACTATAAAATAGAACTAGTGACTGACCTTAAGTAAATCCATTATATAGTTTTTTTAAAAAACTGCCTATTTCTATTGTTTCCTTGCTTTAAGGTATGACATTCTACCAGTACATGGATATTTAAAATGTAAATGAAGTTGCCTATTGTGGAAGAGCATCTGATTAATTGCCTTCAGTTTTTATACTTTATTCTTACCAGAAATAAACCACTACATTTTATAGCTGTGCAAAGCCCTTCACAAAATTTAAACTTCAGCCCTACTGCAAAAATATAACCTAGTGAATAAGTTACACAACAGAGATGGCTAGTTAAGAATAGGATGCAACTCTGGGAACAGCTACATTAAAGTATGAGATAAGTTTTTAATATATGAAACTGTGACAAATGGGATTAATATAATTATTCTGTCAAGGACAAATGTACAGCATTCCTTTCATTCAATTTTTAAATATGGTGTAGAAAACTGGGGAGGGGGGAGGGAGGGGAGAGAGAGAGAGAGAAACATTCTGTTGAAAACTGCACAGAGACAGAACCCTGAAAATCTAGTACTTTCAACTCTGTTAAGGCAATACTAGCAGTTTATATAAAAAATCAATGCCAAAGAAAATTGGGTATAACCTGTAGGCCATACTGGTGTAACTCTACACTGTAAATGTGACCATTCATCAGTGTCCTAAACATGCTAGTTTAGGTTCTCTTAAAAGTGTTTTTTAAAAATGAAATTTGAATCAGTTCCTGCAATTATGATACTCAGTACAAAGTAAACTACACTGAAGAAACCCTTGATGCAAAACAAAAATGCTGCTCATGGAGTGAACAAACCAATAATGCTCTGACAAATGAAAGATGAATAAGCTTCCTTTGGTAGCACTGGTTTTATCAATAAAATAATAATAAAGAATTAGGTTACGTTTAAATGTGTGTAAGTTAAATTCCCTTTTGTTTTTTATTTTAATGAATTATAGATGTATGTATCATACTGGTTGCCTGGCTTTCCATGCCAATTTCTTTTTCTGCAAAGGGGGCTGGAAGGAAGGCTATTCCCAGTTCAAGTTTTCTCGTTAGTAGCTTGTGATACCCCACTTAATTTTACAAAGTGCATCAGACAGCGCCAGGCTTCATTGCGTACAATGAAAGACAGGGACATTAAGACAGTCCAGTCCTCCTTTATCCTGTAATGATATGTTATTTTAACTTAAGACTTACTAACAGCACATATAGGTTTTACAAGAGCACAACATTTTAAAAGGATTCTGAGTTTACCCTTGCTCTTCTCTCAGCTTCCAGGCGCTGCATGATCAACATGGTGTCTATATCATCATCTTCTTCGTCATCTTCATCCTCATCTTTTTGCTTTGACTCCTGGAGCCGTTTCTGGAACTGCCACTCCAGCATGAGCTTTCGTAGGCGGTCATTCTCTTCAGCCGTACGATCTGGCTTGTTCTGAAGATCTTGAATCTCTTTGCTCAGCATGTCCGCAATGTGCATTTGCTGCTGTTTCTCCAGCTTCTCCTTAGCATCTCTTTTCCAAGGGTCAGGAGACAGGCTATCACTAGAGGACAGCTCTTCTTTGCTTATGGTGATGTACTGCAGATCTCTTCGCTCAATAGTTCGGGGCTGCTGTTGAGGCTGCAGTTCTCTAATGACAGTTTCCTGGGTTCTCTGCAACGTTGAAGGCTTTTCTGGTTTTACCTGCTGAGCTGCCACTGGAGGAAGTAAGGACTGAGCAGGAATTAGTGGCTGTGCTCGCATTTGCCCCAGTTTTCGTTCCTGTTCCCGACGCTTCCTGTCACGCTCTTCCTCTAAACGTGCTTTTTCTTTCTCATACCACCTTTGATGCTCTTCTCTCTTTTTTCGCTCTGCAGCAGCAACCTGGGATGATGACTGTGGCCCTAACTGGCTTGAAGAAGGTGGAGGTGGTGGCAGAGGCAAATCCATCTGCAGTCCATCAAAGTCAGCTGCATAGTGCACCGGGGGAGGAGGGGGAGGAGGGGGAAGGTCTGTTCTAGCAGTCTGAGAAGCTGCCAGCGATATTGGCTGAGAGACAACAGGAGTTTTCCATCGGCCGGGTCCACTTTTGGTTAAACAAGATCCAGGGGGGAGGGATTTAGAGGAATGGTTCAGATGCTCTTGGCTTGATGTACTAGAATCCACAGAAGAGTTCATCCATGGGTCACTATCGGATTTCCTATCAATATATTCCACATCTTTTCGTATTATGACCTCCAATCGATTCCTTTCTGGCTGATAAACTGTATCATCCCGCAGTTCTTCCTGAGAACGAGTTACGCGCTTGAAGGGGGAGGGAAAGCAAACAGTTAGTATATGCAACAAAAACTACTGAAGGACCCATTCAAAAGTTCTACCAAGATGATGCAATGTTTACTCCATTCCTTAAAATCAACTGTTTCACAGGAAGAATGCCACAAGTTTGAAGCCCTGCATACAGTCTCTCATGCAAACAAGTTATCCAAGCTAAAGTAACTGAAAGCTGCGAGACAGGATTACGAAACTATTCTGGAGGGAGGAGAAACAGAAACATAACTCATGCCACACACCCATTCTCACATAACTTCTTAGGATTATGTAGACAAAACCACCAGCAGCCCAGAAACTTCCTCTCTGAAACATTTGGAGCTAGCACCAAACTGGAGTAACTGAAACACATTCTAACAGCTGCGGCAAGCTTCTTTTCTAATCACAATTAAACATAAGGACTATAGAGGAAGAGAAACCATCTGTTCACCCTGTTGTATTCCCCTCTCTTATTTTCTTTCCTTCTGCAATAATGGAAGTTACATAAGAAAGCATCTGATTACCAAATCCCCTGTATAAATATGAAAATATATAAATAAAATGTGCCATCTTCACACGCATGCTGTGTTTTTAATTATTTGTCAGAACTGTGAAGATCTGTAGAGCACAGTATTTTCATCTAAATATAAGGCACCATATACCTCACAAGAGCTGATACAATTCTGTAGATACTTGAATTTTAACTGAAGTTTCCTTACGCTGCTTCCCGGATTTGTTTTAGACACAAAATTGACAGTATGCAAAAGAAATGTAATTGGTGACTGTGAACAAAGACAGATTATTCTGGAATTCTCTATCGATGACCTTAAGCATGACCTAGAAAGAATGCCTTGTTTGGAATGAAAGCATTTCTTATGCTCTATTAGTTCAGAAGCACTGAACACAAAGCAACTTGTGTCAGATGCATTGTGAAAACGCTACTAGCAGATTGCTAATGACTTGGGTATTTATAGTGAACACAGCTAAAACAAGCAGTTTATAGTTTGACAATAGTTAATGCAGTCTTCTAGTACAAGGCTGTTCTTACAGCTATTCCTAAGAAATAGTTCTTTAGGAAAAAATAAAGATGTATGGAATCCAGTATGATTTTCATTACATACGCTCTGTTTCAAAGTCAACTTCAAGTGTGTACTGTTAACTTTTCAAATAAGTTGCCATTGTGTGGATGTTTCCGTAGGTTAATTTAGATAAAATATAAACATTATTTTCAAATTTAGAGCTTCAGTTTCATATTTAGAAACTGGCAGAACTTATTTTCTAGGTGCAGCAGCTGTATAAACTGGAGATGCTTTACTGGTATTAAATTCGACAGACTAGTAATCATAATTCTAGTTCCATAATACAACCTTGAAATCACTTAAAATTTAGTCTTTTAAAATTATTTCTGACCTGCACTGCAGTGCTGATATAATGATTATTTTCTGTTTGAACTTGAGGCTTCTCTTCGTAATTTGACCACTGACTTTGAGCAGGGCCCATTCTGTCTTGGGACTTGGAGGCTGGGAATGTGAAATATTCTCTGGTGTAAGTCTGTGTTGGGATAGGATATGCTTCAGGTCTGGGTGGCAGCATCTGTTCCTGTACAAATATAAAAATATCATACAAATGTGTACATTATATATGTGCATATACATACTGTACGTATTCCAGATATTTATAGGTAGAATTCATGGCTTGCTAACCTCTGTACAAAGGTTTCCAGTAGAGACTGATGTTATTTTGTTAGCTGTCCCAGCTGCATAAGCATTCTTGGTCCCAGGACTTGGGGGCTGATCTGAAGAAAAAATAGAAAGTTAGGAAGAAGTTTTATTAAAGAGAACTTTGTTAATCCATACAATACAAACCTGCAAACTGATGTTATCAATAGGAGTTATTTATCTTTAATTATACTATTTACTTTTACAAGTATTTTATTTGTACGTTACAAGTATAAATACAAGTACCATTTACTTGTATTTATTATTTAAGAACTAATCAAATATTCTATCAAATTTTGTACATTAGTATTTTCCCTGAATACACATTTAAGAGTTTTTAGCTCAGCTTTTAAAGAGCAAGCAGTTATTTTCTACTAATTTAAATCCAATAATGTTCTGCTTACTTGCTACATTGGGACTGGATCGGTGATCTGCTCGATTCTTCATTAATCTGTCATCTCCTGGCAACTTCTTTGGTTCATTATATTCCGTCCAAGGCAGCTGAGGGCTCTCAGGTGATCCATTCTGAGCAGAATTGTTATACAGCTCAAAACCTTCACTCTTTGGTCGGGGTTTGCCTGAACCACGGCGGTCTGAAACTGCAAAAAAGAAGAAAAGAACATCACAAATAATGCTTTCTGCTACAATCATAATGCAACGGCCCAACTAAGTATGGGTGCAAGGATGCTCACAGATCTTGCATACTCTCCTTCTCTTCCTCTACAGCCTCTAAGGCAGGGGTGTAAAACTCATTTGTTATGAGGGCCAGATATGACTTGTCACTTGGTCGGGCCAGGCCATGTCTCGCCTGCCCAGATTGGGACTGGGGAGGAGTGGCTGCCTCAGCTGGCTCATGGGTCAGATAAGAGCTCTTAAGGGGCTGCATCCAGCCCACAGGCCATATGTTTGACACCCCTGCCCAAAGGCCTCAGAAAAGCTGATGCCAGAAGTTTTGGGGACCCCACATGGACCAAAAGCCAAGGAACTCAGGGGGCTGCAATGAAGAGGGGGAGTTGAGAAAAATCACAAGCACTTTCCTTTTCTGCCAGCAGCGTGCTTTTAATTGGCAAGAAGCTTCATTAGTGCATGATAGGGCACTTTCACCTGACTTTTCCCTGGGCAAGATTCAACATAAATTTAACATTTAGGTATAAAATTATTTAGAAGATGTTACTCAACACATTTCTAAAATACAGACTCCATTTATTGCTTAAAGTTACAGGTCATAGCAAAAATAATTGTCAGTAAAACCCATAAAGACTTGAAGCTGCCTTATACCGAATCAGACCATTGGTCCATCAAGGTCAGTACTTTCCTTTTCCTTTCCTTTTATCCCTTAGAAGCTCCTTGATCCATTGATCTTGAGCAGCATATAACAAATCTTGCCACTGACAATGTAGCCTTGGGATCCCTATCGCTTAGTAGAAAAGGCATTATGTCAGACACAGAGGCATTAGATTTGTATGTTAAAAGGGGGGAGATATAATGTGGTCGAAGTTCCTCGTAAAAGCGGCATTCCAAAAGGGCATGAGCTAGTGAATCAATAGAGCCAGAAGAGCAAGGACAGGTCCTGTCTGGATATGGTATATTCAAAATTCTGCCCTGCATAACCATAGAGGGGTTAGCATTCAATCTAGCTAAACAGAAGGCTCTAGAAAGACGAGGAGTTGTCAAATAATATGTATAAGCAGGCAAACCACGTGGTGGTGGTATTCCGAAGAACTGGGATGAACAAACGCGGCAAGCACGAAAAGTAGTGCTGTTATAATCAAGCTCTTTAACGTGCTTTTTAATTTTGGTGAAAGCTTTAGTTTTCCCAAGATTGAATAACGTATCCTGCGAGAAGCCCAACAATGACAGTTTCTTATCTAAGATTTTTTGCCATGAGGATTTAAAAGGGTCGTGCTTCAGAGAAGCTAGGAACCCCTCAGTGCTAAAGCACAGTTTAAGGTGTAGTTTAAAGGCAGCCAACAAGGTTAGTACTGTCTACTCAGACTGGCAGCGGCTCTCCAGGATCTCAGGTCTTTCACACTACCTACTACCAGGTCCATTTAACTGGAGATGGCAAGGCTTGAACCTGGGACCGTCTACATGCCAAGCAAATGCTCTACCACTGAGCCAGCAGCATCACTTGATAAATATAAACCACATATGGTACCTAGTACAATGAGGTTTTACTCCTTATCTCTTTTCTGTCTACAGTATACCTTGTCTGAAATCTTGATAATTTTTAAAATTTTATTTTAACAAAATCGCTCAGTAAGAGTATCACACTGCATTATCGACCTTGAGTCTCCGTGAGAAAGGTGAGCTATCTATAATGTAAATGAATTTATAGTTGATGATATGGAAAGAAAGAACTGAAAAGAACTATATAGAAAGGAAAGGATGTGCCTGATAAAAAACAAAACTCACAGAAAGTTCCCTGCATCCCATCTCAAAATTGCCAAATGCAAGTATGTGATGAAACAAACTTTGAAATGGAATTCTATGTGGGTATTTCCCCATATGATGTGAAGTACCAGAAGAAAAAAGAGCTATCGATTTCTCAATTCCTGCCAACTTCACCATCTGTGGGTCCTCTCACTCTTTGTCTTGCTTTATGCCCTTACATACATGATGTCAAGAAGAATTTAATTTCTAATGTAACAGATGTTGGGATTTCAACCTGCCGGAAAAATCATACATCTCTGTCTACTGTTAACAGATTGACATAAACGTATCATACAGCTTGTATTTAATGGCCTAACAGAAATTAAATGTATAATACCAGATGGGAAAATTATACACAACGGGGTGAAGAAAGATGGCCATAGCTCCAGCGAGGGGCCACAATCAAGTAGAACAAATACGTTGCATGCATAAGGTCCAAGATTCAATTCTGGCATCTCCAGTAAAAAAAGGCTGTCGGTAGCAGGGCTGAGAAGTACCACTGCCAAGGCCATTGCCATGGAGAGCTGCTGCCAGGAAGAATGGAGGATATTGGGCTAGAAAGACCAAGGGACTGACTCAATGCAAGAGAGTAAAGCTGCAATGAGAGAGAAGCTATGGGTTTGGGGCTTGGAATTAACAGCTGAGGACACAGAAAAGTCCAAATCCACTTCATCCTCTCCTAACACACACAGGCATCTCACTCTGTAGTTACTGCCATGATTTTCGCATCACAGAGACTCAGTAGCTTCAAAAGGGCTTTGGAGGATATGAAATACTAAATAGGTGACACCATCTGCCACTTTTTTAATTTTCAAAATATCAGCTATGTAGAAAACAACACACTAGTACTTCAATGTGACATTGCAAACTAGCAAAGAATTCATATCTAGAAAGGTGAAGGTATGCTTTTATCCAGGTTAATACCAAAAAACAAATGATTACAGGTAGTCACACTGGTCCAAGGAAGAGTCCAGTAACAAAAGCCATGTAATGCCTTATATAAGGACCAACCAAAATAACACAAAGCAGTGTGGTAGCTTTGAGTTCTCCAGCAGAAAAAAAATGTTTCAGAGCCTGATATTAAGGCCTCTAGTCTACATCCCGTATAAAATACCCCACAGACTTGAGCAGATTAGGTGGTGCTGGGTAGAACTGGCATCATGTTTTACCTTAACCTTCTGTGAAGAAAGAAAAATGGCAGCCTCCGACTGAAAATATAAAAAACTAACAGCTGATCAAATGTCTCTCTAGCAAACAACGGAACACACGTGTGACTTAAAAACTCATGGGCAGAGAAGAAAACGTGCTTGTAAATAGCAGTGATCCTCAGCTATGGCATTCATCAATGAGTTTCCCAGCACCCATTTGCTTCTTTGACAACACATCTTTCCCCACCCAGTAACTGTGCCAGGCACTTGCATACCCCTCCCTAGGGAAAAAGTAATGGATTATTCAGGCTGTTCCACATTTATATCAGTAGAAAAGAGCAGGAGTCCAGCAGCACCTTAAAGACTAACAAGTTTCTGGTAGGGTATGATCTTTCATTAGCCACAGCTCACAAAACCTCATACCCTGACAGAAATTGTGTTACGTCTTTAAGGTGCTACTGGTCTCTTGCTCTTTTCTACTGCTATTGACAGAGTAACATGGCTACCCATCGTGAGCTATATATGGACATTAGTGTTTTGCATTTGTTTACCTCTTTGCATCATCGGTGAGGGCTGGTTAAGCAGAGTTGCTAGACCATGATAAATTGCTCCTTGTTTTGCCACTTCTAGTGTCACCACTGATCCAGTTCTTGTCATCAGCTCTGCTGCCCTGAGGTAAAAGAGAAATAAAGTAAATTGTTTTTACTGATCATCAGTTGTTAACAAGAGGAAGGAGTAAAAATCACAGTGAGAACCATTTACCCAAAATGAAAGCACTGCAAATACACAAAAATATTTATACGTTTAAAACTGGGATTTAAATATTGAACAGATAGTTAAGATAGTAAAAAATGAAATATGAAGATAACATTCTATTTTACAATATATTAATTTTTATTATTCTTTTGTATGCTGATGTTGTAAATGAGGAAAATAAAGCAGAAGAAATATTGCAGCGTAACAGACTTTTACTACTGTCAACCTACAGAAATAGTGTTATAGTTTTCCTGATGAAAGCCAGATCTACAGGAGTATTATCTGGAACAAGGATGCTTTTAGAGCCATGGACAAAACTTTGGGGGTTACCACACTTTGTATTCCCAGCGATGTATTAAAAGTTTGAAAATGTTATAAAAAACATCGCTTTAAAAGGGTTTTTGGATACCACGGCTTATAAATGGTTGGAAGACGTCTTCACAGCTAAAGGGGCCAAACAAAGTGCGAACAGTATTTTTTATAATGTTTTCAAACTCTTAATACATCGCTGGGAATACATAGAAAGTGCGAACAGTATTTTTTATAACATTTTCAAACTCTTAATACATCGCTGGGAATACAAGTGCGGTAACCCTCTTTGTTCGCCCATGGAAAAAAAAGGTCTATCCAGTGTGGTGCCTGCCGATACCTTTCCTGGTGCCCACCAAGTGTTCTTAAAAAGTAAGCATGGCCAAGTGGGGCTTTTGCCCAGCAGGGCTTCTGATTGGCCACTGGAGAACTTACTGGCTGTTAAGCTTTTTAATATGCATGACTGAAGGTAAGCGGCAAAGGAAGTATACATCTTTCATGCAAGAATTTTTTTTTAAACAACATGTTCATTTTAAAAGTCACTAGAGCTTCTTCGTGAAATGGTAAAAAGTCAGTATTAGTGTTATCCATGACCTCACTCCAAAACATTATGTGGCTGGCCCTGCCGCCTGCAGCAGCCATTTTATGGTTCTGTCCACCACCCTGTGTCAGATTCCAAAGGTTCTTGCAAGGCCAAAAATGTTAGGGACCCTGCTCTAGAAAGAGAACTGACCCAAACACTGCTTTTTCCTAACATGTCAATTTTAACAGATTCCTCCCATTTTTTTAAAAAGAAGTCTCCAGGTTACTTAACAATAGTAGAGCTAGCTTTAGTGGCTTTGCTTATTTTTGTCTTTTAAAATTTTAAGGCTGCAAATTTTCATGATTAATTGGTTTTCATTATAAATTAAGACTGCAAATCCCAATTCATCAACTGGAATTACAACAAGCAAAGGCAAGGCATGCAGGGATCTAGACATCCTTCTTATGTGGAGTGGTAGATTTTTCTTATGAAATTTTTCATTAACGCACAAAAGTAACTGTTTTCTTCCTTCAGGATTTTAATATGGCATTTGCCATCTATGCTTTACCATATATACATTTTCAGCTTGTCTGACTAATCGCTTAGAGCATCAGACAATCTCTATCTAAAAGACTTAATTCAACTGACTATACAATAACCCCTTTATGCTCATATTATAATCTATAATCAGTGGACATTGATACCCTATTGGGTCAAGATATTGTAGGATATACATGGAACTGCTGCAGGAAAAGGTACACTCATTTATGCACTTTCATATCCACAACTCTGGGAAAAGAGCTCAAATATATAAGCAAAGTTCTAATAGATGTGCTACGGACATGTTAAGACTATGTTGCCTCCATATTTCCACATGACAATACCAGAGTAACTTTAAGCCACAGCACTATGCTGTCAATATGCTAATCTTGTTGTTTGGGTAATCTGATGCATTTCACCCTCCATGGTGTGTTCAATGATCTACATGAAGATGGAAAGAGGAGAATGAAGTTTATGAATAAGGTGGTAAAAGACAAAGGAAAGGAGCCGCAGTACTCCAGAGTTCTCTCTACCCTATTTTAACACACTTTACAAACACATAAAACTGTAACTTACCTTTCTTGGGATAGTCCAACCAAACTGCGTCCATCCACACTAAGCAACTGATCTCCGGCAGCCAGCCGACCATCCTGGTTAAACATTTAATAAAACAAAGGTTACGTCACTGCATACGGGATAAATCAAGCTAGACGACAGTTTAGAAATATTTTAAAAATCACTCTAAATGTAAATGGTTTTAGTGATATAGATATTACTCACCACATCTGCAGCACCACCTTTCACTACAGACTTCACATAGATTCCAAGTTTATCTTGACCGGCACCCTAGAAGTAAATAAAGAAAAATTATAAATACAGTTAAATTTCTCAAGTGTATTTCCATTATGAGAGAGACATCACCAAGTGACTTTCTATATTCCCCCCACCCTTCAAATTTCAGCAACCCAGGGTAAGCTGGAGGAGGGGAGAAGAGTATTTTTAACTGGTATTATTTAAGCAGCTCATCTACTCCTACTCCTGGTACAGCTCCTAGCCTGCTCAACTACTCATTAGAAGTAGAGTTCATGTACAAACCATTTGGGACTACCAATAAGGCATAACACTATACACACTTTCATGGCAACAGATTCCTTACAAAACTAAATGCCGTTGCTTTTGCTTACATAAGCGTACATGTAACAAGGTAGAAAACAGCCTGGGAGTTTAGAACAAGGTACATTCAGAGATGCAGGGCAGAAAATTTTCCATTCCCCCCCCCCACAGTGTTTCATTTTCCTGAGGAAAAATTCATTTCTACAGATTCATTGTTTCATAAATGCAACAAAAATGAATAGATGGCACTGACAAATACAACGGATAAGCTTAAGCAAGCTCGGCAGTTTTAAAGCTGTAATAAGTATTTTTCAGGTGATTATGCCTTGGAATTGTGGGAGAGTATGTGTATAGTTTATTCATTTACAAATAGGAGGTAAGAGATAAAACAACAAATACGTATAATAATCCAAATTTAAAAAATCAAATTGTGAATGTTCCTAATTGATTGTGCAAGTCAAATCAAAACCAAAACTAACATCCTTATTTATATGCCTCCTCTCTCATGGTGGAAAGTATATGTCATCACCAATCTGATATGGAACTAACCAGTTATTAAAAGTGATGCGTGGGAGAGTAAAGGTGATAAATAATAAACAAAACATAAAAAGTACCCCATGTCAATGTTTATGTTGCAAATACTTGAACTGAAATATTTGATTGGGGGGGGGGAATCCAGTGTGGATTGAATATCTGATTTTCTCTCCTAATCAAATATTTCAGTTCAAGTATTTGCAACACAAACATTGACATGGGGTACTTTTTATGTTTTATTTACTAAATATGTCAATGTAAACATGTTAAATCATGTTTGACTCAGGTTGACTCAGTCTTCCATCCTTCCGAGGTCGGTAAAATGAGTACCCAGCTTGCTGGGGAAGATGACTGGAGAAGGCACTGGCAAACCACCCCATAAACAAAGTCTGCCTAGAAAATGTCGGGATGTGACATCACTCCATGGGTCAAGAATGACCCAGTGCTTGCACAGGGGACTTTTACCTAAGAGAATAATGTAAGCTGCATTGGGTCCCCACTGGAGACAGGTGGGTTATAAAGTAAATAAATAATGTAGCTGAAGATGAAATGTAGGTTTGACTGGTGGATGGGAAAGAGAGAATGGAAAGATGAGAATATGGAGGCTGCTAGGAGAAGGGAAAGAGAAAGTAGTGAGGGGAAGGGATAGAGGATTAAGTGAAGTGTCTGCTATAAGTATTTGTGGGTTCCCCATTGTACAACTGGGTTGCGGCCATTGCATAACTGGGCTGGAGATTTCCTGGGGAGAGGCTGCCTGGAGAGGAAAGCTGAAGATAGGGGGCAGAAAAAGGTAGATTGTTTGGTGGCTGGGAAGGTGAGAAGGATGCAATAAAAGTGGAGAGGAAATTTTCTAATTTTCGAGAAGATATACAGTGCTGGGCTTATTTAATTAAAGGAAATCTAAATGAAAATGGGTTAATGTAGCATAACACCATAATAATAATTCTATTCAGTTACTTATTTATTTAGAGCATATTTTTCTCCAGAACTGGATAAAGACAGGTTATGATAATAAATACAAGTATAAATCCATGAGAAATAACAAACAGAGCTAGCTGTCACCAAAAAGGATCAGGTGGCAATGTCAAAAGCCCTCCCGAATATCTCCACCTTACATAACCTGTGGAATCTTACTTAGCAAGGTGGAAGCCTTCCTCACAGCTTCATGAGGGCTATTCCATAAAAAGGAGCAAGCACTGCAAAGCTATAGGTGACTAATCTAACAACCCTACAGGATGAATTATACTGGAATAAATTTTGTTGGTGGTTAAGATGCCACAGGATTCCTGTTTAATTAAGTAGGTAAAAGCTCTTGCATAGCGTTGCTTAAAATCAAGACTAATGTATATATTATATATATGTATTGATTGTGACTGAGCAGAGTTACATACTTAAGCATGCCCATCTCTGCTAAACTGTGATCATGAACAATCTATTAAGAGATCTGAGGAAAGATCTGTGTTAAAATTATGTTAGTATAAAACAAATGAACACAAATGACATATAAACTCTTTTATTATGACAGAAAAAATTCACAAATAGTGTGCAAGCTTCCAAGTTATCCAGAACTCTTCATAAGATTGGATGTTCTTTATAAAAGGGTGGTGGTGGTAAAAAGAGAAAAAAATTCTGGCATGATGTTAAGGTCTCTTGTCTGCATTCTGTGCATGCTTAATTATGTTAGGTGGTAGTTACCAGTTCAATCAAGCCTGAACTGCCCCTAGAAGCTAAAATGACTAAACTGAGGCTATTGTACTTTTTGGTCACATTATGAGAAGACAAGAATCACTGGAAAAGACAATCATGCTAGGAAAAGTTGAAGGAAGCAGGAAAAGAGGAAGACCCAACAAGAGATGGATTGACTCTATAAAGGAAGCCACCGCTCTCAGTTTGCAAGGACTGAGCGAGGCTATTAACAATAGGACATTTTGGAGGACATGGATTCATAGGGTCGCCATGAGTCTGAAGCGACTTGATGGCACTTAACACACACACACACACACCATGTTGCACCTAAATCATCTGCAATGTGGCTACTTATGATCTGTCAAAATTTAATTGTAAAAGAGAGATTCTTTAATTATTGGAGCAAGACAATCTGGGATGAGACTTTGCTTAGGAAATCTCTTGCTCTCTAGTTACCAAATAGTATTACCCAGCATGGCTTCCATGGATTCTTACTTAGTGCATCATCTAAATTTATCTCCAGTTCTTTCAGTGTTAGGACTACCACATTTCTCTTTCAAAAGTTTGAGAGAACAGGGACCCAAGCATTCCATCTGGTCTTTGAGATATAGTACATTAATTGCTGGGCTTTTACATTCTAAAATGAAGACTACCATTTTTCCTTCTTTCACCCAGCACCACTTAACATGTTCTTGATATTTCAGCTGTTCCTAATTAATGGTATTACATGACTTTAGGATATTTTCTATGCACCCACATTCCTACCTACAATCTCTGATTTTATTGAGAAAATAATTTTATGCCGTTCCCCATGACTCAGTGGGTTTGACAGTTAAATTTCCTAGTGTGAAGAAAATGCCTACACTATATTATTGGGAAATAAAACAATTGTATAGATTCCCCCCCCCCCCACACACACACACTATTTGATACAATAGTTGGGTTCTGAACCCTAGTATCAAAGTATAGCCATAAACAGTCTTTACAACCAACCGATAGCTTTGTGATTACTAGTAACAGACATTGTTAGAAAAACGTTTCAAACTGCAACACTGTTTTAGTCAACAACCCTCTTTTAAACTTCTGCTGATCGGTTCATAGATATTTTAAAAATCATACTTTTCCATTTTTCCTATAGTCATTCATATATTTAAATCTCTTTGAAGTTGTTAAATATAGAACTGTTGCTAATTTCACTCTTATTTATAGTTTAGTATGTTTTAATTAGAATAGTATAAAATTAGGAGTGTTATTTAAGTTCTTTTACCAGTAAATGTCAACAACTGTTGCTGATAAACAGAAATTTAAGACATGTCAATCATAAAATAGCACATAAAAAGAACTACATTTTAGTCCAATTTTCTTGTGCCTAGGAAAGTCTGCAACTATCAACAAATACTTTGTTGCATGCTACACTAAGTACTGATACACAAACAACTAACTGCTGACAATTTTAAACTGGCCACAATACTGGGAAGAATACTTTCGCAATATTTTAAGTTTTATAGAAACAAATCCCTTAACAGACTTACCAAAGATTCTGTTTTTCCAACGACAGAAAACCACATTTTAACTCCAGAAATAAAATCTCCTCACTTCTTTCTCAGCTGTCAACAGCAACCAGCACGTCAGTTCTGCCAGATTTTCCGAAACATCCAGCAAGATAATTTTGAACTGGACACTATGACTCTGCATAGCATTTATCAGCTGTAACCAATACAATATTCCAGCTCTTGCATTGCCAGTTAAGCTGTCCTGCCGTTCATTCAACACTGAGAGCTTTATAAAACTTTAGGCGCTGTCTAGAAAAACCAAGGCGGCCTTTTAGTACCAGATACAGAAAATCCAAACCAAACAGGAAGTAAAGTGCTGGCCCACAGACCAAAAGAAGTCATATGCTAACCCCTCCTTTCACCCCTTAAGTGATATATTTTTAAACTAAACTGCATGCGCACACAGCTTCCAAATCATCTGGATTTCATAAAATGTAACTACAGTGTGGCTGCGAGTGAGGCAGTCTTCAACATCAAAACATTTTTGAGGCACAGAGCACTACTACATTCTGCTCTTAGTCTCATAGTAGTGTTGCCCCCTGTCCCTCCAAGTTATCCAACCACCACTGAAGGATTACTACAGGTAAATAAATGGTACTGGTGCAGAAAATTCTTGAAAGAGGAAAGAAATGTTAGCAAGGCTAGCAGCAGAGATCACTATGTCAAGGGAAAATAATATGTTTGAACTCAAAGCTGCGCATACATCAGGTCTATTGCCTCTCAATTCCATGTTTGCAGCTACTACCATATAGAACAGCTAGTATGTAAAACTACATGACAGTCTGCAATGTAATTTGCATACTAGCATAATTGTCACTGTTAGCATCGAGTCCTGTTGCTGTATTTCTGGCAATTTTTGTTGTAGTGCCACAGCCCCCCCCTTACTGAATGTAGATCAGTTACATCAGAAGAGCCCGGCTGGATCAGTCCAGTGGTCCATCTAGTCCAGCATATTGTTCCACAGTAGCCAACCACTTGCCTTGGAGGGTCAACAACAGGGCATAGAGGCCGAGACCTTCCCCTGATGTTGCCTCCTGGAACTGGTATGCAGATGTTTACTGCTTCTGACTGTGGAGGTTCCCTTTAGTCATAATGGCTAGTAGCCACTGATAGACCATGAGTCTGTCTAATCCTCTTTTAAAGCCATCTATGCCTGTGGACATAACTACATTCTCTGGCAGCGAATACACATTTTATTCATTCATTGAGTTGCAGATTACTTGGTTGCTGGCACAATTACCACACCTCTAAGAAAATTCAATCGGGCCTTGAATTAGACGCCCAGCCTCTTTAACAGGGGAGCAGCTGCTTTAAGTCGCCTGGATGTTTTCTGGCTTTCTATTCTCCACTGGCTCCTTGAAAAAACAGTGTGGCACCTGTAACTGTTGTTCATTGAATGGTCTTCTGTGCAGGCACACATTGGCCTGTGCATGCACAGTCCCATGTGGGACTGCACAGAAGCCATGAAAACAAACTCTACTTATCCAGCTTGAGCTACTTCACTGTTTGCCCTTTCTAGAGAGCAAGAAGCATCCCTATCAGTATATTTGCTTTAAATTCCTAGAACATTCTACAAAGATGGATGGATTTGATTGGGAACTCTGATTTATATGATTCTGCTCTTGGAACTAGTTTTGGGTCATGGCTTTGCGGACAAGCTTTGCCAGTATTCCCCTGACAGTTGCCAAACTGCCACTGATATACATGGTAATTATTAGTGATGGGTCAAATTCCCTATGACTCAAATCATAATTGGGTCAACCAACTATATGAGTGGCATTTATTAAACCTTGTGGTGGGGGGAGTTCTTTTTTATTGAACATTCTAAATTGGCTTTTCTGTTTCTTTTGCGTATGTGCATTTCTACACTGCTGCCCAAGAGCTTTAACAGGGGAAGATAACGCGTTCCAAAATTTGCAAAAGTTGGGACTGGTAATATATTATCAGGGCATTTAATTTACTTTTTCAAAAAGATTCCTCCTGAAAGACTGGATATTGACTTAGAAGCCACATGGGATTCCTAACGACTGCTTTGTTGCTCAAGAGGAAATTCACCTCTTTCTACCCACCTCACTCAAATAATCAGACTAAAATGCCTTGTAGTGAGAATGTAGCTTTCTTGATTTTGATGAGGATTTAACTGCTGGGCTCAGAGTACTGCAGTGTACTTTCAAAAGTTAACCCACTTTTTTTTTTTTTTAACAAAAGACTCAAGTAAATTTCAGCAAATGGGAGTGCTTCATCACAATCAAGTAAGATGCTAAAGTAATTAACTTCTGAGCATGTAGCAACAGCTATAACTGGATTCAAAAACACCACATACGTTCAAAATACATCTCTGTTTAATTGTTAATGGGTCAATTTCAGGGATAGGAGGCTGGCCTTAGCAAATGTATTATGTGCTTGGTAAATCTGTTTTACAAGCCCATTATATTCTCATGTCTGCAGGGGTAACTGGGGGTGGTGGTGGGGGGAGGTAGTTGTGAATTTCCTGCATTGTGCAGGGGGTTGGACTAGATGACCCTGGAGGTCCCTTCCAACTCTATGATTCTATGACCACTAATACTTGCACTATATCATTAAGTCACTGCAAATAAGAAAAAAACATGAATTATATTAATGACTTTAAAACTAAGAAAACACCTTGAAAAAACCTGTTTATTAGGGTTTCGAACTTGCCTCCCTATGTCAAATCTATTATTTACTTCATTTACACCCCACCTTTCTCCACAATGGGGACCTAAAGTGGCTTACATAATTCTGCTCTTCTTCATTTTATTCACACAACAATCCTATGAAGCCAAGAGTCTGTGTGGCACCCAAGATCCCCCAGCAAGCTTTCATGGAACAGTGGGGATTTGAATCGGGCACCCCATTCCTGAGCTCTGGGGCCAAAAGAGCTCAGGAGGTGCGCAAGTGGCTGCGCTGGCATACAGGCTGCTTGCACTGCCAAGAGAGGCAGGGACACCAGCACTGTGGTGCTCGTGCCGGCCTCCCTGTGCTGGCGCAGCAGCACAGCCCTGGGATGCCGGCTCAGCCTCCCACAGGCATAATTCCCCCGCACCGTCATCCTGGGGACGTTCCAGGGGGCAGAGCTACCAGTAGGCAGCTTCCTGACCCCTTTCAGGCAGAGAACACCCCCTCCAACAACAGCGTTGCTGCACCAGGTTTTTCCTGGTGCAGCCTTGCTGTTTTAAATGGGGGAAATGGCCCATTTCTGGGTGGGGGGGAGTTTTATGGCTTTTTTAAGCCTTTCAGCGCCCAGGGAACAGCTTTGGAGGCATCTCAGCCACGCAATCCCTGGCTGCCGAGGAAAACAACCCCCTCAAAAAAGCTTTTGCTTAAAAATAAAGTATCAGTGCAGGGGAAGGCAATGGAAAATCACCTCTCATGACTTGAAAATCCTACTGCATTGCCATATGTTGGCTGCAGCTTGACGGCACTTTACACACACAAAACAACATAACATTGTGCATAAACGTCTACCCACCATTCTCTGGGGATAATGATAATAGCCTACCTTTATGAATGATTGAGGTAATCAGATAAATGCCAATTTTAAATACTACCATTACTGGTTCTTGTAGGTTATCCGGGCTGTGTAACCGTGGTCTTGGAATTTTCTTTCCTGACGTTTCACCAGCAACTGTGGCAGGCATCTTCAGAGTAGTAACACTGAAGGACAGTGCCAGTGTTACTACTCTGAAGATGCCTGCCACAGTTGCTGGTGAAACGTCAGGAAAGAAAATTCCAAGACCACGGTTACACAGCCCGGATAACCTACAAGAACCAATGAACTCTGACCGTGAAAGCCTTCGACACTACCATTACTTTTCTTCAAGCGAGAATATGAGGATCTATAGAATAAACTTTGACTTTGTTGGACCTTGACTCAAAGATATGGTGTCTTCTACTATGGAAATTTCATTTACTTACCACAGCTAATACGTCTTTCAGCAGCAGTACCCTATACTTGGTGGTACTGAATTCCATAATTTAATACTGCAATTAGTGAAGTACTTCCTATTATTTAAACTGAGCCTCCTGCCAATTAATTTCACGGAATGAGTGCCTAGCATTATGATGGAGAAAAAATTATTTTTCCTCTCTATGTTCATCAGTTTGTTTTCCTCCTATGTTACAGCTATTTTCTTGCCAGCAAAGAAAAACAACGCTAGAGCCTTTACCACTTCAAGAAGCAGTTACTGCCATTCATAACAAAGTCAGTAGTGATGTGGCAAAATGTTTGCTTGCATCTTATTGGTAAAGCACTCAGGTAAATGAATTGTTTCTTGTATGTACGCCAATGATAAGATCATTGTTAAAATCATAGTGCTATTACACCAAAATCATAGTGCTATTAACTGGCAGATTTGAATTAAGGACTTATTTACAGAGCAGGTCTTGCTAAGGGAGAAAGCTCCTTAAATTTTAGCTTCTCTACTAGATTTTGAGGAATTCCTTCTCTCTCATGGTAAATTGAATCAGCACTCTCCTAGTCTGTGTAGCATTCTGATACCAACTCCCCCAAGTAACCAGAGGCAAAATTCTTTATTTGCCTTTGTCTGAGAAATTAAATCCCCTATGTATGTCCCTACTCAGTTTGTTTGAGGCTGTGAATCTTAAGACATTAGTCCTATATGCATTCACTTATCTTCTTCCCCACTCCCCCACAACAACAGTGCTTGATCCAGCAGATACGTTACTTTAGAAAAAAGCTCAGGCACCACAAATTCCATTATGAAATTACAACGACTGAGTATGCAAAATGAAATACGATTTGCAGTCTAAATGTAACTTAGCCCGAAACACTTCTAAGGATTCAATTTCTAGTTAAACGCATTTATTATGGTAGTCTTACAGAACTGGTGCAGTGCACCATCTGGTGGCTAGAAACAGGTACAACAAGAATTAACATTAGTTCATGGTCCTACAAGTCAAACCCCAGAACCGTTTTGCCTGGACAATTTTTGACAAAGATGTCAACTACTGATTGTATACAAAAGTGAATTTGACTTCATTGCATCTCATCATTTTGCCTTGTTGAAAAAATTGTCCAGCCTTTTGCCTGGAAAAATTTTTCAACAAGGCAAAATGATGAGATGCAATAAAGTCACGTTCACTTTTGTATACAATCATTAGTTGACATCTTTACCACATCAGAGGCAGTATCTCTTTTATTTTCAATTTAAATGTTTACTAGAAACAATGCCTATATTTAAGTATATTCCACTGATTTTTAAATGGTATTGTTGGAGCTGAAGAGCCGTAAGGTGCTCTTTCTTTTTCCCTGGAAAAGGACCAGAAGAGATCCGGAATGAGGGGCAACATTGGAATTGGTGAGGGATGTGGTCTTAGGTCCAAGGACTGTCTACGACGGTATAAAAGCATATTGCCCTGTAAGTCAAAAATTTATTTTGTCTTCAATATTGTATTCCAATAAATGTATTCCACACATATATTTCTTAAATGAGAAATACGAAAGAGGCCTATAAAAATGCCATATTCTCAGCTTACCAAATAAAAGGAATACTAGTGTAGCAAATTCACGTGGAAAATAAAGCTGGTCATAAGTTGAATCTAACTTTTTGAGTTAGTACCGTATATACTCGCGTATAAGCCGAGTTTTTCAGCCCAAAAAAAGGGCTGAAAAAAGCCAACTCGGCTTATACGCGGGTCAATACGGTAAGCGAGGGGAGGGGGGAGGGGGAACTTACCTCCGCTGCCGCCGCCATCCCGCATGCCTTCTCTGCGGCCTGGGAGAGGCCTGCAGGGCCTGCCTGAGTGCAGGCAGGCCCCGCCGCCCCCCCCCCCCGCGCCTTCTTTGCGGCCTGGGAGAGGCCTGCAGGGCCTGCCTGAGTGCAGGCAGGCCCCGCCGCCCCCCCCCCCGCGGCTTCTTTGCGGCCTGGGAGAGGCCTGCAGGGCCTGCCTGAGTGCAGGCAGGCCCCGCCGCCCCCCCCCGCGCCTTCTTTGCGGCCTGGGAGAGGCCTGCAGGGCCTGCCTGAGTGCAGGCAGGCCCCCCCGCCCCCCCCCCCGCCGCCCCTTCTCTGCGGCCTGGGAGAGGCCAGCGGGGCCTTCCTGCGCTCAGGCAGGGCCCCGCTGCCGCCTCCGGCCTGCGTGCCTTCCCTGCCGCCGCCTCCAGCTGATCAGCGGGCCTCGTCCTCCCGGTGAGTAAGGGGTTCAGGGGCTCTTCTCCCTCCCCCCTAGGGTGGCGCTGGGGTCAGGGTGGGTGTGGAGGGCCCGGGAGGGGTGGCGCTAGGGTTGGGGTGGGTCTGGAGGGCCCGGGAGGCCGGGCGGGAGGGCGACCTGGGGCAGGAGCATTGTGTAAGCCAACCCTCGGCTTATACACGGGTGCCTAATTTTTCCCCATTTTTGGGGTAAAATTAGGCACCTCGGTGTCAGGCTGCTATCTCGGTTTCGTTATTGCCTCTGTCTCTGCGCTGTACTGTCTGGCCCTCAAGGTCGCATACCTAGGCCTGGGAACTCAGCTCCTGGGAAACTGTATTCAGCCTATGCTTGTAATCTCCCGCCTTTTCTGCCTTATATTATCTCCCAGCTAGTGAGTCTCTCATAGCTGTCATTTTATTCGTTTGCACTGTATGCCTATTTGACCAGTAAAAGCCATCTGTTTGGACTCTATATGACTTTGTGGTGATTTCTGGTTCTGTGGGCCAAGGGCTGACATTATGACAGCTATGAGAGACTCACTAGCTGGGAGATAATATAAGGCAGAAAAGGCGGGAGATTACAAGCATAGGCTGAATACAGTTTCCCAGGAGCTGAGTTCCCAGGCCTAGGTATGCGACCTTGAGGGCCAGACAGTACAGCGCAGAGACAGAGGCAATAACGAAACCGAGATAGCAGCCTGACACTCGGCTTATACGCGGGTCGGCTTATACATGAGTATATACTGTACTTGGCATATTTACTTTGTTCACACGGATTGCATATGTTCCCAATGGAAAATTATGGAGTCATTACATGTGTATTTGTCTCAAAAAAACCAAAGAAACATTTTCATACCTTTGCAGCCACAATGCTCAGGCCCATCCCATTTTGTTTTTTCAGCGTCACAGTGATGATCTCGGGTTCCTTTCTCAATGTTTGAGCCTAAAGAAAAGGAACCCAGATGAATTCCACAATATTGAGAACATTGTATAAGACAGGATACTCCATAAATAATAAATATGATAACTATCTTCAAGTACTTGAAGGGCTGTCATATAGAGGATGGTGCCGAGTTGTTTTCCGTTGCCTCAGAACCAACAGGTTGAAACTGAATCCAAAGAGTTTCCATCTAGACATTGGGAAGAATTTTCTAGCAGTTAGAGCGGTTCCTCAGTGGAACAGGCTTCCTCGGGAGGTGGTAAGCTCTCCTTCCCTGGAGGTTTTTAAGCAGAGGCTAGATGGCCATCTGTCAGCAATGCTGATTCTGTGACCTTAGGCAGATGATGAGTGGGAGGGCATCTTGGCCATCTTCTGGGCATGTAGGGGTCACTGGGGGTGGTGGGGGGAGGAAGTTGTGAATTTCCTGCATTGTGCAGGGGGTTGGACTAGATGAGCCTGGTGATCCCTCTCTGATTCTGTGATTCCATGAAATAATCATTTGAGATATTTTAACACAACTACAGGTATTGTTGGAAGATGTTAAACACTGGAGTGGTTCAGATAAAAGTTGGAATTCCCTAGGGTTCTCAGGACCAAGGCTGTTCAAGGAGTTGAATGATTAAACCAGCACCTTCAACCAAGCAAGGAAGTGAACTGAAATTAGTGCAGAGGTTTCAGAACAGGTAAAATAGGAGAATGCTGGCTCAACCCTGTTGGTAAATAGGCAGTGGCATTTTTTCATTAGCTGAAGTTTCTGGACTGTCTTCCAGAGCATTCCCCATGTAAAGAACTTTTTGGGGGGGCCGTCAAGTCAGTGATTTCTGGTGACAGTGGTTTGCCATTGCCTGCCTCCATGTCACATCCCTGGTATTCCGTGGAGGTCTCCCATCCAAATACTAGCCAGGGTCAGGGCTTAGAGTGTGTGCTGGCCAGCAAGCTTCCATGGTGTGAGTGGGAATTTGAGCAACACCTCAACCACTACACCCACGTTGGCTCTCATGTAAAGCACTACAGATCTCAGAAGCTAAACAGGGTTGGCCCTGGTTAGTATTTGGACCACCAAGGAATACCAGGGTTGCTGTGCAGAGGAAGGCACTGGCAAACCACCTCTGTTAGTCTCTTGCCATGAAAACCCCAAAAAGGGGTCGCCATAAGTCGGCTGCGACTTGACGGCACTTTACACACACACAAGTATCTTGGAACAGGAGTAGCCAATCTCAAACAAGTGAAAACCAGAAAAAGGCAAACCAACCATGGTTATCTTAGTCTGTGCAGTATAAGAACATGAAAACCTGTTCTTTGAAACCAGCATTCTTCACTTTGTTTAGCATCAACAATATTTTAAAAAGCAGACCAGCTTTATACCCAACAAAGCATAACTATTCACAATGATCTTCAGAAAAGCTTACACAAGAAACTAACTGTGAGCCCAATATTCAACTGTTCCCACCACAGACAAACTATGCAAGTCAATGCCTGCTGGGGGGAAATGACTTTTGATGACTTTTGATACTGTGTATATGTGCACATGCATCTGCATTCAATGGTAATACTATTCCATTAAGGGCAGACTTAAGGCATAAGGTTATTTAAATTTTTCACCAAGAAATACAAAATTGAGCAAAATCTACATTTAACAATAACTACAGTCAGTTTTGAAAGAGAGCAGAGGGCTCTTAAATAGTTAACAATGAAACAAATCTAGTCCATCAAATCACTCATGCTGTTAGTTCTCTACCAACTTCTGTTCAGGTGACAGATTCGTCTAAAAATGCCGCTTCACTGAATAGTTCAAGATACTGCACTAAAGGGGGACTTATGCTCATAATGCCCACAAGACGAGTACTTGCCAGATCAGCATTGTCTTGTAACAGATGGCTTTCATAATCTGCACCTTCAAAATATATTGTCCATGTTCCTGGTGAGCGTGAATGAGGTGTTAACCTGCAAAATCCTAAAAGGAGGAAAACAAGGCATACCTAAACATGATTCATATTGCCCAAGAAGTTCACTAGAGTGTCTGTGGAATCCATACGAAAAATTGTACTGATAGTTTACAACAGGAAATTTTGTTGGTTTTTATATCATCACTCCCTTTACCTCACTAACAATGTAGGGAATGGTTAGATCCTACAGATTATTTTACTTACATATTTGCAAGTGAAAGTTACAAAAGTAAAGCAGAGCAGTTAATTTTCATTGAGTTTATAAATGGGGTTGCCACAGATATTAATGGGTTGCATCAAATAAAACATTAATACCTCAAACCATTTACTAACCATGACTACATCAATACTGCCAAACTTCTTTTAAATTAATTTGGTTTAAGAGAGAGCAATATATTTTTTTAAAAATGACATGACTGAAGTAACTGTTGTACAGCACAGCTTCAGACAAACATTTCTGAGTGAAAGGGCTAACCCTTAAGTGTTACCATGGAATTACAACTCCATCACTTAAAACTCTCCTTTTGCTTTCAATGGAATACAAATTCTAAATTCTACAAGGTAAAGAATTATTGCCTCAAATGAAAAAAAAAAGGTTTTAATTTCAGGGAATTTTTAGTGTGTTTCTTAGGCTTATGAAGCAAGCTGTAGTAACAAATAAGTCCCATAAGGTGGATGGCTAACCAAAAAAAAAATCATATTTTTTTCTCTAACAAAACTCAGCAGTCTATCTCCTATTTAATTCCCCAACAGAATGACATATGTCAGCATACAAGGAAAAGAGCAAGTACACTATGCCGAATGTGTATCAGAACTACATCAGCAAGCTGGAAAAAAGATACCACTGTCTGATTGGGCAGCCCATTCCTATGGGGAAGGGCTACGCCAGTGACTGCAAAAGAAGGTTTCGCCCAGCCCCCGAGGCCAAAACCTTCCCCTTTCCTCAAAAAAACGTGCAACCACTCCATACGGTTGCACGGGATACACCACCTAAAAAGGTGGCATATCTTAAGAAAAGGGAAAGGGGGCTTTCCCTGGCTGAAAGGCCTTAGGAAGCCGCCTAAAGGTGGCTCCTCCCCTGGCCAAATCTATGTAATCTTTTATCTCATGTATAGATGATACAAATGTTTTACTGGCATATGCTGAACTAATAAATCTGATTCCTCCCCTGGTCCTGTGCGGGAATGCCCTGGAAGGCTATGCCGGTGTCCCTGAGCAGTGCTGCTACGGCAGCACCAGGAGGATGGCGACCACCACCCCCCACTGGCATCAATGCCACCCTGGACGGTGTAAGTGGCATGGGTGCCGCCCAGAGTGGCCCGAATGCCAGCACAGCCTCTTCCTGGCCTCCTAAGGACTTTCTTCCTTTAGGCTCAGGAATGGGCTGTTAGGGATCTACAATTGAAAACTCCATGGTAAGGACAATAAAGCCAGCCAGCTTCATGGTTATAACAGCAGCAAGATTTCCAGCTCATCACATATCTATACACAAGACAAATTTCACTTAAGAGAACTATAGCAGAGAAAATATCTTCCCACCGAAGTCAAGACTAACCTCTTTGGCAAAGTGGATCTAAAAATTCTTGTAACCCGTTTGGGATGTTTCTGACCACATCGCATGAATAGCCATCTTCTGGCAGAAGAAAGGGTAGCTGTAGATCAGGGTCCTCTTCTAGTTGTACTTCCCTACCATCACTACGAGCCAGTTCATCAGCAGTATTTTCAGCAACAGCTACAACATTTTCTATTAATTCCTGAGGAGAAAAATAATCAGAGTTATAATGAAAGTTCAAGCATGTGGCAACATGGTTCCATATTCTAGCTGCTCCCAAATCAGAAAATGACACAGCTAAAATGTAAAATCTGAGATAAGTCAGTCGCAAAAGGTTTTATTTTGTCAACAGAAACTACTGAGGTTTATCTTCAATAAAGTCCCTTCCAGTGTTTTTAAAATGAGGCATTACAAATTCTTAGAAATTAATGTGTACAGAAGCAATATGCATATACTTAAGCAACTTGGGAATCCCACCCCACTTCCCACAATCTCCTTTTCCGTTATGCCCTGCTCTAGAAATTTCTTTGGGGTCCCCATCTAAAATAAGTAATTATTATCATTACAATTATCATTATATTTAAGTATTGCTTTCAGTATTTAAAATGCTTCTCAGACTATTCTGTTGCACCTCTTACAACAGCCATGTAAGGTAGGGCATTATTATTATCCTGATAATACAGATGAGGAGCTGAGTATGACAGCTGTTTCATTAACACTATTTAGTAACTTCATGATGGAAAACTGAGCCAAGGACCTCAGAGCAAGAGCCTCTTCTATTCAAAAATTACAAGTCAGGCCCAAAGAAATGCTACTGCTATATTCAGTTGACGAAAACATGGGAAATTATTATAACTCTGTGGCTTTATGTTCCTGTTGCAATTTATATGCAGTGGTAATTGCCCTTAACACAGTGCCCAAGTTCTTTCTTTTCCCCCCCAAAAGTAATTTGCTGACACTTTTAGCGCAAACATTTATGACATTTGAGAAACTCCCTGGCATCTCAGTAGCTCAACCATTTCTTAGTGAAAGTTAACACTATTTTTTTCCCCAGTACACCTTCAAAATATTCAGTTATTAAATTCGCTGTGTTGCTGGAAAAATGATATTTAATATTCTTAACTCAACCTCCCTTCCCTCTCCAATGTATTAAAAATCAAAAATAACTTACTGTTGGGATAAATGGCTCATCTGGGGCACAATGATAATTCTGCAGCAGTGCATGCAGTTGAAGAGAATTGAGTTTAAAGCAGGTACTGTTAATACTTGGAATGTCTTCAGGTGAATACTTATCCATAGTAAGTAATGTAGTTGCCTGAAAAAGCAAAGTTAAGTGTAAGCAGAATCATTCTTTGTTTTACTGTTCATTGAGATAACGCTCTCAAGACAGCTCTTAAATGAGTATGAATTATGCGTTTAAATTCTTCATCACAGGCCAATCTACATTAGACACATTAAGCCAGTTAAAATGAACCAAACTATGTAGACACTGTGTAAGAAGAACAGAAAGAGATTTGTCTAAGAAGAAAACATTGAAGATAAATGTTGAATTCTTTGGTAGCCTTAATTTGTAGATACTTTTCTCATACGACTCTATACAAATGACTAAGGATGCTACACTGAATTTCCACAATTAAAAAGAAACCTAGAGTCACATTGCACTGGCTCCCATCAGCTATTGGGCTCAGTTTAACTACTGGCTATTACACACAAAGCCCTTCATGTCATTGACCCTCAAATTTGCGAGACCGACTCTCCCCCTATGCATTGCCATACAGCTTTGCTCATCTGAGCAAGGTCTTCGGCAGGTGCCAACCTGCAAGTGGGCAAAATCAACAACTGCCCATACACGTGCCTTCTCCGTTATGGCCTCCACCTTATGGAATGGCCTGCCTGAGGTCAGAAAGGCTCCCACTCTCCCGGCTTTCCGAACACTATGCTGAACTGAATTATTTAAGAGCTGTGCAGGTGATAGAGTTGCACTGTACTAAATGATTCACAAAGTTACTTTGATAAGGGACTGGTGTCTATGCTAGTGTTTAGCTTGCTGCAACTAGGATCCTACTATGTAATTTTTGTATAAGACTTGTGCTTAGCTTTAGGTCTGTTTTTAGATTTCTGATTGGTTGTACAATCATAACCCTATTGTGTTATTTACTGAATTCCCCATCCTGTCAATTGTATTGCCTCACTCTGTGTAATCTGCCTTGAGTCCAAGTGAGATAGGCGGACTATAAATGGCATAAAATAAATGAACAAACAAGTGAAAAGATTACGGAAACAAGCATTTGTTCTTCTTCGTCTCTTGCCAATACCCACTTGTACTATCCTGCTAAGGTGACAATCGGCAGCTAGCTCCAAGCCTTGTTTTTCAGCCCAAGCTTCAATATGTCCCAGCTGCTGGCGGATGATGGCTCCCCAGTAATGTGAACATAATCCTGAATCTGGATCAGTAACCAGTCTGTTAAAAAGCCACATGTTGACAAAGTGAAAGAGCTGGGAGAAGAGCTGTATAGTTAGGGCAGCGTTCACTCTGCAGCGTCGCAGCAGGGACATGGCTCCAGTCAGCGTATGCAAGACATCATCTAGAAGGGGGGGAATGACATGATATTCAATTGAGCTACTCATTCTAAATATTAAATACTGAATTAATATTAAATACTGAATTACAATAAAGGCTTCTATCACTTGCTTTACATCACTAACATGTTACTAATCATACTAACAATATTCCTTCAATATTTCTAAAAAACAAAGCAATATTAAAATTAAAAATACCCTTAAATTTAAATCAATCTTTTATAAAGAGAAAGAATACAGATACAGCCTGGCTCAACTTAAAGAATAATAGATATTTCTGGCCATAATTTTCCTGGCACGAATTAGAATTTAATTTGTGTCTACCCTCCCTGAAATTACAAATTGCTGCATTTGCCAAATGTCCTATTTGCAGAAATTAGAAAAACAGGGATAACTATTTATTTAAAATATGTATACCTGTTAGCCCAAGGAAGCTAAAATTTATGACCATAAAGGTCAGGAAACCATAGTCAAAAAAGCCAGAGTTTTAAAATTAAAAACTGCAAGTTCTATTAATTACCTGAAAAACAACACGTGTCACCTAGGTAAATGGTGTATCATTAAAAAGCCCATTAAGAGGACCATCTTCCATGCCTTAAAGAAAAGCCAAGGTTTTCTGGGTTACCATCTAGCTAGCCTACCAAGCGAGTGCCCTATCTGAGGGGGTGGAGGTGGTTTCAGCCTGGTGTTGAAGATCCCTACGACGATAGTCTTGGGAAAAGAGCCTTGGCTACTCACCGTGAAGGCTTCTTCTGCTCTGGGATACGGAGGCCATCTTAAGAGTGCGTGTTTCCTCTTCCTCTTGTTCCGGGAGGCAGGACCTAAAATTTTAACTGCCTATCTCTGGAGGGAACGCCCCCCGCCCTTTTCAGTCAAAGACTTTCCAAGCAAGGAGTGTCACCATTATACAGAGAAAGAAAGTAAAAGGCATAGCAAAAAAGAAGAGATCTAATAATAAATGCTGGGAGATAAGTTTTAACTTGTAATTTTAACTGTAACAGCATTCATAAAGAACTGTTTGTAACCCAACCTAAAAAACTTGTATTGAGAGAGGTTATTGCCAATTGTGCGTCATCCTCCTGAATTACTTAGACGTCTGGGCGGGCAAGATGGCCTCCGTATCCCAGAGCAGAAGAAGCCTTCCCAGTGAGTAGCCAAGGCTCTTTCTCGCTCTGAGAGAGGAGGCCATCTTAAGAGTGGGACTTAAAGGAGCTGTCCCTGCCAGGGTGGGATCAAACATCATGGAGAATGCTCTGAAGAACATGCCTTCCAAAGGAGGTGTCAGCTGAGGCATAAAGATTAAGTTTATAATGCCTCACGAAAGTGGAAATTGAGGACCATGTCGCGGCTTTGCAAATCTCCTCAATAGGAGCTCTGCGATCAAAAGCCGCTGATGTGGCCGCACTCCTGACAGAGTGCGCTGTCAAACCTGAGGGAACAGTAATTTTAACTGCTTTGTAAGCCTGAGTGATGCAGTTAGTAATTGTACGGCTGATGGATGCACGGGACATGGGCTTGCCCTTGTTTGGGGCTGTCAGATTGATAAAGAGAGCGTCTGACACTCTTAGGTGTTTTGTACGGTCAATGTAAGTATGAAGGGCCCTTCTAAGATCTAAGGTATGCCAGGTTTTCTCCCTTGGGGTTTTAGGTTTTGGACAGAATGAAGGTAGTACGATATCCTGATCCCTATGAAAACGGGAGTTGACCTTCGGTATAAAGGAAGGGTCGGGCGCAAGGACTACCTTGTCCTTGTGAAATGTGCAAAGACCTGGACTAACAGATAGGGCTCCCAGCTCAGAAACTCTCCTAGCTGATGTCACAGCTGTTAAAAATAGAGTCTTCATTCTCAACAGATTCAATGAGATGTTCCTTAAGGGTTCAAATGGATGTTGAGCAAGGGCTGTTAGAACTGTATGCAGGCTCCAGGTAGGAAACCTGTGTTTGACCGGAGGTGAGATTAAGGTAAGTCCCCTTAGAAAGGCTTTAATATGGGGATGTTTAGTTAGTGGATAACCTGATACTTTTGGGACAATAGTAGCAATCGCCGCTAGTTGACGACGTAGGGTTGCTGGAGATAGACTCTGTCGCCGTCCATCCTGTAAGAAGGTCAGGATGTTGGAGATGGTGGGTTTGATTGGATTAAGCTGTTTTCTTTGACACCATCTCACAAAAGCTTTCCACGTAGTGTTATATATCCGCTTTGTAGAAGGTCTTCGGGCAGCAAGAATAGTTTCTGCTATCTCTGTGTCATAACCCAACTTTAGCAGGCGACTCCTCTCAATACCCAGGGGGTCAGCCTGTACCAGCCTGGGTCTGGGTGAAGGATCAGACCCTGGAACAGGAGATCTGGTCGAAGTGGAAGCGTCCACGGTTTTGCGATGGACATCTCTATCAGAGTGGGAAACCATGGGCGACACGGCCAGTAAGGTGCTACAAGAATGACTGTGGCTTGAAGGAGATTGATTTGTCTGAGGACTCTGGGAAGGAGTGGGAAGGGAGGGAAGGCATATAGAAGCCCCGATGGCCAGGGCGCCATGAGTGCGTCTGTCTGTTCTGGGTCTGGGTGAAGGATCGGGCCCTGGTGGAGATCTGGTCGAAGTGGAAGCGTCCACGGTTTTGCGATGGACATCTCTAACAGAGTGGGAAACCACGGGCGACGCGGCCAGGATGACTGTGGCTTGAAGAAGGTTGATTCGTCTGAGGACTACTCTGGGAAGGAGAGGGAAGGCATATAGAAGCCCCGATGGCCAGGGCGCCGTGAGAGCGTCTTGTCTGTTCTGCTCCCACTTGGATGTATCTGGTATAATACCTTGGAAGCTGGTGATTTTTGTTCGACGCAAAGAGATCTACTAAGGGCATGCCGCAGTGAGTTGTCAGGAGATGAAACACGTCCCGGTTCAGGCTCCACTCGGCCTCGTTGAGTTCTTGTCTGCTGAGCCAATCTGCGTCGACCCTGAATGTGCTCCGCTGTGATGGAGTAGAGGTTTGTCTCCGCCCAGGACAAAATTTTTAGGGCCTCCTTGTGTAGAGTGGAGGACCGGGAACCCCCCTGCTTGTTCAGGTGAGCTTTGGCGGAGACATTGTCCGTTCTCACCAGTAGATTTGATCCAGTCAGGTGATGTTTGAAGTGCAGGAGGGCATAATAAATTGCACGGATCTCTAAGACGTTGATGTTCATTCGCTTTTCTTGAAGTGACCATGAGCCCTGTGCTGGTTGACCTTAGAGGGTGGCACCCCAACCCATAAGAGATGCATCCGTGAATAGCTGCAATGGCGTTTGTCGTATGTAGTGGACCCCTTTCTGGAGGTTTTTTGGTATGGTCCACCACTTGAGACTGCGTCTTGTCGTGGTAGAGAGGAGGAGAGACTTGTTTTTCTTTATCAGGATATCCTTCTGGTAAGTCTTGAGGAACCACTGAAGAGGTCTGGAGTGTAGCCGCGCCCACTGTACTGCCGGAATGCATGAGATCATTAGGCCCTGCAACTTTGCCAGGGTCATGAGGTGGACTGTGGAAGCTTTCATAGTTGTCCTCGCGAGATTGCAAATCTTGCAGATCTTGTCGGGCGGAAGGACCAGGGAGTTGGCGATGGTGTCAATGTACACCCCTAGATGGCGAAGATGTTGAGTGGGAGTAAGATGGCTTTTCTTCAGGTTGACTAGAAAGCCGTGGTTGTCTAATTATTAGACTCTAATAGCTTGAGCACGATGTTTGTGTGCTGGATGCTTTGTGCCCTTGACGATGAGCAAATTAGAATGTTGTCGAGGTACGGGTGGATCCTTACGCCTTCCTGACGCGCTAGGGCTACTATGGTCACCAGGACCTTGGTTAAGACCCGTGGGGCTGAACCTAGACCGAAGGGGAGGGCCCTGAATTGAAAGTGATGTCCATTGTGTAGAAACCTGAGGAAGCGTCGGTGATCTGGGTGAATGGATATGTGCAGGTAGGCCTCGGTTAAGTCCACGGTGGTTAAGAAGTCTCCTGGTCTTAAGGCCTCTGCTATGGAGTGAAGAGTCTCCATCCTGAAGCGTCTGTATGTAACATGCTTGTTCAGGTATTTCAGATCAAGGATGGCCCGCCATCCTCAGTCTCTTTTTGGCACAGTAAAGGAAACGGAATATATGCCCAACCATTGTTCCGAGGGGACCACATATTCTAAGGCCTTGATCTCCAATAGATGTTGGATGGCCGCTAAGGTTCTGAGCCTTTTGTCTGGTTGGCGAGACACAGGAGACACTACTAGACGATCTCGTGGTCTTTTGTAGAACTGAATTCGATAGCCGTAAGTGACAGTCTGTAACACCCAATGGTCTGTGTGGGCAGTCGACCATTGGTTGTGAAAAAGGCTGAGTCTGCCCCCCACTGGTTGTAGCCTGGCGTCACTGTCTTGGTTGACGAAAGGACTTGTCACCTCTGTCACCTTGGAAATTCTGGGATCTGGAGGAATTTTTAGGGAAGCGCCCTCCCCTACGAAAGGATCCCCTTCCGTAATTCCATTGACCTCTTCTCTGTTCTGGTCTGTAATGTATGGGTGGTAAGGACGAAAGGAAGTAGGGTTAGAGAGCCCTTTAGATTCCTTACGAAGGCTTCTGGGCAGGTATTTCTTTTCATCTTTCGATTCCACCAATATTTCTTCCAACTTTTCCCCGAACAACTTCTTTCCTTCGTAGGGATAACCCATTAACATGGCTTTAGACCTGTGTTCAGTTTGCCATGGGCGTAGCCATAGAGCCCGCCTAGCAGCTGTTGCGGTAGCCAGGGCCCGAGCTGAGAAACACATGGTATCCAGTGTAGAATCAGCCAGGAAGGAGACTGCCTTAAGAATTCTAGATACTCCTTCCATAGCACTTCTATCCTCCTCTGGAATCAGTTTGGCTAACTTTCTAGTCCAGACAATAGCCGCCCTGGACACTAAAGCGGATGTAATGGAGGAGCTAATGGCTAATGCTGAGGCTTCGTGGGCTTTTTTACATGCCAGTTCCGTCTTTCTGTCTGCAGGATCTTTTATAGACACTAAGCCTTCCTCTGTGACTGTGTCGGAGGTATGTAGTGCAGTGATGGGACTTTCCACTAGGGGGATCTTTAACAAATCAGCAGTACTACTAGCTACGCTATATAGTTTTTTGGTAGTCTGAGGGAATTGTTTTCCCCCCATGGGCTTATCCCATTCCCCTTTTAGCAAAGACAAAAAGTAATCAGGTACAGGTACCACCTTTTCAGTGATAGTATAGGAATGAA